>NC_140165.1:4953465-5283465 GCF_963971535.1 Notolepis coatsorum | reverse complement strand
TTCCACTGTTGGAACTGCGGCATGCAGGGACACAGGGAAATGAGATGTAGGCAACCATACCGTCCCGGCTCGGAGTATGGAAGACCCGTGCGCCAGGGGGAGTCACAAGGGCCCCACGACCAGGGGGAGACAGGAGGGCCCCGAAACCAGGGGGGTAATCACTAGGGGTGCCCAGAGAATGCGACGGGGGGAAATCAAATGATTGTGGTTTCCAAGGGAGCTGAGCAAGAACCTATTCTGCAGGTCCTAGTGGAGGGCAAATTAACAGAGATGATGGCAGACACTGGAGCAGGTTTTTCCTGCATAAAGCAAAAATACGCCGCTCACTTACCCCAGTCTGGACAGTATGTTCGGACGGTCGGATTCTCGGGAAAAACACAATTAATACCCACATCAGATCCAATCTCTATGACGTATAACAACAAGACCATAACAATACCTGTATTAATTTCGGACAGCACCCCGCGCAATCTCTTGGGACGAGATGCAATGTGTAAACTAGGCTGTAAAATCCTATGTACGCCTGAGGGGATTCAAATTGAACAAGACGTGTACCAAATGATGCTACAAGGGACGGGGGAGAAAGAGGCCACTGTGTTCTGGCTGGGCAACATAGATGCAGAGCTGCAAAGGGTCTGTGCCCCCTGGGAGCCATTTCTGAAAACCCAACTGCCTCAGTCTAGACAAACAAACATGGAGGCACATTGCACACTACAATATTTGACGAATAGTGACCTAGTTAGGAACAAGGCATGGTTGCAGGGACAGCCCGAGCAGGTGCAGATTGACTCATCTGCGATAATTGTAGGGAGACAGGGCGCGGCGTTGAGGGTTAACACGGGTAAGTATCTACGGGAACAACATAGACTAAGAGACGCCGCCCCACACATCACTCTGAGAATAAATCCTGGTTACGAATCCGAACATCTAGGTTCAATGATACAGGAATCCGAGACTCAAAGGTGGGTCTCCACGGAATCTCCGCTAATTTGGAACGGCGCAGATGGGAGTTTCATAAAAATAATGATTTCCTTTTCAGTTTTGGCAAAACCGCAAGTAATCAGATTACCAGGAGACCCTTGCGTTATTCCAGAGGCGGATGCTTTGCTGGAACAGGACATGTTGGCGCGCACCCCGGAACGGTTGTGGTCAAAACACGACACAGATGTGGGTCTAATATTGTCGGCACAGCCAGTGAAGGTCAGGTTAAAGAAGGGTTGTAGACCACCCTTTATCAGACAGTATACAATGAAGCCAGAGTCGGATGAAGCTATATCACATCAGATTGAGGGACTGTTAAAGGGGGGAGTGCTCGTCCCTTTCAAATCCAGATGTAATACACCTATCCACCCAGTGCTAAAGGCGGACAGGGCTAGGTACAGACTGGTACACGATTTGAGGGCGGTGAACGACGTGGTGTCTGGACCAGAGGCGGAAGTCGCTAATCCACACACCCTCCTGACAAACATCCCGAGTAGCTCGCAGTACTATACGGTCATTAATCTCACGCAGGCATTCTTCAGTGTTCCATTGGAAAAAGAGTCTCAGTATCTGTTTGCTTTTACCCACAGGGGGAAACAATACTCTTACACCCGGTTGCCACAAGGGTTCGCGCACTCGCCGCATTACTTCTCGAAGGCGCTCAAGGAAGACTTGCAAGGAGTGTGCGACACACTACTCAGCACGGTTTTACTGTATGCAGATGACATTCTAATCTGCTCGGATACACGTCAGCAGTGCCATGAGGACTCCATCAAAGTTTTGAGTGGATTAGCCGTGGGAGGCCACAAGGCATCCCGTTCAAAACTGCAGTACTGCCAGCCAAAAGTTGAGTACTTGTCTCGCGTCATTCAAAAGGGCATAAAAAGCATCTCACCCACGCAGCTCGAAGCTGTATCCAAGGCACCTAGGCCATTGACGGTCCGACAGATGATGACGTTTTTAGGGATGACTGGGTACAGCTCTGAGTGGGTGGAGGACTATACGATAGCGACAGCGCCGTTGAGGATGATGATAAAAGAGGCGGGTACAGACAAGCTTCGCGCTCCCTTGACATGGACCGAGGAGGGGGAGGACGCGTTCATAAACATTAAGCGTCTGTTGTTACAGGCCCCTGCCCTGGCGCTGCCGGATTATGAGAAGTGTTTCCACCTATTCGTCTCACATAGAGCGCAGCATGCGACAGCTGTCCTGACTCAAACACAGGGGGGGAGTGGGAAAAAACAACCGATAGCATATTACTCTAGAGCTCTTTCGCCGGTAGAGCAGGGTCTGCCACCTTGTTATCAGGCCCTGGCCGCAGCACATTTGATGTATGAGAAGGCAACGGCCGTGACAATGGGATATGACATTTGCATTTGGACACATCACAAATTGGCAAACTTGATTGAAAGAGGCAAATTTGTTCTGACCAGCCAACGGCAACAGGCTTACATGAGGCTCCTGCAGTACTCGGACGTTACGATAAAAACATGCCACGGCAGTAACCCGGCGGATCTGGTACCACTCCCGAGCGAGGGTCAACCGCATGAGTGTGAGGTGGAGGTACAGGCTTTCGTGAAACTCCGTCCTGATTTGGGAGTCGACCCGCTCGCGATAGCAGAACTCTCACTTTTTGTGGATGGGTCCTGCTATCGGGAGGGGGAAAATTTAAGGTCAGGATACGCCGTCGTACAGTGCAAACCTAACGGAGAAACACTAACAAGAAAGGCCGAACAATGCATGCAACCATGTTCGGCCCAGCTTGCAGAACTAATAGCACTAACAGAAGCATGCATAATAGCTAAAGATCGCACGGTTAACATCTTTACAGACTCTGCGTATGCCACCTATTCGCGGCCATTTGGAAGGCAAGAGGCTTTAAGAAATCGGACGGCTCACCGATCCTTCACCACAAGCAGGTTGTGGCGCTTATTCAGGCTGTAAAGTTGCCCAAAAGCATTGCTATCGTAAAGTGCCAGGCACACAGAAAAGACCTGTCCTTTGTGACGACGGGAAACAACGCGGCGGACGAGGCCGCGAAGGCGGCGGCTGCGGTGCCGTCCACGGCTGTTCTGATGTTTGCGGCCGAACTGACGACTGAGGTAACTGAGGATAATTTGAGTGATCTTCAGGACTCAGCCACGCAGGCCGAGAAACAGTCGTGGACGGAGAGGGGGGCTGTAAGGGGGGCAGATGGTCTGTGGAGGAGTCATAACGGTTTGATAGTCGCCTCCATCGATCTTCTGTCCTTAGTGATACCTGAGGCTCATGGTGTTGATCACTGTGGAAGAGCAGAGACCCTGAAACGAATCACGAAAATGGGATTTTGGTCCCCAAAGCTTCAGGCACAAATTGACGTTACACTAGCCAGGTGTTTAACATGCTTACAGGGCAATGTGCGCAAAGGAGTACCGACAGTGGCGGCTTACACACCCCTCCCTGAGGGACCATTCAGACATCTGATTATGGACTATACAGACATGATAACGTCAGTGCAGGGCAAACGATACCTCCTGGTAGTAGAGGACTGCTTTAGTCGCTGGATTGAGGCCATTCCATCTAAACACAAGAACGCGGACACAGTGATCAAGTTCCTGTGTCGCGAGGTCATTCCGAGATTTGGAATTCCCACGATATTACAAAGCGATAATGGCCGCGAGTTCATCGACAAGGTGGTTAAAGGGCTGATGCAGAAATTAGGTATAAGACAGCGCCTTTCCTGTGTCTATAGTCCCGGGTCGCAGGGGAAGGTGGAAAGGGCCAATCTGGTCATTAAAAACAAACTGTTGAAAATCTGTATGCAAACTAAGCTTAACTGGATTGATGCTTTGCCGCTTGCTCTGATGGCTATTAGAAGCAGCGTAAACCGCCAAACACAGCTAACACCGCATGAAATGCTTACAGGCCGCAGCATGCCAGCACCGCCATTTAGACACCTGGCTAGGGGCCCGGCATTAGATATTTTTGAGCAAGATCTGAAAAAATATCTTCATCAAGTGACTAAAATACATGAAGCTGTGTTTCGACAGGAGCAGAGAAAGCGAAGGAGGCGGAGAAGGAAGCCACCAAACCGAGACTGATCCCTGGGGACTTGGTCTTCGTAAAGGTCCACAAGAGAAAGTGGTCATCACCCCGGAGAGAGGGCCCGTACGAGGTGATCCGATCGACTGGAACGGCAGTCCAAGTCAAGGGATCAGCGACCTGGTTCCACTTCAATCACTGCATAAAGGCCAGCGGCGATCTCTTGGGGGATACAATCGATCGCAGTTATGCAGAACCCGACATGGAGGGTCCGAGACGGCAACTGGAAGGTGCAGTGCCTGCTGATGCTCCCGCAGATGTTGGCAGCAGTGTGCGGACGGTCGGCCGGGCACAACGACGTCATAAAGAACCGTCACGGTCGACCCGTCCTTGAGGATGACGGGTTTGAGTGGGTAGGAGTCCCACGGGGTCCCGCTCAGGCTCAAGTACCAGCAGACTTTCATGACCAGGCTCAGAATCAGGCGCCCCTTTTCCCTCCATCGAGGAAGGGGGGGAGAAGATAAGACTACAACCAAACGGGGTGTTTCCCGTAGGACCGCAAGGGCATGTTTTTGATTTTGACCATTCCCCCGTTACAGGCGGGGATACTTACCATTATACTAACGAGCATCGGGTTGTGGGGGTAGATAGGAGAGTTGAGCCTGTCCCGAACCAATCACAGGGGACAGGGGTGAGGGGAAAAAGGGAGGTCAAGGACACTGAGTCGGAAGAGGTGGGGGGACAGGATATGTTCCAGAGGACAGCCGGAACGTTGAGGGACTCAGTGGGCTCACTCTGGGCCAGGTTGAGGGGTTTGCTTCCTTCCGGGGAACAAGATGGGGGCGACTATGACTATGACGAGGAAGACCCGGAGGCTGACCCGATGTATAGGGCGGCTTTAGGGAATGAGTGGTTTAAGTGGGTCCAGTACACGAGCGCGCAGAATCAGATAGAGGATTGTTATGTCTGCTCCAAGGCACGTCCGGATAGGCTGCTGGTGAAGGGCACGAAGTTCAGTTGGGCTCAGTGTGACAGGGACGCAGAGGCATGGGAGGGGCCCCATAATAGTCGCCCTTGGTGCGAGGCAGAGTGTTTGGGGTTTCTCGGCTCTAGTCGTTTTAAGGCGGCAGGAAACGTCACGGATTTCAAGGATGTCACTATGCGGGAACGGTGTAGGAAATTGGATGTACGTGTGCAGGGGGTAGCGACGGGGTTGCCAATACCCAGAGGTGTCAAACTATGGCTGACCAAGGATTTCGAGTGCTTGCAAAAGGAGGGGACCCGGGATGTAGGGGAGGTGGCAGAGGGGCGGTGCACTACTATTTGGAGCATCACGACTAACTGTACGAAAGAAGGAAAGTGTGGACACGGGGTCGTGTTAAAGGGAGTGGATACCAACCCACGGCCTGTAGCTTGCCCTTTTCATGTCCAGGATATGGCACTGGCGGACCAATACTGGCTCTGCGGCGGTAGGAGGTTGAGGAATACACTTCCTTTAGATTGGTCAGGTAGATGTGCCCGGGTTCAGGCGATCATGCCAATGGTGGTCCTACCATTATCAGTGACGGAAGGACCTTCTGAGTCTCCTATCTCTCGAACGAAGCGTAGCTACAAGGCAGACCCAAGGGTGTATCTGGACAGCATAGGACAGCCAAGGGGCATTCCAGCCGAGTTCATGGCTAAGAATGAGATTGCGGCAGGGTTTGAGTCTATTCTGCCATGGATATCGGTCAATAAGAACACCGGGTGGATCAACTATTTGTTTTACAATCAGCAGCGGTATCTCAATTACACCGAGGAGGCGTTGGATGCAATGGGGGACCAGATGCACGCGACCAGTACGGTGGCGTGGCAGAATAGACAGGCTCTGAACTGGTTAATGGCGGAGAAGGGTGGAGTCTGTTCCATGTTTGGACAGTACTGCTGCACATTCATTCCGACGAATGTGGGGCCAGGGGGAAAGTTCTCCGAGGCCATGGCTAAGCTGAAGGATTTGAGGGAGGAGTTGAGGGGGAATTCTGGCCGGAATGAAGAATGGTGGGGGAGTGGGGTGTTGGAAAGATTGGGACAGTGGGGAAGCATAGTGATGCAGACGGGGATATCCATCGGGGTGGCAGGGTTGATATTGGTTCTCCTTTTCTGTTGTGGTATGCCTCTCTTGGGTAGGCTGGTAACTTCACACGTAACGAGCCAAATGCTGATGGTGGGACAGAAAGAGATTGAGCCACAAATCGGGCCATATCCTCAGCTTTATGCTGCCTTAGAGGGAGACGAGGGGATAGAGGATTAGGGGTATGGTGAGGTAGGGACATTTTCTTTTTGTTGGTTCTTTCCTTTAAGAGTGACGGGGGATGGTCTGAGCGCAGTTTTGTTGGTTTATTCCTTTAACTAGGAATTTTAGTCTGATTTTCTAATGATCCTTCGGCATAGAGATTGCAACCATTGAAAATCATTGCATTGTTTTTTATTTTTTTATTATTTTTTGTTTATTTTACTTGTGGTCCTGGTCAAACCGGAATGGGAAGGGGCATCGGCAGAGTGTCGGTTCTGAGCCTGAGGAAGCATTGAGAAGAAGTGGTCGGGGGATCGGTTCTGGGGACTGGAGGGACAAAAGGGGGGGGCTAACGCAGTGGGCAAGATGGGCACCTCCCGTCGAAGATGGGGGGATACGTGGTGAGGTCGGTACCAGCGCCTCCCGTCCAGGCATGGGGACATGCTTCTACGAGGACTGGAGGTGTGGCGTGGTGGTTGCTGTATTGGCAAAATGTGACTTTTGGCAATACGGTGAGGAGACTATGGCGTGGGCATGGAAGGGGGGCTGAGCGATGGACACTGGGACTCAATGTTATGGAAGAGACAATGTCATTTTTTTGGGAGGGATGTTCTATGTTTAGTTCTGACGGTCAACTTCTCCTTTCCCTGATGAGAGTCGCGGTTTCCGGCCGGAACTGTGGCTCATTTGGTAAGCGGTGGAGGTTGGGGGGATTTGTCTGTCAGGTTAGGATTATAAATTGGGGTATTTTTTTTTTTTTTTTTTTTTTTTTTGATGTTTTATTATTACTCTTGTTTTGAGCGGTTTTGTGTTTATTGTGAGAACGGTAGTCAGCCTTTGTTGGTCCGTTAGGGGTCCAGTGAATGAAGTAAGGTTTCTTGTTTAGTTAGACGTTCACATTTTCTTGGTTATATGATTTGGGTGGGACTAGGGATAGCCCCAAATGGGGGAATGTTGGGGAAAATGTGTATACGAGGGTGGAGGTAGGAAAGGGGTTAGTTTTGACTAGTTTAATATAGGTCAACTAGCAGGGCTCAAAGACACTAGGGCGACAGTCTGGCTGATCTTAAATCTTCAATCTTCAATCTTAAAACAGCCTCAAGATAGCAGATGGACATTTCAGTACATCATATCGTGTGTTCTAATCTTGTGTCTTTTCTCTCTTACACACATACACAGCACACACACAGACACAGCACACACACACAGACACACACAGTCGCACAGACATACACACCGACACACACACACATTCCCTGTCACAATACACACATACAATACACACACGTCTGTACACAGACGCACACACACACAGACACACACACACATACACACACACACACACAAACACACATATCTCACTCTCTCTTCATGTTCTTAATGTTTTACATCATATCGTGTGTGGATATCATATCTTGCTTATCTCCTCATGTTCTCTCTCTCTCCAATGTTAAATCTACGTATCATCTTAATGTACGTCATGTCAGATCTGACATGATGTGACACGTCATCATATCTGTCATGGGGGCAGGACTGAGAGGGGATTTAGGGACAGGCAAAGGGTTCCAGGGGAGAGTGTTTTTGTTCAAGCTGTGGCGATCATCTTTGACCCATAGCTCTTGCTGTTAAAGAACTTCTTTTCTTAAATAAATTACCTATTTGTTACAATTGGAAATATCGTCTCCTGCTGTGTCAAACAACCTTTCCACAACAGGACCCTGATGTAAACAAGACTAAAGTCTTTCTCTGGTCTGCATCCCCTTAACAATTGTATGTACTGAGCTGTACTGTACCCATTCTGCAATCTGTTAATAAACTTTTCAATCAATCAATCAAGGGTTAACCGTGTGGCAGTGAAAGGGTTAACCTGCGTGGGCATGCTCTTACCACGGTAAGTAAACTAACGCCACCATTTGCAAAACGAATAATCCAAACGACGTGTATTTTATTGAACCGTTTATTTGACCAGGTTTAGTCACACCGATATTAAAAGTTATGTTCCCAGAGAGACCTGGCCAAGAATGGCAGCAGTTAAGCCTACATGACAGATGCAACATAAAACTCACACCAAGACTACCACCGCCCAGCTAAAAGTAGTACAAGAAGGTTCAGGGTGGAAATGCTATCATATCATCAATTAAAACATTTACAATGATCAATACTCTTTATAGTGGCTTTAAACTCTTTTAGCTTTAGGAACGGTCATAAGCATCGCATTTAGGCATGCATCGCAAAGTAGAGACAGGAGGTGCTCGAATTAAATGCAAAGTCAGAATGAGATACAAAGGCCCACAAACAAAGCGAGACTGGCCTGTCTTATCCTCATGGGATGTCGCCTAATGCACAAGTCGATATGAATGTTATAGCTCTTGTTGTAGCTAGTAGCTTGTTATGAGTATGAAAGTATGTGCTTTGACTAATTGAGTTTCTCTCCCAATTTGGCAGTGGCACGTCTGAAGATCCAACACGGATCCTCATGATACACCAGCAGTAACAGTCCTTACAGTAAGTATCTTAAGGTTCAAGTTTTGTTTTATTTGTCACATTATACGGTACATGTACATTACAGTGAAATGCTTGGTTCTGTATGAGGCCCCTGACTGTGTGCTTCATACAGTAAAAAGAATAAAGACAACACTATACAAAATATACAATATACAAAACTAAAGTACAAAATGCAACAAATGCAAATATGAGGTAGAGAAGTAGTGCAAATCTTTAAGTAATAAATAGATAAAATATGGTGTAGTGTTAGAAAGTGTTTAAAATGTTTAAAGTATCCCTGGCCTTATTTGCTTTGATTGAAGTTTATTTCAAATATGCAACAACATCAAGTACAGATTAGGGCTGAACGATTAATCGATTTTAAATCGAAATCGCGATTTGAAATGATGCAATTAGCAAATCGCAAAAAAAAACCTGCTAATGCTTTTATTTAATTTTTTTAACCGGGAAGTCCCATTGAGATACAAGATCTCCTTTGCAAGTTGTTATTGTTGTAGGAACGGTTTGGGAGACGGAGGTAAGGGGTTTTATATTGTGTGTTGTGAAGTTTAGACTTCAGAGAGGGAGAGTAAAGTACAGAAAAAAAGGTACCGGTATCGATTCCCAGGTAAAAAGAAACATTTTCAGGCTCGGTGTCCCGAACAGACCCACCGCGTAGGCCAGATGCAAGCCGCATTTTACAATAAACCTCTGTTGGGCTGCTTAAAAAAATATATTATAATTGCAAATTTTATCGCAATCGCAATATGTCAGAAAAATCGCACTTTGATTATTTCCCAAAGTCGTGCAGCCCTAGTCTGTGGTCTATCCCTCCGCTCCTTGTTAGGACGAGTCTGAGGGCCAGGACCCTCCCCGTTTTTCTGGTGGTCATAAAGGGGGCCTCAGTGGGTACATCTATCGGGCCTACGCGCCTTACTCCGCCCATTAGTCCAATAGAGCGAGCAAGACGCGTAGCCAGTATATGAAATATAATGAAGGTTATCCTATAACCCTAGTTATATGAGTAACTGGCAAGCCGCTTGCTTTGCGGCCCTGAGGACCCCTGACTGTCTTTCGAATGAAACTCGGGCTCGGAAGGGTTGAGCACGGCCACGCGTCACGGTTATATGCGTGACCAGGAGTGGGCATGGCCGGGTAGATGTAAGGTGCATGGTAAATACTTTCAATGTATACAATGGTATAACGAGTACTATCCAATAGAGCGAGCAAGATGCTTGCCAGTTACTCATATAACTAGGGTTATAGGATAACCTTCGTTGCAATCGGATTCAAAATGGCGGAGCAGTGTCCAATATTAAAACTGTATTTACAGTAGATTTCATTCACGGTTCTTGTGATACTAAATCCAGATTGAACTCTGCCATTGGAAAGAGTAGATTTGGCCCGGATCCATAGATGTGCAACATGGCTTTAACTAGGGGTGCACCGATATATCGGTCGGGTATCGGTATCGGCCGATAAGTGCCTTGTTGACTGCTATCGGCCGATAAGCTCAAATGTGCCGATAGCAGTCGCCGATAAATACCCATCAATTTGTGTAGCGTCAAAAGGCAAAAAAAAAAGTTCACTCGCGACCTACCTGCACAACGCCCGCCGTCCCCCACACACACACACAAGCTACTGCATCAAAGTTACTACATATGATTAGCAAGGCATTCGTTTTGTGGCATTAACGTTATATAGTTAGTGTTACACGGACAATAACATCAGCATATTATTATTACCCATAGCAGCAAGGCATTACTCCGAGTCCGTTCATAGCTCAGTTCCATTCCGTTGCTCATTCCGTACCCAACTACCCACTACTAGTTAGTTAGCACCATCCAGGCATCAATGTGAGCTCCCGGTACGGTAGCTAGTTAGTTAGCACCATCCAGGCATCAACGTGAGCTCCCGGTAGCGTGAATATTAAACCAATATAAACCAACGTGTGTTAGGCTTTTCTCTGATTGGCCGCGCGCCCCCACGTGCAGGCAAGCGGCAGTCGTCCCACGTCCCAAATGAAATCCAAGGAGCAAGCGAGCGGCAGCGCGGGCAACCAACTTGTGTACCAACGCACTTGTGTTGGGCTGCTGTTCCAACGCACTTGTGTTGGGCTGCTGTTCCAACCAACTTGTGTTCAGCTGCGGTAGCAGTGGAGCGCTATGAAATGCGCTGAACTAGAAAGCGTAACGTTATTATGTTTCGCGTTTTTAACAACCAACTACCAGATTCACTCGTGTATAAACAAAGCCCATACAGTTATGAAATGCGCTGAACTAGAAAGCGTAACGTTATTATGTTTCGCGTTTTATTATGTTTCGCGTTTTTAACAACCAACTACCAGATTCACTCGTGTATAAACAAAGCCCATACAGTTATGAAATGCGCTGAACTAGAAAGCGTAACGTTATGTTTCGCGTTTTTAACAACCAACTACCAGATTCACTCGTGTATAAACAAAGCCCATACAGTTATGAAATGCGCTGAACTAGAAAGCGTAACGTTATTATGTTTCGCGTTCCATTGATTAACGCCATTACCTGCTGTGCTGTAGGAAGCAGAGGTACAGTAAGTTACAGTAGGTGTAGGTTACATGTTTAATCAAAGCCCATACAATTTCTTAGATGAATGATTGTGGATATAATATAGAAAACACATCATTATGATATTGTCAGATGGCGCAAAATACAATGGTGAGTGAGAAATATATCTCCAGTGATAAAACCCAGTGCTCTATGTCTCTATGATACACAGCGTGGATGGGCTTTCAGAGGGAGAGGCATGACTTCGCGACAGCCATATTAGACACTCACTGTACATCAGTGTGGAACTGTAACGTTATATGTTATTTCGCCCGTGGAGGCTGCTGAGCCTGAAGCGCCAGCGGGGCGACGCGGTGGTTTATCCCCGGCTTCCGTGCGCTGCCCGCGGCTTGACTCGGTTCAGCTCCAGCAGCAGCAGCGGCCGTTCCTCTGTTGTAGGAAGCCCTTCAATGACAAGCGCTCTCATATTTTGCGAATGCATAAACTATATCTTAAATTATGGCTATGTGTCTAATATGGCTGTCGCTTATCAATGACTTCGCGACAGCCATATTAGACACATCGCCATAATTTAAGATATAGTTTATGCATTCGCAAATATGAGAGCTCTGTCATTGAAGTGGGTGGTGGCAGCTTACTAACAGTAGCGATTTTTATTGTTTTGTCATGACCAAACATAATCCCAACATAGATAGGAGGTGTACTGTATGTCAAATGTCGGTCATGTGGTGGAAGAGTTTAGTACAGTCACACAACAGAACACCGCTGTAGTACAGTCACACAACAGAACACCGCTGGTTCGACCAGCGCTTCTGCCGCGTCTCTCTTGCCGCAAGGGCGTGTGCTAGTGGATTGATTGATTGGCCGTGTGGCCAATCAGAGAAACGCTGAACGAAAAGCTGAACACAAGTTGGTTGCCTTTAATATTCACGCCTCCCGGTACGGTAGCTAGTTAGTTAGCACCATCCAGGCATCAACGTGAGCTCCCGGTACGGTAGCTAGTTAGTTAGCACCATCCAGGCATCAACGTGAGCTCCCGGTACGGTAGCTAGTTAGTTAGCACCATCCAGGCATCAACGTGAGCTCCCGGTACGGTAGCTAGTTAGTTAATAACGTTATATAGTTAGTGTTACACGTTCAATATAACATCAGCATAGGGGTGGACGGTATGGTCTAAAATTTATATCACGGTATAATTTGAAGCATAGACGGTAACGGTATATATCACGGTATCATCGTTTTTGATAAAAACTTTTTTTTATTTTATATATATATATATATATTTTTTTATAAAATATATATATTATATAATTAGACTTGTACTTATCTGCGAGACATCGCCACCACGCAACAAGCTCCACTGTCTGTGTGTACTCTAGTAGCCTCCAGCTACGGCCAGGATTCTCCGGAGCTGCACCTGGACCTATACTCGAGTAGCCTCGAGCAGAGCTACGGCCAGGATTCTCCGGCGCTGCACCTGGACCCTATTGTATTGGTATAACGTTAGCAAGCCCTCAGCTCGAATACGCATCGAATCAGTGTTATAAGACATTGATATCAGGAGCTATCTGTAGCTACTGCATATATAACGTTAATACAACGCCTCAGTGAATTATTTAGTTCAATGGGACATTTCGTTTTGAACGGTGAACTAACTTGCGTTAACGTGAGCTAACAGGTAGCATACACGTCTCTAGTACTAGACTTTGTGGAGCGTTTGTTGATGTCAGGAGCTATCGGTAGCTGGCCGACTAGATACCGTTCGGTTAGACAATGCCCCATCATGTATTAAACTAAAAGTGAATAGTTGACTGGGTCATTTTGTAACGGTAGCTAAGCTAACGTTAGCTCAGCGAGACGCCGCCTCCCGACAGCTCCCGTGTCCCGTCCCACTAGACTACTAGACCCGTGTTTACATGCGTGCGGTAGGGGCTGGCACGCCCACTGCGCGAAGCCTCCTAAATAACTTTTTCCAGTTCGCACATATCTATTATCTATGACTAATTCTATCTATTTTTAGGGGCAAATGCGAGTGAAATAGTCGTGCTGTGGTTACATGACGTCATTGCTATTTTAGAGCTGCACTACCGGTTACACGGTATAGTCAAAATCCATACCGTAGAGCAAATTCATACCGTTTATACCGTTTATACCGTCCACCCCTACATCAGCATATTATTTACCCGAACACAGCAAGTAAGCAAGGTGTTACAAAGGGTCAGATTAAACCGAATATATATATTTATTGCTTGAGATCCCATGTATAATATTTGTATATCGTCTGATATCCCTTGTATATTCTTTGTACATATACACGGAATATCCCTTTACCTAGGTACAGGCCAGACCATAATATTCGTTCTCCTATTGGACAGCGACCCCCCTAGGCGCCACGGCCATACCCCCAATGTCTAGTTCAAAGTCACCGCCAAGGCTTGTCTCAACATGCCCAGGTTTGCGCAGTAATACGAGACAGAACTGAGGCTGGCACTAGATTATTCACCTTACGTATAAATACGTCGCAGGTGGATACAGCAGTAGTCTTGTTTTATCCTAAAACGTTCGTTCAACGTATCGTTCGTTCCTTACTAGTAAAGCCTTCATCACGAGTCAACGACCAAGTGAAGTGAGCAACCTTGCGTCTAAATAGAGCACTTATAACCGCGTGTGAATAGGATAGTAAAAGTGTCAGAGCTTAGTGAAATAACGTCAAGTTCGACCTAGTTAAATGTGAAGTACCGTGCACAGGAGAATCTACACCGGTGAATGCAGAGCCTTTTCCGGCTGGATTATTATATTGCTTTGGTACCGTGGCTGCTGGAGCAGAGAACCGTCTACCCCACTGCTGTGTGGGATTTGCCCGTGAGGAGCATCACTCGAGCCCGTCTCTGGGAAGAGGCTGGCTGGCTTTCATCCATGCTGCTGAGCATACTTGGATTATAGCTGCTGCTTTTGTCTGCCGATCGAGGGGAGTATATGTACCGCCTCCCGTGGCTGGAGCTTAGGCCTGCCGCGATAAGCAATAAATCGATTAATTGCTGCGATAATTAAAATGAATGCAATGATTTTGACGGGCGCGATTAATTGCTATTTGCGCGTTTGTTTTAATGAGGCGGAACCAGTGCCGCTTGTCAGTCACTGTCCGTGTTGGGAGGCGGGTCGCTGACGTTACTAGAGTACAGCACGGGAGCCCCGTGGGGCAACGCCACAGCTTAACTACATTTCTCAATAGTGTGGCTCCTTTTAACCAAGTAGCATTATTTGTAGTGTAACGTTAGCTATTTTTAGACCCAAGTAGTTACTCGCTACTGCCCGGAGAAACTGGACTGCTAAATAAAGATGAAAGATAGAGCTTTGATTCTCATTCCATGCTAACAACATTAGCTAACAAACGAAATACAACGTATAGCATAGCTACAAGTACAACACAGAATAACGTTAATACAATTACATGCATCATTGTTTACAATGAACGGGTGGGGCTGGTCAAAGGACTGGACACGGGGACAAGTTAAACATGAATTAATTTATTATAACACTCCGGTAGTTTCGAGTCGTGCTGCAGTGCCTACGCACCACAGCTATTCTATTATATACTGCTTTGATGCTTCCTCCTCATCGTTGATTGCCTGTAGTAGCTGCATCTAACGTTAGTAGCTAACGTTAAAACTAACCTAAAGTTAGTTGTTCACCAACAATCTCAACATTTGTTATTAGCTCAAAAACAACCGGACGAGACATGTTGTCGGCTCATATGTTCTGCTTAGGATAATCGCAACAATACTTCCGGTCCGGTCGGTGGGCTTCAAAATAAAAGTCTAAAACCGGAAAAGACGGAGCGGTGGGCTTCAAAATAAAAGTTTTGGGAAATAAATTTCTCAAAAAAAATTCTCTAACCGGTCGCAATAATATCGCTTATCGCGATATTTTCGGGGGCAATTAATCGCCCAGCAAAATGTGTTATCGTGGCAGGCCTACTGGAGCTTGTTGATTCCTCGTTGATCCAGACTTTTGCATTCGAACATTCCTCTCCCCTGCTGGCTTACAACCGGAGGGAACCCCCTTAGTATCTCCAGCTGACCTACGAGTGTACCTTATATAATTCTTATGCTACAGGTGGTATTAATTATCCCCATCGTAATATGCTCATGGACTTACGCTCTTGACCTATTCATGCACATTCTTTGCCTTACAAGCGCAACTCTAATTCTCAATAATGTAAGATAATA
The DNA here is from genome assembly GCF_963971535.1 of Notolepis coatsorum. Lineage (NCBI taxonomy): Eukaryota > Metazoa > Chordata > Actinopteri > Aulopiformes > Paralepididae > Notolepis > Notolepis coatsorum. Next base: position 5,267,932 of record NC_140165.1, on the reverse strand, counting down.
TTGATGCTCTTCTAATAAATATTACAAACAGTACTTTCCTTGTTAAGCCGTGTTATTGTGTGGGTGTTCATCTCATATACATGTGTACTGTATGGCCAGTAGTAATGTACATAACTCAGTAGTGGTTTAATGATACCATACTTGTACCCCTCAGTTACACAAGGCATTATTCCGTTCATAGCTCAGTTCCATTCCGTTGCTCATTCCGTACCAAACTACCCATTCTGCAATCTGTTAATAAAGTTTTCAACCAGACAAATTTATAGAAAGGCTTTGTTTTATTATAACATTTGTTGCAGTAAAATCAGTAAAAAATTTCTCATTCGGTCATGCTGTGGAGCGATGGTCGGCGGGCAGCTAACGTAGCTACGTTAAGTTTGTTGTGCTCTCGCAAACAGAACAATGGCGGCATGCCCTGAAAGTAGAAAATGAATAAACGCTTGCCGATTGGTGGTAAGAACAGCAGGAGGTGGGTGCTAGCGGTGTGGCGTAATTGGCAGAATCGACTGTCAATCAAAATGGTTCTATTGCATTGGCTGATTTTGATTTGATTTGATTTTATTAGGGATCCCCATTAGCTGGTGCGATAGCAACCAGCTAGTCTTCCTGGGGTCCACACACAAAAAAACACAAAAACAATCCCCATTGCAAAAAAACAAAATTATTAAAAGTCAGTACACACAATGCATAATGAACCTACTGTAACAATTAATATAGCTAAAATTTCATTAGTGTAAAACAAAAACAAAAAACCACTTTACAGTGTTAAAAACAATTTAAAAACAATTTAAGATTCTTTTTAAAAGTGAATCTACTGTAAATGCAACAGAGGTTCCGAGGCAGGCCATTCCACAGAGTTAATGCTCTAAAAATAAAAGATCTCCCCAGAGCGCTGGTTCTAGGACCTGGCAATTCAAGCTGCCCACTACTGGAACCTCTAGTGTAATGCTCGTGCACAGTATTACTAAAAACAATCTGATTATGTATAAAAACAGGAGTCTTACTGCTCATGACCAACTTGAACAGCACAAGTATATTAAAAGACAATCTATTTTCAACGTTAAGCCAAGAGAGGCTGAGAGCTCTGGTTGAGAGAATAGTATCCATCTGCAGGCCGCCAGACGATACTGGGAGAGAAATAGTGCTACATGGCATGGTGGAATTAATACCATAAACATATTTCTTGATGTTTCCTTTTTTTAAGTAAGTAAAGAGGCCTACAAATACAAACACACACATACAAATATACATTAGTTTCATAAAAAAAAAAAAAAAAAAAATGTTTACAAATACTTATATACAAATATACAAGTATCGGTATCGGCCGATAGTGTTAGTTGAACAATCGGTATCGGTGGCCAATTTTCATATCGGTGCATCCCTAGCTTTAACAGTTTCAGTGCCGACCTTGTTTACATTTTTACCCCGTTGAATGCCATCCTCCACTTCAATGTTAGCGTTAAAAACGCCTAATCTATGTTTTAAATTATGGCTATGTGTCTAATCTGCCCATCGCTTATCAATGACTTGTTTGCAGTCAACATTGTCGAAACAGATTGTTTTTTAATCGGTTCATATCCTTTTTATAGCATTTCGAAAAGCTATTCTCTCGAAAATTTTCGGAAAATTGAAAGATTCCCCCATAAACTGCATTTATTGGAATATTCTCGAATACATTCGACACGTTGTCATTTGTCGCCCTATTTATGAATCGTTTTCAAATAAACGCTAGATTATCGATAGTATATGTGTACTTATGCACGCTATAGAAGCGAGCTGAGAAATCTATTCTCTCGTTTCCTCAAGATCACACACACACACATACACACATAGGGACACGCTGTTATCTCAGTGAATACAGCTCCGATTACCCCAAGACTGGTAACATAGACTCCTTACCTTAGATCAGATGTTCTCCAAAAAGATTATTCCAATTCCTGATCGCCATTCCAAATATCGATCACGCTTATTGATTGATTGATTATTGGCTGCTGTAAATATATATTCCAGGCTGCTTTCCGTCTCGCGATCAGATCCCTCTTGATCGGACGGCTCACCAGCACAATGAAGCCAGTTGGCTCCACCTCTACAGATCTACAGATCCCAGGTCAGTCTAATCGACTGACCTGCAGTTACACAGGGATAGACGATAGAGGGCGCTTTTTTCCCATCTGAGCTCCTGGAGGGGCTGCTGTACCAACGGGAGACTCGGTTGATGAAATATGAATTCAGATCGCTAATAAAAAAATAAAACGACATTTGTCGTCGTCGGCACTCACCGGGGGGGCTGATAAAACGAGATATGTCGTCGCTGGCATCCAAAGTGTTAAAGGATAACTCCACTTTTTTTTAAATTAGCTTATTTAACATCTTCCCTGGAGTTGGACAAGAAGATGCATACCTTTTTTTGTCTCTGTGCGTGCATTTTAGCTTTGGGAATAGACGCTCCGTTAGCATAGCTTAGCTTCATCACTGGAAGTGAGGCAGGCCAGTAGCCTTACAGTGCCTTACAGTGTATTGCAAGGTCTGACATTGACCAAACTTGATATGCATGACCTTGGTGGGCTCTAGGTCAACTCCTGAAAAGGGGGTCAATGTCAGACTTTGCAATCAAAAGTTAGGGGGCTAATAACCCTTGCCATAATTTCAGTGCGCCCCTAACTTTTGATTGCAAGGTCTGACATTGACCCCCTTTTCAGGAGTTGACCTAGAGCCCACCAAGGTCATGCATATCAAGTTTGGTCAATGTCAGACCTTGCAATACACTGTAAGGCACTGTAAGGCTACTGTCCTGCCTCACTTCCAGTGATGAAGCTAAGCTATGCTAACGGAGCGTCTATTCCCAAAGCTAAAATGCACGCACAGAGACAAAAAAGGTATGCATCTTCTTGTCTAACTCCAGGGAAGATGTTAAATAAGGTAATTTAAAAAAAAGTGGAGTTATCCTTTAATAAGGTCATTTATAGGCCTGATATTCTAAATGTTCTAAATTCTATAATAATAATTTTCAAATTGCAATCTGTCCGGATGGCAGAATTCAGTACTGTATCTACAAAACCTTCTGTTTAATCATCTTCCCTTTATTCATTTGCTTAGATTTTGTCACGTGATCTCAAGAAAGTTGTGAACGAGCTCATTGACAGTCTTTCATGTCTGGTCATTTTTAGCATGGTGTTATTGTGAAAAATCATAATTTATATTCTCCTTGTTTCATCACAATTTACTCCGGTCTCACGCTGACTGAGTCGCTTGTGTTGTGGCTGTGTGTCAGACTCTGGATGCACCCGCCCACCTCTACCTTTGATTGGCTTACCTTGACATTTTACTCAACCTCAGCCAATCGCAGTGAGGTTGGCTGAGAAGGACAGTATGCCTCTCGGCGCAGAAATCTGTCTGATGAAAAAAAAACAGCTTCAATCATAGTCTATGATTCATAGACAGTAAACGCTGCATTTTTTTGGCAGTAACGATAACGGCCTTATTAAGATTGGAAGAGTAATCCAGATTACTCGTTACTGAAAAAACTAACGCCGTTCTTTATAACGCCGTTACTCCCATCACTGGTGAGGAGGGGGGGGGGGGGCTCTCTCACTCTCTCTACGTTCAATGTCCCTTTCTGTGTTTGTGTGTGCGTTCGCGTCCCATGATCTCTGGTTTTTGGAAATACCAGAGGAGTTTGATAGTATTTACAGATGGACAGATGATGATGATATTTAAACGTAAGAAATAGAATGCATAAATGAATACATGATCATGCAACATAAAAGAAATTGTTGTAGGAACGGTTTGGGAGAGGGAGGTAGGGAGGGGTTTTAGGTTGTTGTCTTTACAGTGAACAGGAGGTCTATTTGTATTAAAAACAATAGATTGTTTTTAGGGATGCCCCGATCGATCGGCCACCGATCGTTATCGGCCGATAATCAGTATAAATATGCGATCGTGATCGTGATAATGCTTTATTTTCGCCGATCGTCAAATCCGATCGAAAATCGAGATCTCACTCGCTGAGTTCTGTCTCAGACGCTCCGTCTCCTCCTCCTCCTCCCTTCCCGTGTAAACATTACAAGCTCGGGCAATAGTCTGCTCTAACCTAGTGCATGAGAGCTCCATGAGCTAACGTTAGCTACCGTTACTGTTTAAACAGAATGACCCAGTCAACTACCGTAATTCCTCTAATAGTAACCCCGGCTTGTATTTGTTTCAACTGTAGCGGTTACCAGGCTTGTATTAGGAGGAGGCCTGTATAAGAGGGAGGCCTATATTTCAAATTTTCAAACGGATCATAATGAATAAATCAACATTTTGTGTCAGTTTGAACCCAGTAAAATGTACTGGGTTCATTTATTGAAACCAAGTACTGTATGAAATAGTAAACAGTGCAATTACAGGTAGTCACTGGTCATTTCAACGTTTTCAAAGTGAAATTGAGTAACTAGCTCAGTATGCAGCTCAGTATATTAGTAACCCGGCTTGTATTAGGAGGCCGGCTTATAATTGCTTAGCTCAAGAGCGCACCCGGCCATTAATAGAGACCCGGCTTGTATTTGAGACCCGGTTACTATTAGAGGAATTACGGTATTCACTTTTAGTTTAATACATGAGGCATTGTTAACGGTATCTAGCCGGCTAGCTACTGATAGCTCCTGATATCAACAAATGCTCCAGCAATAGTCTAGTAGACCTGCATGATATCTCACGTTGGCGCACGTTAGCTACCGTTAGCTCACTGTTCAAAACGAAACGTCCCATTAAACTAAATAGTTCACTGAGGCGTTGTTTTAACGTTATATAGCCGGCTAGCAGTAGCTACAGATAGCTCCTGATATCAATGTCTTATAACAGTGATTCAATGCGTATTCGAGCCCCGGCTTGCATCGCAATCACAAACGGGGCTAGCTGAGGGAGTAGGGCAGGGATCGGCAATAGGCGGCCCGCGGGCCAACATTGGCCCGCCAGCAATAATTTCTGGCCCGTCAGATTATTTTGAGAATATGATATTTATTTGACGCACGGGAAATATTCACTCGGGACGCCAAGGTGTCTTTTATTGTGAAGCTGTATCTATCTACCGGCAGTCATCAAAAGCATGTCTGTCACTATAGCCAATTGAAATGCTAGAAATGGTCAGGTGGACTGGGAGAACCAATGGAATAGTCCCACCGGGCCCTGTGTCTTTCCCTAACACACTTTCACTTCCGCGTTCGAGATGCGACTCGCGAGCGAGTTGAAGAAAACAAAACAAACATCTTTGGATAGATTCTTTGCAACGGGGAAATATAACGCTTCTTTTAATAAACAGGAGCCATACTTAAAATACGGGTTTATCGTAACAGGTCGGTGATTCTTGCGTGCCGAGCCGACGTCCTCTCTGCATAATATGTGGCGACAACAACAACAACAACGAGGCAAGTTGGCAGATAAAGTAGCTGCATTCAACGCCAATCTGGAATTGGAGGGCGGCGAGTGGATATGACATGTTTCAAACATTAGCAGGGATTTTGGAGGACTTAACAACAAACAAGAAGGTATGGTGAGTCGTGTTTTCATGCATTCTGATCTGTTCATCACCCGCCGGTGTTCTGCAAAATTCTACTCTTCCTCGAATTCTGCTGCCAGCACTCCTGCGCGCAGAACACCGGCGCCGCGGTGATCTGCAACAGCTGAGAGCTGTTCATGAATGAATGGATGAGTGAGAACTTTGTTTGGCGGATTGCAGAGTGGGTGCAGTGCAGTGCGGCGCAGTGCACACGGTTGTTGGGGGGATGCAGACCAGAGAAAAACGTTTGTCTTTTTTCAATATCAGTATATTAAATTAGCCATTGTTTTTGATCCTGGCCCGCGAAGCAAGGGCTTGGGGAAAATCTGGCCCGCGTCAAAACCTAATTGGCGACCCCTGGAGTAGGGTATATCTGCAGAGCCTAGGATATATCTGCAGAGCCGCAGATATACCCTGCTGAGGGCATGCTGAATGTGATTTGATCAGAGTATACACACAGACAGTGGAGATAGCGAGCATTTTGACTTGTTGCGTGGTGCCATTGTCTCGCAGATAATACAACTACAAGTATAATTATATAATATACCGTACTTTTCGCACTATAAGCCGCACCTGACTATAAGCCGCAGCAGCTCAATTTAATGATGTGTACATATATAAGCCGCACTAGACTATAAGCCGCAGGTGTTTTAATGTTTAATTACCATATGTAAGGGTTCGTGCACAGAAAGGATTGTCGGGAAAGAGATGGCTGTTTGAAGAAGCTCCCATTTATTAACATTTCAACAAACGAGTTGCATATTTGCATAACAAGTGTTACTATTTAGTGCAATAGTATACAGAACATGTGCTGTGTAAACTGTACTGTACAGTATCACATAGCATTTCAGACACACAAACTTTCAAGCCTACCGGCATTGATCTACAGCTGGTAAAAAAAAAGATAGCCACTTACTATTCTAATTAATCTGTATCACAACGGAGTCAAGGATCTGGTCGGGGCATAGACAATCAAATGAAATAAAGAAAATTGAATTTAAAAATAGAAAAATAAGTTTAGCATATTAACACTTTGATTGCCGGAAAACGCTTTTTCACGTCATTCAGAGCCATGCTAAAGGTGCCAAGGACACCGTAACTCGTCTTTGATATCAATATTTCAAAAATCTGTGATCGAAATCATATTTTCTTTCCGGAGCCCTGAGATGTGCTGGTGGGCTCCCACCAACTGTCTAACGGTTCGAGAGCGCCACCTGGTGGCCGATCGGCAGATCGGCCAGGAGGGAGGGGTGCCCCAAACAGGAAGTGCTCCTCCATATGAGCTCCGGGCACTCGCGTCCGGTAGCCGGACTCCATCTTAACACACTGGATGATCAATCGCTCGCCCTAACTCAATAAACAACGTTATTTGGACGTATATAGTATTATACAAGCTGGAAATGGTTCATCAGGATAAACATCCCATAATCGAAAACGGTCTACTCCACACTGATCGTCCAACGGCGCGAGGAAGATACGGTAAGATTCAGCGTTATTTTTGAACGTGTTCCATATAAACTGTTATGATGAACATATGACCCACACTAGATGAATGATATAACGCTGCCCACGGAATTATAAACGATCCCCCGCCCATCCGGTCATCATCAGATTATACGTAGATCATTCTAGAAGTACGTCCAATTGAAATTTTTTATATCGCCCCGATTGCCATCAAACTGTATTTCATCATCAATATAATGCATTTGGGGCTATAGATCACGTTCTGGAGAAAGCTGCAGAAAGAGATGAAAACATACTTATACATTAGACCAGACCTGGGCATTGTACGGCCCGCAGGCCGGATACGGCCCGCGGAATGATTTTGACCGGCCCGCGAAAGATTACATGATAATAATTTTTTTTTTTTCTTTTTTTATAAACTTTTTTCTTTTCATGTCAACGTTCACACGCACAATATACGCTTACCTAGGATTTGACTTGATTCAACAACAAAGCAGTCGGGGCAAGCCGAAAACGGTCGAAAGTGTGGTTATTTGAAGTTTGGATTTCTTTTTTCACAACTGAGGTAGGTAATTACATTTTTAGAGACTAAAATACAGAAAAAAGGTATCGATTCACAGGTACCGGTACCGTATCAGTTCAAATGTGAACGGTACCCATCCCTACTGTACACACAACTGCAGGGCAAGGGCATTTTTGCTCATGAAATGCATAGCCATGTGAAAGCCTTCATGACAAAGTTGCAATTAATTTCAAGGCAACTCGGCAGCAACAATCTCAAACACATGAAAACCCTGAAAGAAGTCAAACCATCAGCTGATCACCGGCACAGGTACTCATCCATGTTGGGAGCACTGCATGATGAATTTTCAAGGCGTTTTCTAGATTTCAAAAAGGTTGAGGATGAAATGCAGCTGGTTTCCTCTCCCTTTACCTGCAGTGTTGATAGTTGTTCAGCTTGAACTCATTGACCTGCAGTCTGATTCACTACTGAAAGAGCACTTTAAGTGTTCTACTCTGCTCTCAAGGAGGAGAACTTTCCAAACATGAGGAGACATGCTCAGAAGATGTTGGTTCTCTTTGGATCCACCTATATGTGAACAGACATTCTCAGTCATGACGTTTACCAAGTCCAGGTACAGATCCTCTCTCACTGATGAACATTTGGCAGCTGTGCTTCGCATCTCCACCTCAGACATGCAACCTGACTTTGATGGACTTGTTAAAGCTCAACAGAGACTGGATTTATCACACTGAATGAAAAAAAGAGCTGAAGAACACTAAAATGTGGAAATATAACAAGTGAAATGGGACACTTGATATTTTTTTTCTTTTTTTTGCACAGTTCTGAAAACATTAAATGTTTAATATAGGCATGTAAAGTAAAAAAGGCTACTGGGACACTTTTCTTTACACAGTTCAGTGACATGTCTTGTTTATTTTGGCTATAAGATGATGTGATGTCTTTAGAAAGCTAAGAAAATCCTTGTTTCAATAGTATATGAAACTCAAAATAATAACTTTATTTGTATAGCACTTTTTCATACATGCCCTTTGTTATTAATGTTTCACATTTTGTTTATCATTTTGGAAATAAATTCTATTTGAATAAATTATATTTTTGAAAGCTAACCTCACCTTTTAATTGCCAAATAATAACATACACTCTTACCATGGGTCAAAACAATGCCATTTACTGCTTTTTATATAGAAATAAAATGTATATTATGCATAATTGAGTTTGGAATCTTGGCCCGGCCCTCCAACATATTTTCAGTTGCTCATTCGGCCCCCCGGGAAAAATAATTGCCCACCCCTGCATTAGACCATACTTTACTATGAATATGTGAATGAAAAAGTTTAACGTTGCTACACAATGATCAATACATATAGGACTTTGAATGGGCCCTAATAATGGCAATGTAGCAATAGAATTTAAAAAGTTATAGCCATGCAAAGAAGGGGTACTTCTCCATAGACAAATAGAGCTGGCAATCTATGGTATATCATGAATTTAACCCATGGCAATCAAAGTGTTAAATCATTTTAGAAGCCTAGCCTATTTTAACTCTGCTCATTGGACGACTGGCTGCGAGGACTGCGAGGAAGAGGAGGAGGAAGAATTGCAACCAGTTTACAGTTTAGTTGACGAGGCAATATCAATGCCCAATTAAATGTGTTTTTTATAAAGTTGCAGTAACACGGCTGCTTAAAATAGACGGTTATCAGCCTACCAGAAAAGTCATTACCGGTAATCCTCGTCTTCATCTTTTAGGCTAAGGTGCAGTACACGGCTGCTGTAACCAGAAAAGTCAAGTCATTAATCCTCATCTTCTTCTTCTTCCTGCGTACTAAAACCACCAAAGTCATCATCTTCAGTGTCAGAAACAAACAGGCTCAGGGTGGCTTTGTCGCCCACTCTCCTCTCTTCTTCTTTGTCGCCAAAACCAACAAACTCCTCTTCGTCACTGTCAGAATCGAACAGCCTCTGGAGGGCCTCAGCTGTGGCCGCGTCCTCCTCTTCATCACGCAGCAGTCCAGCCTTTCGGAACCCGTTGGTGATCGTGGATGTTTTGACACTCCTCCACGCTGTCAGGATCCACTCGCAAACTTGAGCGAACGTTGCTCTTCGCATGCGCCCCGTGTTGGTGAATGATTTATCGCCGCTAGTCATCCACGCCTCCCACTGAACGCGTAGTGCCACTTTGAACGCACGATTGACACTGATGTCGAGTGGCTGCAGATGCTTTGTTGTGCCCCCAGGAATCACAGCTGGAATTGAGTTTGTGCTCTTGATGGCTGCTTTCACAGACTCTGTTATATGGGCCCTCATGCTGTCCAAAACGAGCAAAGCTTTTTTTTGGCGAAAGAATCCTCCAGGGCGCTTGACGTAGCACTCATTCAGCCACTCCTTCATTACACTTTCCATCATCCACCCTTTCTTGTTGACTTTAAAGGAGATGCCGTTCGGGATCTTTTCTTTTGGCATTGTAATCCGTTTAAAAATCACCATCGGCGGAAGCTTTAATCCAGAGGCTGTGCAGCCAAGAACACAAGTGAAATACGTTCTCTCGTGGCCAGTGGTTCTCAACGTGATGGACGATTCACCTCTCTTGTTAACAGTCCTAGTGAGAGGCAGGTCAAACGTCAAAGGCACTTCATCCATATTTATGATCTGGTCCGGTCCGATGGAATATTCCTCTATCTTTCTTTGTGTGAATTCGCCGAAGTTTGTTATTTTTTCCTGGTAGTCGGGAGGGAGTTGCTGACACACAGTCGTCCGCACCCTAATGGACAGTCCCTTTCGTCTCATAAATCGGAAACACCAAGATGGTCCACCTGTAAAATCTTCTATTTTCATTTCGGTGGCGACTGTTTTGGCCTTCAGTCGGATCTGCACAGTGGAGACACCTCGGCCGCCTGCTCTCTGTGTGTGTTCACCCAATCTTCAACAAAGTCTTCAAGTTCGGGCCATCTGCTTTTATTACCTCTGAACGCTTTTTTTGACTTTTTGCATTGAGACAGTTCTTCCCGCTGGCGTCCCCAACGTCTCACCATTGACTCATTGATGTCAAGGGTACGTGCAGCAGCTCGATTTCCTTCTTTTACTGCCAGATTGACTGCCTTTAATTTAAAAGCTGCATCATATGCATATCTACGTTTGTTTTCCATAATGAGGGGTTGTGCATGAAAACTGCACAAACTGTCTTGCTCTCGTTCTGTCTCTCGGTTACACTTTTCCTCGTGCGCTACCTGCACTCTTCCGGTCTCCAGCTTTTGCTTTCGTTTTTAGGATAGATTTAGGAGGTCCCCTAGTGGCCGTTAGCTGTAACTGTAGCTGTATTTCTTATTCTGATTGTCGCGCTGCACGCTGCCGGCGTACCAACGAGTCACAATGAGAAGCAATGAAAAACAACAGTCTCCCTTGCACCCCCCCCCCCCACACACACACACACACGCACACACACACAACATTAAGGGATAGTGCAATTATCTTTTACACCCCCCTGTTTATATTAATGTTATATGCCTTACTCCTGTTTTTATATTTAATACTGTGTTTAGGACTTTTTATATTTTTACTAGCACCTAGGGCTGCATTTTAAATTTCGTTGTAACAATTGTAACAATGACAATAAAGATCTATATTCTATAACACAGAGAACAGGCTTCCAATCGCCGCTGCAGTCAAGCCAAGGCACACGAAGGGTTAAGTCACACTTTTAACCCTTCGTGTGCCTTGACGGCAGAGCGTGCAGCATATAGGGGCGAGATGACAAGGCAGAGGTGCAGCATAGTGGCGACTGTCAAGGCGAAAACAGTACTAAACTGTAGTTGATTAAATTACTTTCTGATGACATTAGGTTGCAATAAATACACTACCGAAATTCGTTCGCTCATAAAATTTGTGACATTCTAAATGTGATTTAATATTGTTTAATGACAAACCGGCCCGACTCGCGTTTTATGCAACGCGTAATAACACTGGCATTTGTCACAAGTTAAGTTGCTATAACTTATAACGTTATGATAAGTGTAAAGACATAATAATAAAAAAAACAAATAAAAGGGGGACAAAAATAAATAAAAAGTGACATGGGTTCATCCATTGTTTATTTACATTTCAATTTATTTTCTTGTTTCCTTTTCATTCTTCTATGATGTCGTCTCCTTTCTTCCTTTCAGCGACTTCGGGTCATGAATTATTTAATTGAATTATTATTATTATTAACATTTCGCTATTCTTGTGTGTTTCAACACCTCGCTAAGTGCACGCGCACAGACCACACCCAGCTTCTCGTTTGTAGTCTTCCCACCAGCATTGGGACACAATACTGTCGGACAAATAACAAGAATTAACTAATTTACAAGTTGTATTAAGTTTAGCAAATAAGGGAACAGATAAGTAACATTTCAATGCAGTAAAAAAAGCAATATTTCGATGTTTACATTTTCGGGTTTTGTCCACATATAAGCCGCACCGTTGTATAAGCCGCCGGGTCGAAAAATGGGGGGAAAAGCCGCGGCTTATAGTCCGAAAAGTACGGTATATATTTGATTAAAAAAATATATATATATAAAATAATCTTTTTTAATCAAAAACGATCGATATCGGCCGATATGGCTCAAGACGATCGGTGATCGGTATCGGTGGCAAAAAACGTGATCGGGGCATCCCTAATTGTTTTTCATTTAAATGTCTGGAAGAGCTCAAAAAGAAAAATGTCAAATGATATTTTCGTTGCCTTTTTTGAGTTGATCTAAATGTTACTGATTGTGTTAAATGGACATATGATATCGTCTCATATCGATCGCAGGCACCTGAATTGTATCGTATCGTATTGTGGCATACTTTGTGATATCGGCAAATATCGTATCGTTGTCCAAATAATCGATATCGTATCATATCGTGATGAAACTGGTGATTCCCACCCCTACCCCCCACACCTACAGAATCAAAACAAGCATGTAGAAAATACGAGCAAGAGACTAATTGGGAGCAGAGAAACCTTAAACTTTGTTTACAGATTTTATGAAATTACATATTTTAGCAAAAGTAATGAATGAATGAGAACTTTTATTTTAAATGGACACCACAGCTACATTGGACCAGTCACAATGGACAGACCAGATGTGTTGTTTTGCGTGTGTATAGCACAAGTGCTAGTTTTCAACACTAGTCCATTGAGGCTTTTCTATAAGATATAATCAAATTAACAGTATAATAGAGAATTAAAATCACAAATCAGAACAAATGGTTACCAAAACAAGAGTCCATGATCAAAATAACAAAACCAGTCTGTCTACATATGTGGGCACTGCTGCTTTGATTTCAGCCATACCTTGAGTCCTCTGCTGAAGACGTTGGCATTGGACTCCCGTTTTAAGCCAGTAGGCAGAGAGTTCCATAAGTTTGCCCGGTTAACAGAGAATGCAGACTGTCCAAACGAACTCTTGCACATGGGAACAGTACAGTACAATTATTGGAAGCTTGTGTGTTTGCTCTGCTAGAGCTCCAACATCTAACCACCAGTCCAGAAAATAATGATGATACATGATTGTACAAACATTTAAAAACGAGTCTTAATATTACAGAAAATTACAAAATTGTCAAACGTGAAAAGATTGTGCTTACTCAAAACACTGCAGTGATGCCATCGCATTGGTAATATGACATTACTAAATTTCTAGTGTACACTTGCTATAACCATACAGCCTAACTGAAATGTTTCATCTGCTTTAAATTATGATTTTGTCTGTATGGACTTTACAGAGCCGTGTCCAGTGAAGATGTCCCAGGGAAAGAATGACCTCAGTGACGGGCCCAACAAACGTGTCAGAGCTGTTTCACCGGCTGCAGACAAGAAAGATGACCACATAGCCGGTCCTAGCCAACACCATATGCTCTCCGAGGTGGTATTATGCTTCAGTTATGCTTAGGGTTGGGCTATATGAACAAAATCTCATATCACCAGATCTTACTTAGGTTTGACTAGTGGATGAACAAAATCTCATATCACCAGATCTTACTTAGGTTTACTAGTGGATGAACAAAATATATCACCAGATCTTTCTTCGGTTTGACTAGTGGATGAACAAAATATCATATCACCAGATCTTCCTTAGGTTTGACTAGTGGATGAACAAAATATATCACCAGATCTTACTTGGGTTTGACTAGTGGATGAACAAAATATATCACCAGATTATTTAGGTTTGACTAGTGGATGAACAAAATATCATATCACCAGATCTTCCTTAGGTTTGACTAGTGGATGAACAAAATATCATGTCACCAGATCTGCCTTAGGTTTGACTAGTGAATGAACAAAATACATCACATATCTTTCTTAGGTTTGACTAGTCAAGTGGATCAACTAAATATATCACCATATTTGACTTAGGTTTGGCCAGTGGATGAACACAATATATCACTGTCTTAGGTTTGACTAGTGGATGAACAAAATACAGCACATATATTTCTTAGGTTTGACTAGTGGATGAACAAAATACATCACATATATTACTTAGGTTTGACTAGTGGATGAACAAAATACAGCACATATATTTCCTAGGTTTGACTAGTGGATGAACAAAATACAGCATATATATTTCCTAGGTTTGACTAGTGGATGAACAAAATACAGCACATATTTTTTAGGTTGACGCATCCACTCCAATGATAGAAGTGGGCACATATTGGCCATTTTGGCTACAGAGCTACATCTGAGTTCACTTGTTTGGTCCACACCAGCGTTCAAATGAGCTTTCACACCACCCAAAACCAACCGGACTATCCGAGGAAACAAACCAGGGTTTGATTAAGGCGGACCAAAGAGCTCAGGTGTGAAAGCGACCTTAGACTGTAGGAGTTCAGGAATCTACTCTTTTTGGGTAGACTCTTTGCTAGTTTTGACATTATTATGGTATTGAGTTTTCCAATACCAGTTACAATGTGATATGACATCTACATGCATTAAAGCGTTCCGTCTCCAGACGGATTTCAGTATTTTTCTTTTTTCTTTTTTTTTGTCAATTTGATTTGGAGTCTGACGGAATTGGCTACCTGGTATAATATGATTTGTAGATGCATACAGATTGAAACAACATTTAGCCAATCAGAGCCGTCAAATATCATGAAAAGGGGCGTTTTGACCATTCTAACTAATCAAACGTAAGCTTGACGCACACACACACTCTGCTCGCAGTGCCCTCCCCCTCACAGACCCGTCTCATTTGCACCGAAGATAGCAAGCGTGCAGGTCCTCTTTTAAACACCACTGACGCATTAAACAATGGCCCAGTAAACTATTCTTCACTTTAGTTTACTACACAAGGCGTTGTCTAACGTTATCTAGCTGGCTAGCTGATTGCTCATAACATAATTGAAATTCGTTTTTGAAGCTGTGGCTAACGTTAGCTAGCTACCGCTCTTCGGGTGGCTAACGTTAGCTACCTAGCAACTGTAGCTTGCTAATACGGGCTGTCCTGGCTGGCTAACTTTTAATTCGCAATGGAGTGGAGCTAACTAACTGTACAAATTGATGTGATTGGCTGAGACTGTATTTTGTACGGTTGGCTGCCTGGCTGTTGTGGATTCGGGTAGCCAGCTAGCAGCTAACATCAACTCAATGTCAACACTATGTCGACACTCTGAGCGAGTTTGCAGACAGCAATGTAACAAACAATATGGTCCGTGCGTAGGGATGGGAATTGATAGGATTTTATTGATACGATTCCATTATCGATTCTGCTTATCGATTTGATTCTTTATTGATTCCCTTATCGATACCTGATCAATTTATAATTTAAATAAATAAATTGGAAATGCAACAGAACTACATTTACATTTAGTCATTTAGCTGACGCTTTTATCCAAAGCGACTTACAAGTTCTGTACGACAAGCCATCAGGAAGGGCACAACTCTTATCAGCTGAGCAACAATGTTCATCAAAGTGTTGAGTGCTACAGTGTAGGTTAGTTTATTAGGACAAGTGCATGACAGTACGGTTAGTTAGGGTTAGATTTTTTTTTTTGTATTCAGATAATGGTTGAAGAAGTGCGTCTTTAGTCGACGGCGAAAGATTGGACGTGATTCGTCTGTCCTAACTGGGGTGGGTAGTTCATTCCACCATTGTGGGGCAAGGACTGAGAATAGGCGACTTCTCTTTGATGACCCTCCCGGAGCTTGGATAGCAGTAGGTCTGAGGCGGCCAGAAGATGCAGAGCGTAGGGGTCTAAGCTGGTTAGAATAACAACATGCAACTTGATATTTCTGATTGTCATTTATTGTTGAGCCCCCATGTCAGAAAAATACAAAAACTGTAAAAAATAAAACATTAACTATAGCCTACACTTAAATAAAATAATGTATTTGAGATTCTCTTAAAATGTATTTATTTTTTTATTCTTAAACTAATTTAATCTATTGAATAACGGGTCGTTATTCCTCTGACTTCTGTCTCACACACACACACACACACACACACACACACACACACACAGAGCTCCCTCCCCGGGCCCCTGTCCTATAAGGTATTGGCTTGTGTTGCTACACGGACACATTTGTATGTTGCACCACCGTACTTCCTGGCTTACAGAGTACAGACTAGTAAACAAACACTCCGTCTCTTATTATATGTGAACTAAAGAGTACAAGGTTTACACAACAGCCCCCACCTGCTGTTTTATTGTATTTGTACCTGTACTATCCGCTGTCAGCTGTTTATCTCTCTTTGTGAGCTTGATTAAATAGCGTTAGCTCACGTTAGCTAGCGTTAGCTCCGCGGCTAATTTGAGCTCACCCTGAACTAAATCAATGACTAGGTTCTAAAGCATTCAAGTAGTTTTCACTGCACATAGAAGTAGCCAAACAGCGGGAGCATTTCGGGAGCATATTACCAAAACCCAGGCAATTTCGAGCCCTTAAGGAATCAAATAGAGTCTGCCATGGCTACATGCTAACGTTATTGCGCAACTGTAGGAAAAACCTGGCAGCGATAAGGGAATCGAAAGTCACGGGAGCCACACGGTTCCAGGCATCGGCCAATTAGTTTTCGATTCCCATCCCTATCCGTGCGGAACCATTATCCCAACATATAGTTCTGTGTGTGAATAATGTTGAGCCACCACAAAAGATGAATCCAAAGTTTAATATAGTAAGAATAGTACTAGGCTATATACGGTATATGTCACAAATGTAACATTACTATATTCCTGTATGTCATGTATGTCCCTATGCCATAAATGTCATGATGTCAATGTCATGTATGTCATAAATGTCACTATGAATTGAAAATGGGGGACCCTGATGTAAACAAGACAAACGTCTTTCTCTGGTCTGCATCCTCTTAACAATTGTGTGTATTGAGCCGTACTGTATTGTACCTATTCTGCAAAGTTTTCAATCAATCAATCAATCAATCAATCAAGGGGGTAGGAATACATACGTTTACACTTCATCCTCCTACTCCTGCTTGTTTGTTTTTTAATCTGTTTATTACTTGTTTTTTTTATTATTTATTTTCAATTTACGTTCGAAATAAACAAATGCATTCATTCAAGATATTGCGTGAGCAAAAGTATAGTTAATTTACTCATACAGTATGTACATCCTCTGGCCTCGTGCGGATCTCACAGCTGTGCCCGCACTGTAAAGGCCATATGAGCAGGGACGTGCACAGGACTTTAGAGGGGCAGGTGCTCAAAGGCTGAAAAGGGCACTACACTTGTGTGTGTATATATTAACCGAGCGCGCGTAGCCATAAATGTCATGATGTCAATGTCATGTATGTCATAAATGTCACTATGAATTGAAAAAGGGGGACCCTGATGATGTAAACAAGACAAACGTCTTTCTCTGGTCTGCATCCCCATAACAATTGTGTGTATTGAGCCATACTGTATTGTACCCATTCTGCAATCTGTTAAATATTGATTGATTGATTGAACATTTTATTAACAGATTGCAGAATGGGTACAATACAGTACAGCTCAATACACGCAATTGTTAAGGGGATGCAGACCAGAGAAATACTTTCGTCTTGTTTACATCAGGGTCCCCCATTTTCAATTCATCATAACATATATGACACACATGACATACAGATAGACAATACTGCTACATCTATACATTTATGACATACCAGATTTACAAATACAGTATTGTTTGTGATACAAAAATTTTCTAAAAAAGAGAGTATATACATTTGACGAATAAACTATACATTGGAGGAGGTTGGGTAGGTGGGGTGGGGGGACTGTACATTTTGGGTGGGGTGAGGGGTAACTGTACATTGGACTATCGACGAAACCTTACTTGGTCCCAAGAAGAGGGTCTCGTGTATTAAATACAGTTTTCATTCATTCATTCACTCTGGATCTGGTAAATCCAGTAGCAATACACACAATTGTTAAGGGGATACAGACCAGAGAAAGATGTTTGTCTTGTTTACATCATCAGGGTCCCCCATTTTCAATTCATAGTGACATTTATGACATACACAACATACATGACATGACATTTATGACATAGGGACATACATGACTTACAGGTATATAGTACTGTTACTTTTGTCACATATACGATATGCAAATATACAGTACTTCGCAATGGAGTGGAGCTAACTAACTGTACAAATCGATGTGATTGGCTGAGACTGTATTTTGTACGGTTGGCTGCCTGGCTGTTGTGGATTCGGGTAGCCAGCTAGCAGCTAACATCAACTCAATGTCAACACTATGTCGACACTCTGAGCGAGTTTGCAGACAGCAATGTAACAAACAATATGGTCCGTGCGTAGGGATGGGAATTGATAGGATTTTATTGATACGATTCCATTATCGATTCTGCTTATCGATTCGATTCTTTATTGATTCCCTTATCGATACCTGATCAATTTATAATTTAAATAAATAAATTGGAAATGCAACAGAACTACATTTACATTTAGTCATTTAGCTGACGCTTTTATCCAAAGCGACTTACAAGTTCTGTACGACAAGCCATCAGGAAGGGCACAGCTCTATCAGCTGAGCAACAATGTTCATCAAAGTGTTGAACAAACAGATATGCAAATATACAGTACTGTTACCCAGAGATCCTAACCGTAAATATATACATATGATGAGGAGGAGACTGTAC
The DNA here is from genome assembly GCF_963971535.1 of Notolepis coatsorum. Lineage (NCBI taxonomy): Eukaryota > Metazoa > Chordata > Actinopteri > Aulopiformes > Paralepididae > Notolepis > Notolepis coatsorum. Next base: position 5,249,287 of record NC_140165.1, on the reverse strand, counting down.
ATTAGGAGGGGGTGGGTGGGTGGTAAAAAATATATACAAACGGTGGGGAGGAGACTGTCCATTGTTGTTGTGGCATAATTGCGAAATGTGTTTAGTCCCTTGTTTGTATGATAACAAGCCGTTTAGTTCATGGTTCAAAGTAATGGCAAAGGGGTGCTAGCTCGCCATCAATCAGAAGCTAGCCACAAGACTTGCATTCATGCTCTCCAGCACACAGCCTCCCTGCCTGGCACAACAACCACAACAGTAGGGTCTATAGTCACAGTCAGGACAGTAGGCTCCCTTAAAACGCTAACACTATTAAAAAAAAAATACAGTGGAGGTTAAAATAAGAATATGATTTGGCCTGAAAAAAAGTTCAGTCAGGAGACTTTTTTTGCTTTAATCCCTGCATCTATTTGATATCAGTATCAAAATAATTTCCAAATGAACCGTCAAGTCAAGTCAATTTTATTTATATAGCACATTTCCAGGCAGCGGCAGCTGGCACCAGTGCTTCACAGGCAGGTTGATAAAAACGAAATAATGTGATGCAAGATATAAGATTAAAAACATAGTAAAGCAATGAAAGTAATAAAAACAGGTAGGGCACAGTAAAACAAAGAGGATAGAAGGGCCAGGGGTCAAGTAGTGATTAAGTGGGGGGGAAGGCCAAGGAGAACAGGTAGGTTTTTAAAAGTGATTTAAAAGCCTGCACGGTCTGGGCGGTCCGTACGCTGAGGGGGAGGCTGTTCCACAATCTAGGCGCTGCAGTGGCGAAAGCTCTGTCGCCCCTAGTCTTGAGCCTAGTTCTAGGCACCACCAATAGCAGCTGGTCAGCTGATCTGAGGGATCGGTGGGGGGTGTGGCAGTGCAAGAGCTCAGACAGATAGGTAGGAGCCGTGCCATTTAGTGATTTAAAAACATTTAGGGCTAATTTAAAATTGTTCCTAAAGCGAACAGGCAGCCAGTGGAGCGAGGCCAAAACTGGGCTGATGTGTTCATGTTTTTTTGTTTTGGTGAGGAGGCGCGCGGCTGCGTTCTGCACCAGTTGTAGGCGGCGAAGCAGGGATTTGTCGATGCCCGTGTAAAGGGCATTGCAGTAGTCGAGGCGAGTGGTGACAAAGGCATGTATCACCGTCTCTAGGTTACTTTGGGAGAGGTATGCCTTTGTCTTCGCCAGGAGTCTAAGGTGGTAAAAACAGTTTTTGACTACGGCGCTGACCTGTTTGTCAAATTTAAAATTGCTGTCGAAGATGACCCCGAGGTTCCTGACAGAGGTGGAGAGGTTTGGACCCAGGGGACCAAGTGCGTCAATGAGGGGGGCCGGGGGGGCACTATTAAAAACCTCAGTTTTCCCTTCGTTTAATGTCAGGGAGTTTTCAGACATCCAGCACTTGATTTCTGCCAGGCAGTCAAGTAGTGGTTTTATTGTTTTCCCTTGGGTGGGTTTTAAGGGGAGGTAGACCTGCACGTCATCGGCGAAGCAATGGAATGAGATGTTATGTTTTGCCAAGATCTGGCCTAGGGGGAGTATATATAGGAGGAAGAGAGTGGGACCCAATATTGACCGTTATGAATATCTGGTTGATTTCAAATAAGTGGTTAGCTGGCAAACCAGTTATCTGTCCACACACACCAGAGGGAGCTCCACAAATCATGTCAAACCCAGATTCGGCTCAAATAAGGGACTAAACACGTTTCGCAATTATGCCACATCAATGTGGAACGCCCTACCCAAAGCTGTAAAGGAATGTGGATCACTACCCACTTTCAAAACCTCTCTCAAGGGACACCTACGGGAGACTGCAATTCAACACTGGCCCCTGTAAATATCCTAACCCAATCATTCCAACCCCCTCCAATGTACAGTCATTTACCTAGTATGGTTTTGTCAATAGTTCAATGTACAATTGTGTTTGTTTGTACAGTGTCTCCTCCCCCCCCCCCTCAATGTACAGTGTTACTTGTTTATACAGTGTGCCCCCCGCCCCCCCCCCCCCCAACCACCTCCAATGTAAATTACCCAGTATGGTTGTCAATATCCCAATGTACCCAACCCCCCCCACCCAACCTCCAATGTACAGTTTCTACGTCAAATGTATATACTCCCTTTTCTTGACTCCTTCTGTATCACAAACAGTACTGTATTTGCAAATCTGGTATGTCATAAATGTATAGATGTAGCAGTACTGACTATCTGTATGTCATGTATGTCATATATGTCTATATGAATTGAAAATGGGGGACCCTGATGGAAACAAGACAAACGTCTTTCTCAGGTCTGCATCCCCTTAACAATTGTATGTATTGAGCCGTACTGTATTGTACCCATTCTGCAATCTGTTAAATAAAGTTTTCATTCATTCATTCATTCATTCACACCGCCCACCCCCCTTATTACAATCCAAACAAAGAGTATACTTTTCAATACATTGGTTGAGCATTGGTTGAGCATAAGTGAATATGTTATGAACAAATTAAAAGTTTGAACTAGTTAACGATTGTCTTCCAGGGATGAATTGATACAGGTATCGGGATTGGGGGGGGATTTCCCAATGCTAAAATCTGACACCAAGAGAGCATGTGATTTGATTAAACTCCAAGCAGCATAATACCCTGTTTGGCCCATCTTGTACCCTAGCATGTAGGGAAACTTGGCATGGCCAAACACTTGTCTGACTTGTGAGTTAAAGGGATAGTTTGGATTTTTGGACTCTTAGGTGGTATGAAATACTTGCTAGTAGTATAGTTGATGCGATGCCATTAGCTTAACTCGCAGAGTACCGTGGTCTGAGTTCTGGCCTGGTTCTGAGTGAACCGGGAAGCTTCAGACAGGCAGCAAATGAGGTCATGAGACAAAAAAGTGTTATTCCACCACACAATAACCTGCAGGCAAAAGTTGTAATCATCCACAGCAGAAAACATTTCCTATGCTTCAGAGTGACATGATGTGTTGGAACTAGGGATGTCCCGATCCGATCACGTGATCGGGATCGGCGCCGATCGCGTGCTTTTCAGAGGATCGGGATCGGGCATTTTTTTTAATAAAAATCGGCAGTCTTTTTTTTATTTTTTTTCAACAAACATGACCATGTTCACGTCTTAAACTCATACGGAGGCCTTAGTTTTGGTTTTAAATTACATATAATATATCATTAATATATTTATTGTCACACAGAGCAGAATAATTGTCCACAACAAACACATTCCCTTTAATTTACACCGTTGCAACAAACTCATTCCCTTTAATTTTAGACGCTCAGTCACATCACAACAACGCGTTGCTCCCGAAACACGGTTATCCACTGACTTGAGCAGCTGCTAGAGGTTTGGAACTAAGCATTTTAAAATAGAAAGTCAAGCCAGTTGCAATGTTTGCAAGGAGGACATTTCGCGTGGAGGAAACTCATGAAGCAGCAGCTGGAGGCGGAGTTTTCAGACTAACTTTTCAGATAACGGCAATTATTTGCTGTGTGACTGAGGATTATCGTCGGCGTTTCAGACCAGAATGGAGCTAATCATTACGTAAGTCGAACACTGAATGTATACTAATGTGCAAACATATATTGAAACTTTTAATATTTCTCATATGAAGCACATATGAATGTAATAACAAGAGCCTTGCGCCCAGGACTTGCGCCCAGGACTATAGGCAACAGAGAGGCTTGTCTTGCTCCGCCAGTTTCTGAAAAAAATTCGTCAAAATTGATTACTAATGTGAAAGATCGGATCGGGAACGATCGGAATCGGTAAATATATAAAATCACATGATCGGGATCGGATCGGGAGCAAAAAAAGGCGATCGGGACATCCCTAGTTGGAACTAGTATCAGTGTGAGGTAGTCACTAAATGCTTCAGAGTGACATGATGTGTTGAACTAGTCTCAGTGTGACGTAGTCACTAAGGGACCTTTCGCACTCACCAATCGTGGTTGAATCAGCGCCCCCGGGGACGGGGGGGGAGTGTTCTCACTCAGACGGACACACCCCTTTTGGGATCGAAGCGGCGCTGATTCGTACTACCCCCCACTGAACCTGGGACGCTTGAAATAGGTGGTCTCGGGTGCGGGCCAGTGGGAGCGGGGGGTGTGACACACAACATCGTTACTGTAATGCTTTATTTATGGGAAATTTGCAAGTTCAGACCTCAACCAAGAACAAGCATATGGAGCCTCACAGCTCAGTGGATGAAAACATGAAGCCACGTTACACAAAGCACACTTCCCTGGCTCGCATTAGGCCTGGCAATTTTGTTTGCCATTGCTATGTCTATACATTGGTTTCTTGTTCCAATGCATTTATTTCTATTAGACCAGTGGTGCCCAACCAGTCGGCCGTGGTCGACCAGTAGATCAATGACATGTAATATAATTGTCACGAGCGATGGGATGTTAGCCTCCGAACAGGCTAAGCTAACTAGCGTTAGCCGTTAGCGTTAGCCATTGCTGTCTACTAAACTTTCTTGTTCGACTGCATTTATTTCAATAGACCAGTGGTGCCCAACCAGTCGGCCGTGATCGACCGGTAGATCAATGACATTCAATATAATTGCCACGAGCGATGGGATAATGTTAGCCGCTGAACAGGCTAAGCTAACTACCGTTAGCCGTTAGCTTAGCATTAGCCCTGCAAAACGCTCAAAAGCGGACTCAACAACACCAGTTCCATTCGCGAGAAAAGGGGGTGGGTTATATTGACGAGGCTTGACAACAGAGGTTCAAATATAACTTCATATTTATTGGTTATTTGTTTATTTTATATCCGCATCCAGTCTCCACCACCATGTTAATACTCTTCTTCCTGTTTACATTTTCGAGCGTGACATCATCGCCTACGGCAAGCTACACGCTCAAACCGTAAACAGAACCCGGAGCGAACCAAGACTGCAGTGTGTACACAAACTAGAGGGGGGGGGGAGGAGTTCGCACTCTGACCCGGAATGAGGACGGTACGGACCGGAACGGACAGAATGAGTGAGTGAGAGGCCCCTAAATGCTGGGGCTTGAAGCATAGAAAATGAGACACACAGTTTTCTGCTGTGGGTGATTAAAACTTCTGCCAGGTCAGAACTCCGACCACGAGACTCGGTGTGTAAACTGAGGGCACTGCATCAACTATACTACTATAGTATTTCATACCACTTGATGTCCAAAACTCTGAACTATCCCTTAAGGTGACATTCTCATCAAGTACCAGTGACAAGACATGTCTAACATAAAAAAAAAACACTCACCCAAACCTGTCAATCTACAATTACTCTGGGGAGAGTGAACGTTGTACTTTGCAAGACTCTTATTGTTACTGTTTTTTATCTGGTATTTTTAGGCCACAGCCCCACTGATATCCAGTTCAGTGGAGGAGATGGCGTCTTGCAGTCACCTCTCTCTGTTGGGACTAAAGGAACTAAAGGAACTATCTGTCTACTTGGTGGACTGCATTAAAACACCAGGACTTAAAGGAACTGTGAATGAAGGAGGAGGTAAGGCTCTAATTCTCAACACAAGATCACAAGAGCGCCCTAGCCAAGACAGGCAACAGCACAATTAACAGGGTTGCAGATATTTCATTTCAACCTTTATTTAAAAATCTTAAGCTTCTGAAGTTTCCCTCATTTACAGAAACGACGATTGTACAAATGTAAACGGTACATAATAAAAGCAATATCCACAGAAAATGAAACCCAAAAGTAATAATAATATAAAAAAATATATAAAATAATAAAAAAAAATCTAAATAAATAAATACCAGTGTTTTTTGCGCCTTTCTGCAAGAGAAGGCCAACCCACCCTATCATACAGGACACAATGGTGATTATCATATCTGTCACCATTAATAAACCTAAGAGCTGAGTGATATGCAGAATCCAGAGGTTTAAGAGCTGATGCCGCAGCATGCCTATAAATTACATCACCATATTCAGTTCTGTTATTTTTTATTTTGGGTTTTGGACACAACAATGGTCATTCTATAAATCGCCAAAGTTTTACCAGCTGCTATTGCAGCATTGTCCGAAAAGGGATGGGGAGAAGCACTAGGCTTGTCAGGCCCTACCCCTGAAGACTTGCGTTTATTTTATTTTTTAAACATTTACATACATAGTACATACATAGTACTTACATATAGTACACATTACAGTACACATTACATATACATTACATACAAAATACATTGTATTGTAATTAAATTCAATTAAAGCTCTTCCCTTCTGTACCTATCGGAAATAGATTTTTTTAGTCTAGATTTGAATTGATTTATGTTTTCACAATATTTTTGTTCATCCTCTAGCCCATATTCCGAAAATGATAAGAACAACAATTCTTTTTCTACTAATTAGAGGAAAATTTGATCAGTTTCTGTACAGGAAACCAATTTTCTGTCGCAGTTTAGAGGCAAGATTATCCACATGGAACTTAAATGTAAATTTGCGGTCGAGCCACAGGCCAAGATATTTATACTCCGTGACTCTATACAAGAGCCACTCACAGTAGATACCTGCACATTATCAAAGTCAATATTTCTGGCTCTTGAAAACAACATAAATATTGTGTTACTAGCATTAACTCATTGGACGCCAGAGGTCGCTGTGGGCGTATGGCCGTTGTGTGCCAGCGCTTTGTTCAATGGCGATAAATGCCGGTGTTTGCAGTGCTAAAACTATATTAAATATTATAGCTATGGATCTAATAACATAGTCGATTGTCAGTGAGTTTCTTCCGGTCAACATGCAAAAAACAGATAATTTTTTCATCCATACATTTCCGTTTTATACCGTGGTGAATATGAGTATAGTTTTAGAGGGATTCTGTGTAATCCCGGGAAACGACGCCAAACAACGTTCTACTGCATTTCATTATAAATCGTGCCATTTCTCGCCTTGATCAATAATCAATCTGAAATCAATGCTAGATTATCGGTATTATGTTTCATCATGCATGCAAGAAAGGGTGGGGGGGAGGTCGTTTTTCTATGCTTCGATTGCCACCAACGGGACACGGCCCACACACACCGGATCAACGCAAGATTGATAACATATAGTCCTTACCTTGTCTATGATGTACTGCAAAAAGAATAATCCAATTATCTGATTGCCATTCCAAATACTGATCACGATCGTGTGTCCAACGTAATCCAGCATTGAACATGAACGGGGGGGGGGGGGGGACCCTCGTCGATGCCATCCCTATAAGCGCAATATTTCTGGCTCTTGAAAACAACATAAATATTGTGTTACTAGCATTAAGAACTAATTCAAGATTAACAAGGGCCTCCTGAAGAGCATCAAAAGAAAGCTGCAATTTCTCAATGGCCAACTGAACAGAATCAGCAATACAGTACACTATTGTATCATCAGAATACAAATGGAAATTACATCCGTACAAAGAAGAAACAATATCATTGATTTAGATCGTAAAAAGGACGGTACCCAAAACGGAACCTTGCGGCATAACTTTAATAGTTATGGACAGAAATTCAGATTTGGCTTGACCCAACTTCACACACTGACGCCGCCCTAGAAGATAGATAATCCCAAAACCAGACACAGGCATTACCATCCAAGCCAATGGTAGATTTTAGAAGCAAGTAGTGATTAACTGTATAAAAGGCTTTTGACAAATCTACAAAGAGGGCAGCACAGTGTTTATTCTTATCTAATGCTGAGATAATATAATTTGTAACCAGAGGGATGCCTGATGTAGTACTGTGTTTGGCTCTAAAACCAGATATAAAAACATACAACAACAATTAACAATAAAATAAAGAACAAACTACAGAATAAAAAAATATTCATCACAAGTCATCCAATCCAACTTTATTTATAAAGCGCTTTAACAGCCACGGGGGCACAAAGTGCTGTACAGAGGGAACATATTAAAAAACTATAAGCAGCAATAAAAATAGATAAAAAAAACAAGAGTACCAACAAAAAAAATATCATCGACATCAGGGTTCATACATGGGCAATATAAATCAGTCAAAACATCTGCAGCCAGATGTCCCTGCCTCAAAGTCATTAAGAATAACTTTAAATGCATCCAATGAGACCACCTACCAAAGATTCTGATAATTTTGCAACTGTTTCCAAGTAGAGGGAGCAACATACTTAAACCCCCTTTTTCCCAATTCAGTACAGGCTTTAGGGACAGATAGTAGGAATAAGTCCTGGGAGTAAACACAATAACGTCCCATACATTTCTAAAGAATGTAGACCCATAGGTATGATGGGAGCAAACCAAGAATAGTCTTATAAATAAAAATATGCCTATTTTAACAACACATCACGCATATCGCTCCGGCGTCCAAAGTGTTAAAGTAGAAAAACAAAAGTAATCTGTTAAATAATACAGTGAATTTCCTGTGAGAATAAAAATGTGTACAGTGTAGGCTGATGAATGAACAATAATCCACTTGATAAAGTAAAATTGGATGCAAACGAATAACCACGGCTTGGGTCGAGTGAAAACAGACGACCGACGAGCTTAAAAAGTAAATAAAGACACAAGGTACAACTGAAGACTAAATATTGGGTCCTCCTCTACTAGTCAATGAAAGCAGGTGGATTTTATTCAACAAAAACACGACGCAGGTGCAGATAACGCTCTGCGTTTGCTTAAAGGGGAACTATCTTATAAATGGCCTTTTTGAGTGTTTAGCATTGTTTCCTAGCTATGTGAACTTATATTAATATGATCTATGTCTCTAATTCTCATATTGGCGCATTCTTCCAATTCTCCTCTCACAATATTCACCCTCACTGATGTCAGAAAGACACCGCTGCATGTTAATGTGGCTGTGTGGCATCCGGTACAAGATGAGCTGCACACAGTGGTTGGAGCCCAGGCTCAAAACGGCTTAAGATCTTGAGGTAGAAAAATGCTGTTTTTGAGGACTTGATTAGAAGTACAAAACAATGAATAAAAAAAAAATATATACAGAGGTGTTCCATAGACTCACAGGAATTGTGTAAAAGTGCCCAAATAGTGAAATAAATAGTAAAATAGTTCCCCTTTAACACTTTCCGTGCCAGCAGTGCTGTGCCTAGGAACCCTGTTGCGTGCCAACGGTCTATTCAATGACGGAACGCTCACATTTGTGAACGCATAAACTATATCTTAAATTATGGCTATGTGTCTAATATGACCGTCGCTTATCACTGACTTGTTTGCAGTCAACATTGTCGAAACTGATTGTTTTTTAATCGGTTAATTTCCGTTTTATACCATTTTGAAAAACGCTCGTTTTTTGAAAGTTTCAGAAAAAAATTTAGATTCTGTGATAATCGCCCTTTACTGGAATACACTGGAATACACAACACGTTGTCATTTTTCGGCCTATTTATGAATCGTTTTCAAATAAACGCTAGATTATCAATAGTATATGTGTACTTACTTATGCACGCTATAGAAGCGGGCTGAAAAATCGATTCTCTTATTTCCTGATCACACACACACACATACATACACACATATGGGACACGTTGATATATCTATGAAAATAGCTCTGATTATCCCAAGACTGGTAAAATAGATTCCTTACCTCAGATCAGATGTTCTCCAAAAAGATTATTCCAATTTCTGATCGCCATTCCAAATATCGATCACGTTTATTGATCCAACGCTGGGTACTGGAAACACTTATTCTCTGCTGTTCTGATGGTGGGCAATGACTGGGATCGGCTCGGATTACATGCCTGACAAGTACAATGTGGATTCCGGACTATTTTTTTCCCATGCGTTTCATTCAATCCAATGGGGTGCAATACCATCCGGAGAGACGATAAGGGGCGGTATTTTCCCAATGGAGCTCTCTATCTCTATCTCTATTGATTTCTATCACAGGCCAGTTGAATTGCTCCTGGGTGGGGCAGCGGGCCGGATGAAAATGCCAGGCGGGCCGGCATAAGGATACTAGTAAAACATTTTAAAATATTAAATGGCATATAGAATCAATTGTTGTTTTTCTGGTAAATTAATAGTTTAGATGAATCGATAACAAAATAATGGTTAGTTGCAGCCCTAGTGTTGGTGCCATGTACAGGAGTTCAGTCGTAGGTGAAGAGGTATTCAGTACATGGTTCTGGGTCTGTAGTAAGAAACATGAGCATCACGTTCTGTTCAACGTTGCTTCCAAATAAAAAGAGAAAATGCCTTTAATTTGTATTTAGTTTAAACTCTGGATTATTCAAAAGTAGTCATGGATTATGTGGTTATTTTGTAGACAAATGTTTCATCCAATTTACAGAACATACTATATTGTAACTGAGGGGTTACAAATCCCTGACTGTATTAAAGATTGTGATAGATTAAACCACTGCTAGTTATGTACTTTAATTACTGGCCAGACAGTACATCAAATATAGATGGTGAACACCCACAAGAACACGGCATTGACACAGAAATAGTATTTGAGGGTAATTTATTATTATTAGGCAACGTTAGGTTACAGAATGAGAATTAGGGTTGCGCTTGTATGGCGAAGAATATACGTAAAGTCAGTCAAGAGCATAAGTCACTAAGAATAACAGGAATACTACGATGGGTCTAAGTTGACACCACCTGTCGTATAGTAGCAATTATATAGGGCAACACTGGTACCGACTGGAGACAATGGGTTCCCTCCGGGGTGTAAGGCCTGGAGGGTAGAGGAATGTTCGGGTACTCCGTCTGATTCAATGAGGAATAAAGAGACTCCAGGTACAGGAGTCGGTTCTTGTAAACTCCCTTGATCAGCAGCAAAAGCAATAGTTGTAATCCAAATGCCCGACAGCATTGATGACAGCTAACCAGCCCCGTCCACGAGGCAGGCCTGAGTTGTAATCCTCACGAGGTTGAATCCCAAACGATAGTGGAAATCAACGATGCTCTTCTCCGGTGGTCACGTCCCAAATCAATATAATCCAACCAGGAATGGTTCTGCAATCGCCGACGCCGATTCTCCTGTGTACATGTCCAACGGTTCTCCGCCTAGAACTCCTCGGGTGTGGGCGACGTATTTAGGCCACACAGCCTGGTTAAGTACACTAGCTAAAGACACGACGAACCGCTGGGTAATGCTACACACGAAAGAACTGTGGCTGCACGATATACAATAAATGATCGACTATTTACTTCACATTAGATTAAGTCGAACTCAACATTACTTCATTAAACTCTGACACTTTTACCATTCTATTCGCACGCGGTTCTCAATGCTCTGTTTAGCCGCAAGGTTGCTCACTTCACTGTTTCACCGAACTTGATGAACAGCTCCTTAGACGAACACTGCTGCTGTTTACACCTGCGCCGTATTTATACTTAAGTGAATATCTAGTCCCAACCTCAGTCCTTGTCTCGTATTACTACGCTGACTCCGGGCATGTTCTGACATGCCTGCAGTTGTCTTTGAACTTGCCGCTGGGGGCTGGCGCCTGGGGGCGCTGTCCAATAGGAGAGCAAATATTACTCTGGTCTGAACGCAGGTAAAGGGATATTCCGTGTATATATATAAATAATATACAAAGTATATCTAACAATAAAGGTATATTCTCAGTTTAATCTGGCCCTTCACAACAATATCATGATATATATTGTTACAGATATATGACATTTCCCATAGTGTGATGTAATATTTTATCCATAAGGTGACAGTCCTGGACTAAATTAAACTGACCTTAACCATAGCCATGATAACTAGGGATGCACGACATGAATTTTGACACCGATACCGATAACTTTATGCTCCTCAAGCCGATATACGATAACCGATATTTATTGTATTACTTTTAATTTTTATGGATATATTTTTTCTTTTTTTTTCCAACATGAAACAAAACATATCACAATACAATAATAATAATACATAAAAAGACTTCCCAGGACAATAACTTAACACCAACGTAAATGTATATTCCTGTAGTTTTGACCTAACCAGACAACAGAAACAAAAGCCAAGACAACAGTTTTGACTGATAAAGTGACCATATTTATTTTTCCAAATGAAAATTCACAATCCGTCAACAACTTATAATACATCCAACCTAAGACGCTTGAAGCTTTTTTTTCTTCTATTTTCAAAGCTGTCCGCCTTGAAAGAAAGGCTTTGAGTGGACACATAGCCTAGCAGGTCGCCTGCGGCATCACCACCGCTGCGATGGTGTTAGAAGCCTACGACGACGGCGCGAGCACGCTTGTACCTATTGACGAGTCGTTTGCTAAATTAAAGAAAGTTTGACAGAAATGACCCAAGGGCTAAAGCCGCTAGCTTTTAAGCAGTCCTTGGTGGTGCAAATTAACCTGGCTACTACGGAGCAATAAGTGACTGCGTATTCAACCAAGGGTTGCATCACAGCCATGAAAGGGGCTAGCTTTGCTTAGCTCCCCGCGTCATCGCAGGCTTTTAAGTTAACACAATAACACACCATCGCAGCGGTGGTGATGCCTCAGGTGACCTGCTAGGTTGGATGTAACACAAGCCGCTGCACTTTTCCCTCCTCATGGAACTTCTGCATTGCATTTATTACAAATAGCAAGCGAACTTTTCCCCTCTGAAACAATCCCCACTAGCGTCGCAGCGCTGGATTTGTGTAAAACGCCCTGTTCCTAAACCACACGCTATCAGTCGTACCACAGTACTGGCAAAACGGGAGAAGCCGACAGTCAAAACAAACGCACTTCATCCAAATTCACCCACACCGCATTTTTTTTACCAAAAAATATATTATATTATCGGAGCTATTAATAACGTTATCGGGTTTATCGGGATGACGTCATAATTGCTGATATCGGCCCGATAATTATCGGCCCGATAATTATCGGCCCGATAATTATCGTGCATCCCTAATGATAACCACTCCTGCTCCAGAAACGGTTGACTAACTGGTGCTTGAAACAAAGTGGTTTAAGTCTATAACTGTAGATGACTCTGGACTACACTGTTCTTAAACTATAAAACCAAGATACATACCATTTAGGGCTGTCAGTTTATCGCGTTAATTAGATTAATTAATTACACAGCAAATGATCGCGTTATGAAAATTAACTAAAAATGTATTTAAAAAAAATGCATTCATTCCATAAGAACGTAGAATAAACATTTACAGACTTTCTTTTTTTAAATGGTCCATTTGCATGTTCTTGGTATCTGATTCTAGGGACATCTATGGATCTCAGGGAATGTATTCCCAGTGTCAGAAATACTGTCTTGTTACTAGGCTTGAGTAAATTGTAATGAACCAAATGAGTATCAATTCAATTTTTTTTTTTTTATTATTATTCTTTTTTTTTACTGTGAATAACACCATGCTCAAATTGACCAGACCTGAAAAATCTAAGCATGAATAAAGGGAAGATGATTAAACCAAAGGTTTTGTAGATACAGTACTGAATTCTGCCATCCGGACACATGCAATTTGAAATATGATTATATAATATAAAATATCAGGCCTAAAATGGTTATGTGATTAAAATGTGATTAATTAGATTAATTAATTACAAATCCTGTAATTAATTAGATACATTTTTTTTAATCGCCTGACAGCACTAATACCATTATAAACCTCTTACATAGAAACTAAAGCTGAATATAATAACCAATTATCTTTCTCTCCTTCCTCTGACACTCTTCTCCATCCAGATAGCTGTCCTGTCAGGCCTGGGAAGAAACCAAGAGGCTTGGATGGAAGAAAAGGTCTCTGCTGTGACCAGTGTGGAAAAAGCTTAAGTTCAAAGAGGAATCTGAAATTACACCAGAGAATGCACACAGGAGAGAAGCCCTACTCCTGTGACCAGTGTGGAAAGGGCTTTTCTCAGCAACAGAGTCTGAAATCACACCAGAGAATTCACACAGGAGAGAAGCCCTATTCCTGTGGCCAGTGTGGGAAGAGCTTTAGTCATCTGAATGGACTGCAATCACACCAGAGAATCCACACAGGAGAGAAGCCCTACTCTTGTGGCCAGTGTGGAGAGAGCTTTAGGCATCTGATTAGTCTGCAAAGACACCAGAGAATGCACACAGGAGAGAAGCCCTACTCCTGTGACCAGTGTGGAAAGGGCTTTTCTCTGCAACCGAGTCTGAAAACACACCGGAGAATGCACACAGGAGAGAAGCCCTACTCCTGTGACCAGTGTGGAAAGGGCTTTACTCTGCAACAGCATCTGAAATCACACCAGAGAATTCACACAGGAGAGAAGCCCTACTCCTGTGATCAGTGTGGACAGGGCTTTTCTCAGCAACCGAGTCTGAAAGCACACCAGAGAATTCACACAGGAGAGAAGCCCTACTCCTGTGATCAGTGTGGAAAGGGCTTTACTCTGCAACATCATCTGAAATCACACCAGAGAATTCACACAGGAGAGAAGCCCTACTCCTGTGATCAGTGTGGGAAGAGCTTTAGTCGGCTAGATCAACTGCAATCACACCAGAGAATTCACACAGGAGAGAAGCCCTACACTTGTGGCCAGTGTGGAAAGAGCTTAGGTTCAAAGACGAGTCTGAAATTACACCAGAGAATTCACACAGGAGAGAAGCCCTACTCTTGTGGCCAGTGTGGAGAGAGCTTTAGGCATCTGATTAGTCTGCAATCACACCATAGAATTCACACAGGAGAGAAGCCCTACTCTTGTGGCCAGTGTGGGAAGAGCTTTAGTCAACCGGCTGATCTGAAAAGGCACGAGATAATTCACACAGGCGAGAAGCCCTACTCCTGTGACTAGTGTGGGAAGAACTGTAGTCATCTGAGTAATCTGCAAACACCAGAGAATTCACACAGGATGGAAGCCTCCTTCTGTGACCAGTGTGGGAAGAACTTTACCACAAGTACACATCTTCTGATTCATCAGCAAATCCATACAGCAGAGAAGCCACATCATTGTGGTCTGTGTGAGAAGAGATTCAGTCAATTAGAATATTCGAGAAAACATGCGAAAATCCACTTGGGAGAAAAGATTCAGTGAAATGTCAAGTAGAGTAGAGAAACCTGCTGTAGCCAGTGTTGGAAGAGTTCCACTCATAAAATTATATCTATAAAGATGATCTCTTTATAGATCTGTCAAAAGAGTTTGATACAAGTGCTTCACGGCAGTAAAAATAGATATAAAATGAGCATAACATAGACGCAAAGCAATGCAGAGAATATGAAGAAGGGTAAAAGCAATGCAGGTAATAACAATATAACTCAATAGTCTTCCCCATTAGATGGTTATGAAACACTTTGAAGTTACTTCATCTGTCCGTTTTGATTGATTATCCTGTCATTAAGTTAGTTCCATTGTATATCACCCTGTTTGTTTGTTTTTGCATTTCTTGTATTTTGTTAATCCTGTTCTACAGTCATCCATAGTATTTTGTTAATCCTGTTCTACAGTCATCCATAGTATTTTGTTAATCCTGTTCTACAGTCATCCGCAGTATTTAGTTAATCCTGTTCTACACTAAGCACGTGTTGTGTACACACACGCGCACGCACACACGCACAGAGTGGGTGTGCCAACGTTGGGCGATGTCACCGTATCACTATGATCGTTCGAACTCTCCGGTTCATTCAAGCCCCGTGCAGCGCGCCTCTCCACACCATCTCCAGAACCAGACCACCACCGCCACCGGATCCTCCAGAGAGACTGGACTCTGGGACTGTCAAAGGTCACAGACAGCGTGACCAAAGAATGATGACCTCTCGGACACCTGAGGAAACGAGCTCCTTCTCCCCCCCCTGCTAGATTCTGGTCGGGGTACCAGAATACTAGACAACCAAGCAACGCGCAAAGACGGAGAGGGTCCCACCACCATGTGAAGTCCTACTCCAGAAACCCTGAAAATTAAACATATCTGTTTAAATCAGTGTATTTGATTAGCTTGTTAAAAGAATGAGTATGCCTCTGATTTAAGCGCTGAGCTGAAAGTCAGTGATTATGAAGAGTGTCTTTTTTTTTTTTTTTTTATATATTTCTCCTCCCTACTTGTGTAAACCTGTATACTATACTATAACCTGTATAACTATACTATATCTTATATACACTAAAACATGGATAGAAAAAACCTTTTGATAATGCAGGGAGCTGTTGGAATGTGTAATTTTCAGCGAGTGTTCACTCCCTCTGCATATGACCCTGAACGTCTGGGAGAAGAAGGGAACCACTCCTGGTTAACCCTTTCCTCTCACACGGCCGAGGGAGAAGCCTTTATACATTTTAACTACATATGTGATGTATAAACATATGAACCAATGATTAAGTATATGTGTACTCTATTGTCACATGTATATATCTATATCTCGGCAAAATGCACACTCATGACTGATCTATGTACTAGGGGTTTTCCCACAGCATAATAAATCTGTTACTTTCCTAGTTACAGTAACGACTGGATGAGGGAGTGGTTATTTTTTACGGATTGTGTGCGGTTTGGTTGATAATGACCTCAACGTTTTCAAAACCAATAAGTAAAGTTTTTGCTATGATGCAGAACTGGGGGTAGGCAGAGTAGACGACAGAGTACAGCAACTTGCAATGGGCCTGGTCTACAACATACACTATACTACCGGGGTGCCCATGTACATGTCAAAATACTTCCCAAAGGTCAGTGAATACCACAACCACTACACCAGAGGAAGCTCAACAAATCATGTTAAACCCAGATTCGGCTCAAACAAGGGACTAAACACGTTTTGCAATTATGCCACAACAATGTGGAACGCCCTACCCAAAGCTGTAAAGGAATGTGAATCCCTGCCCACATTCAAAACCGCTCTTAAAGAGCACCTACGCGAGGCTGCAATTCGAAACTGGCCACCGTAAATGCCCAAAACCCCCACCACCTCCTAATAGACAGTCTCCTCCCCACCGCATGTATATATTTCCTCCCCGCCGTATGTATATTTCTCTCCCACCCACCCACCCCCTCCTAATGTACAGTCCCCTCCCCATCATATGTATATACTCTGTCAGGATCTAGGGGTAACAGTACTGTATATTTGAATACCGTTTATGTCACAAATGTATCAGTACTAAATACCTATATGTCCCTATGCCATAAATGTCATGTATGTTGTGTATGTCATAAATGTCTATATGAATTGAAAATGGGGGACCCTGATGGAAACAAGACAAACGTCTTTCTCAGGTCTGCATCCCCTTAACAATTGTATGTATTGAGCCGTACTGTATTGTACCCATTCTGCAATCTGTTAAATAAAATCTTCATTCATTCATGCACGCTGATTGGTATTGTACTACTATGACAAACGGGGTGTGTAATGTTATGACTAGATCAGTATTATAAAACACCCTGCAAAGTGAAAAGAGGGAACTCTCTTCTTTTTTGCTGGCGGCCTTTTTGCTTTAGAGATCCTATGACTATATAATAATTGTGCATTCTTTTGTAACTCTTCTCTTTATAATTAAAACTTAATTTTTAAACTCGACCATCTCTTCTCGTTATTCTTCCTAATACTGGTGAGCCACAAGCGAATATTCTTTTAGCTCCAAACCTGGTTCAGCGTTGTATTGGAACCACGGTTTTGGAAGTTTTGGAAAGATACTTCTCCCTCTGATGGTATCTTGTCACTTTTTTAGCTCCTCAGATAGTATTCTGTCACTTTCTAAATGTTAGATTTACAAAACTGCACTTGACTTTCAGCTCATCTTACGAGGAGAATAATATATAGTATTATTGTCATTCGGGGAGACACATGACATAGAAATACTTCATTCATTATGTATAGATCTTAGGTATACTATGTAAAAATGTCCATGTTTGCTCTAAAGTAGAAGCAAAGAGGACAAACATTTGTAATTGATCTAACTCAGAGCTACGGGTTTTTTTTTCTGACACCAGCTATTTGATTAATGGTAACACTATTTGTACACTCCCAAGTGACTAGATTTAATAGGAAATGATTATCACTATATGCTTGCTAAATAAAATAAAAACTATTAAAGGAGCTCCCGTCTTATACGGAGCTACTGAGTAATTTTGATCCCGTAGTTAGTCTGGCTGACGCACCGTTATACTCCTGGTCTCATACCAAAACAGTCCTTGTCCCAATGACACAATGCAGGCAGCTTTACTTGGAAAATGATATTTTTTTGCTTCACCGTGCAAACAGAATATCCTCGCTTTTGTTCCTTAAACTGATTAAATAATAATGAATACAATATCTAATTGCCAACAAACATTTCGCCCTGTGGCGTGTTCGTGCGTGCGGTCAAAAACCATTGCCCCTTTTCAGGTCAAAAACTCCTCCTCCTACAGGTGTACCTGACGCTTAAATAAAAGAAGCGCCACCCCCTGGTCACATAAATCCACTGCACATTAAGTCCATTTTGGCCGTTACACACCGGCCCCTAATTGTTAAGGCAGGCAGACATAACAATTAAAAAAATAAATAAACAAAACAATGTAGATCTACATTTCATGAACCAAACACAGTTTGGTCACCGGCCTTACAATGGTGCTACTTTTAGTCTGCAATTTCACAGACCGCACCAGACCTTGTTTGTCTGGAAAGACCTCCAGAACCCTGCCAAGTGGCCAGGACCCACGAGGAGCTGAAGAGTCCATGATGACCACAATATCACCAGCTGCCAAACTCCTTTTCCTCTGGTTCCACTTTTGCCTCTCTTGAAGCAAGGGCAAGTACTCACGTACCCATCTTTTCCAGAAAAGATCTGAAAGATACTGGACTTGCCGCCATCGTCTTCTTACATACTGGTCATGTGGATCGAACACTCCAGGCGGCAAAGCTGGTTTACCCTTTAAGAGAAGAAGATGGTTCGGTGTAAGTGGCTCCAGGTCGTTGGGATCATCCGAGAGTTTGGTTATTGGACGGTCATTCAAAATGGCCTCCACTTCACAGAACACTGTATGAAGCCCATCATCATCCAACCTCTGCTGACGTAGGACAGAACTGAGGATCATCCGTTCCCAGACACCACCGTGATGTGAACCTGCCGGTGGATTAAAGCTCCAACGGATTCCAACTTGTGCCAGAACTCCATGAATCTTGTCTTGATTCAAAACGGCCAGAGCCTCCTTCAGTTCTCGTTCTGACCCAATGAAATTGGTACCATTATCGGACCGTAAGTGCGCCACTTGTCCTCTCCTGCTGATAAAACGCCTCAGAGCATTGATGCATGCATCTGTGTCCAATGACACTGCGACCTCCAGATGGATGGCCCTGCTTGCCATACAGGTAAATATGACTCCGTACCTCTTACAGGTTGATCTTCCTTTCTTCACTTCGACTGGTCCAAAGTAATCTACCCCTGTG
Source organism: Notolepis coatsorum (assembly GCF_963971535.1). Lineage (NCBI taxonomy): Eukaryota > Metazoa > Chordata > Actinopteri > Aulopiformes > Paralepididae > Notolepis > Notolepis coatsorum. The sequence goes on along the minus strand of NC_140165.1, from coordinate 5,230,065 downwards.
TTGGTAAAAGGTGGTAGGTCAGGAAGGATTCTGTCTGCTGGAAGATCTGCCATCTTTTGCTCCACTGCTCTGCCATTGTAGCGTTTGCAAAAGCTGCATTCAGCGATGATCTTCCTAACAGCTGCATGGGCGTTGGTGATCCAAAATCTCTTCCTCACTTTGGACAGTGTGTGAGTCCTTCCACCATGTCCCAGATTCTGGTGTACATGCTTGAGAATGAGCATTGAAACATGCTGGTCCTTGGAGAGAATGAGCGGATGTTTAGCTTCCTCTGGCATTGATCCTCTGCTCAGTCTTCCTCCAACTCTCAAGAGTCCGTCTTCAAACACTGGATCCAGCTTATATATGGGACTCTGTCGACTCACTGCTGCCTTCCCAGATGTTAAAGCAGCAATCTCTTCACTGAATCTCAGTCGCTGACAGTAGCCAACGATGGCAACCTCTGCTCTCTGCAGATCCTCCAGCGTCAAAGTACCGCTCATAGATGTTGCTGTGAGCTTTTGACTTGCAGCCTGCTTTCTCAGACGGCTCTGTTCCAACAACATGACCCTCAACCTGAGGAACCAGGCAACTGCAGTCTTCAGCCTCTTCCAGTCTGAGAAGTAGGAAATTAGGTGGTAAGTAGGACTGGCCATGTCACCCATACTAATGGCGTTTACTGTTGCCTCCTTTTTGACCTCCTGGTCATTTGAATCCACTGAGACGTCCAACACAGTTTTGGGCCAATCCTCTTCTGGCTTCCAAAGAAATGCAGGACCTTCAAGCCACCTGCTGCCATTCAGGAAGTCCAAGACCCTCATTCATCTTGACGCATCGTCAGCTGGATTGTCTTTGGAACAGACATGTCTCCACTGTGAGGGTTCAGACCTTTCTCTGATGGTCGAGATCCTATTGGCTACAAATGTGTGGAAACGCCTGTCCTCATTGTTAATATACTTCAACACTGAAGTGCTGTCAGTCCAAAATACTGACTCCTCCAACTGGAACTTCAGCTCTGCCTTCAACAGTGAGTCCACTCTGACAGCAAGGACAGCAGCCGTCAACTCCAGCCGAGGAATAGTCACAGCTTTCAGTGGTGTTACTCTGGCTTTGCCAAGTAGAAAGGTAACCTGGATGTGGTTTTCCTGACTGTGGTTTTCAACATCCGGACATACGATACAGTTCCATATCCACCTTCACTGGCATCGGCAAAGTGGTGTAATTGGGCATGTCTGACCTTCCCAAAAGCCACTGGCTTAATGCACCTATTCGCATGGAATTCAGCCAGCTGCTGCAATTCCTCCAACCACCTTTTCCATTGGTGTATGATGTCCCGTGGCAAGTCATCATCCCACCCACATCCTCTTCTGCAGAGTTCCTGCTGCATTATCTTTGCACGCAAAGTGACTGGTGCCAGGAAACCTAGAGGATCGTATACCGAGCTGGCAATGGACAGCATACCACGTCTGGTGAGAGACTGTTGTTTCAACTCGATCTTGAACCTGAAAGAGTCCGTCTCCACACACCATAGTAGGCCAAGAGCCCTTTCCATTGGAAGTTTGTCTCTGTCCAGATCCAACTCCTTTAGATCCTTGGCCCTTTGCTCTGCTACGATGGACTGTAAAACACCACGACTGTTGCTGATCCACTTTTCCAAGATGAAGCCCCCCTTGCGACACAGAACAATAAGATCCGTTATCATCTGGATAGCCGCTTCAGTCGCTGAGCTCTTCAAACAGTCATCCACATAGAAATTCTGCTTGACAGATTGGGTGACTTCAGCTGAGAACTCAGCCTGATTATCATCAGCAGTTTTCCTCAGGGCATAGCTTGCGCAACTAGGGGATGATGCAGCGCCAAACAGGTGCACAGTCATCCTGTACTCCTCAAGGTCCCTAGTGACATTTCCCTCTGGCCACCAGAGGAAGCGCAGAAAATCCCTGTCGTCCTCAGCGACCTTCACCTGGTGGAACATGGCTTGAATGTCACCCATGAATGCCACCGGTTCCTCTCTGAAGCGAGTTAGCACTCCAAGCAGTAAACTGGTAAGGTTAGGACCCTGCAGAAGTTCACTGTTCAGGGATGCTCCTTGGAATGTGGCTCCACAGTCAAACACCACACAGAGGTTTCCTTTCCTCGGATGGTAGACACCATGGTGTGGGATGTACCACACTTTTCCTTTCTCACCATGCAGTTGTTGCTGCGGTACTTTCTCTGCATAGTTCTTCCCAATAAGCTTGTTCATGTATGCTGCATACTCCTGGTGCAAGCCTTTGTTATTTAGGAACCGTTTCCTCAAACCTTGGATCCTTTGCCTAGCGACTCCCACATTGTTGGGCAGACAGACCTCCTTGTTCTTAAAAGGCAATTTCAAACAGTACCTCCCCTCCTGAAGCACTGCTGAACTTTCCACAATTTCCAGAAACCTTAAGTCTTCCCTGGACATTTCCTTCTCCTTCACAGCTACTTCATTGAAGTTGTGATTGTACTGATTGGCCAGAATTTCTTCTAGTCTGCACACTGAGATCCTGTTGACCATAGCAGAGGGAAACTCTGTCTCCACAACACCACTGTTTCCATTCAGTGGACCATTAACGACCCATCCCAGCACCGTCCTTATAGCATACGGGCCATTCCCGTGACTGTTGACGACCTCCCAAGGTTCCAATATCTTGGGAGCGTTGGTTCCAATCAACAGGTCGACATTTGCTTTTAGGCGTGGGATGTGTACGTTGGACAAATATGGCCATTCCGACAGTTCTTCAGGTGTCACCATGTTCTCAGCCGTGACTGGCATTTTCTTCTGTGTGAGAACTTCCGGAAGAACATAAAAGTCATCGCTGTCCAAACCAGCTATCTCCAACCCAGTCAAGGAGTAAGCTGGAACAACCGTCTCTTGCCCCATGGTGCTCAACAGGAAGTTGGTTCTTCTGCCTGTGATATTCAGCCTCTGCATTAGGCGTTCGGAGTAGAATGTGGCTGAGCTACCAGGGTCTAAGAAGGCGTAGGTTTGTATGATGGCATTCCCTTTTGCTGCTTTCACACGTACAGGGAGAATGGATAACACACACCGGTCCTTACCGGCCCCTGTATGTCCACATGTTTGCAGTGATGTTGGTTGCTTATTGGATGGTTCCTTTAACTGTTCTGGAGAAGATGGTTGCCTTTTGATGTGAAGCAGGGTGGGGTGAGTTTGACCACAGACTTTGCATATCAAGCGCCTTTCGCAATCTCTGCTCATGTGACCAACACATAAGCATGCAAAGCAAACTCCCTTTTCTCTCAGAAAGTGTATCTTCTCCTTGTGCCGCTTTTCCTGAAGTTGTTTGCACTCCTCCAATGAGTGACTGCGAGCACAGAAAAGGCATCCAGCTCTCCTAGCATTCATTGTACTTGATGTTGGTGATGTCAGCTACTTGGCTCTCTCAGATATGTCCATGGTTGTTACTGTGGTGGCGACAATATTTCCTTTTACTCTGTTGGGTGGATATGATTTAAACCTGGTGAGAGATTTTGTGCCAACCACACCAGAATTTGTATCCTGTATGTCACCAAACAGAGGGTCAGAAAGAATACTGACGCGTCACTCCACAAACCTGATCATATCACCGAAGTGAGCTCTTTCCTGTGTATTTTCCATTATGCCATGAGCCGTACTCCTCCATTGCTCCCTCATCTTGAATGGCAATTTTGATATTATGGCCCTCATGTTGACAGGCATGTCCAACTCCTGCATGTACTGAAGCTCCTCCATTGCATTGCAGCAGCCACACAGGAGTAGGCTTGAAGTGCCTTGACATCCTCAGATTTTATGTAGGCATTTCCTATTTTGTACTGGTTTCCAAAGTGTTCTTTAAGAAGACCCTTTGCCACTGCGTAACCACGCTCAGGAGCCATATGCTGGCAGCTACGCACCAATTCTTGTGGCTGTCCTCTTGTGATCTGCTCCAGATAATACAAAGCATCAGCTTCTGTTGCCTTTTCCTCCACTCCTTGTTCAAATGCTTTGATGAATGTTCTATATTGGAGAGGGTCACCTTCAAAGGTTGGGATGTTTCGTGGTGGCAGAGACCTGGAATGCTGTTGATGTACCAGAGCAGCAGTTATCTCATTTTGCCTCTCCATGATGGTAAGCATGTTTGCAGGTTGGTTTGAATTGATTTGAACATTATCAGTTGTTCCCATTCTGCTTTCCTGTTCCTTGTGGTTGTGGTTATATTGGCGGTTAGTAGCAGTGCTATGCCATTGACCACGTTCCTTTGGTCTCACATCCACAGGCTTGTTTGGTGGTATTGACAATTGTGTCAATTTACTTCGTTGTGTTAATGTCCCAGGTTGATATTCTCTTGCAACAGGATTTAAGACCTTGTGGTGTTCCCTTTCAAAATAGGAATTCATTGCATTTGACGGTGCACGAGATGAACGTTTACTTTCAGAGGAGTGCAACACGGCCAACCTTGCAGTGGTTGCAGCCAATTCAGTGTCCACCTCCAGTTGTTCCTTTTTTCTTTTCAACTGTAGTTCCTGCTCCTTCAACTTTAGTTCCTGCTCCTTCAACTGTTGCTCCTGCTCCTCCAAAGCATGTTTTTCTTTTAGAGAATCAGCACGAGCGAGAAGTGCAGCTCTATCGGCTTCAGCTAAAATCCTGGCAGATGACCTGCTACTTGTTTTTGAATATTTGCTCACAATGTTTGACACACTGTCATTTGGAGCAATACCATCATCAATTAAATGCAAATCACCTTCAGTTGTTTTACCATCATTTTCATCATGTACATTCGTTATACCTTCAATATTTGAAACCCACAGTTTTGCATTTGAAATACACTCATTGATTGACAACATTTTTGCTTTAAACCAGATGTCTTGTTCTTCTTTTTCATCATGTAACGTATAACCCAACAGATTGTCATGTATGCATTTCACCTCATAACATACCTGACTCAAATCTGTAAGAGCATTCTCTACTTTTTCCTTCTCATTATTTAACATGAAACCAAGAATTGCATCTTTTATCTTGGCTGCCATGTTAAATGTACGTTTTCTGCTGGCTTCCAATTTGCCACAATGTTCTGCAACAGCCTTGGCAGTCATTTTAACGACACGTTTCCCAGTGACGTCACCACTAGCAGCGGAGCACGCTGGGGTCTCCATAGAAACGTTTGACGCCAGTTTGTTATTAGATAGTCTGAGTTAAAACGAGATTGCTGGTGACGTCCAGTCGCGCAACAAAGTCAATACAAAAAGGTCCGCGTAGTCAAGTGTTATTCCACTTCCAGCAACCATGGATTTATGCTCAACCCCAAGTTATGTGTGCACACAATTTTTACATGGCCATGTATTTATATAGCGCTATAATCCTACCTCCTTGCGTTGGGTACCATGCTGTTGCTCACGGACCAGTACTCGCGGTCCAGTACTGATCCTCATCCAAACCTCGGGTCAGCACCGGTGTGTTTCCTCGTCCACGAGCGGCTGCAGGAAGTAGAACAGTAGAATCCCTCTTTCTCCACACACGACAACAGCAGCTCCTCGTCTTCCTCCGGTGGAGATTCTCCCGACGTCCTAAACGCAGCGAATCTTCCCCAGTCTCCAAACGAGAGTCTAACTGGTGCGTGGTTTTTAACTGATATTAAAGGAGCTCCCGTCTTATACGGAGCTACTGAGACATTTTGATCCCGTAGTTAGACTGGCTGACGCGCCGTTATATTCCTGGTCTCATACCAAAACAGTCCTTGTCCCAATGACACAATGCAGGCAGCTTTACTTGGAAAATGATATTTATTTGCTTCACCGTGCAAACAGAATATCCTCGCTTTTGTTCCTTAAACTGATTAAATAATAATGAATACAATATCTAATTGCCTACAAACATTTCGCCCTGTGGCGTGTTCATGCGTGCGGTCAAAAACCATTGCCCTTTTCCGGGTCAAAAACTCCTCCTCCTACAGGTGTACCTGACGCTTAAATAAAAGAAGCGCCACCCCCTGGTCACATAAATCCACTGCACATTAAGTCCATTTTGGTCGTTACAAAAACTCTGCAACTCTCATCAAGTTTAGCGACCTTGACACGGGGGGACAGAGAAAGCATCAGAGTCTCTATATCCGACAGGCCTATCAGATTTATGGGGATCTGAGAGTCTCGGCCTGCAGGATGCTGCAGGGCCGGAGGATCAAATCACTGGTTTATGGGTCTGTCAAACTGATTGGAGATTCTGGGGCTTACATCAGGGACCAAACCCGGACCCGAGGAAACACCAACCTCTACACCCGGAGAAAGACATACATGAGGATAAATACAAACACGAATGTGTTTATTTCTTTGAAAACGGCGTCGCCTCTGGAGTTTTGTTCTAATAATATATAAGTTTTCCTTCATGTTTCTTGTTTGGTTTTGTGTTTCTGGACTGACTGAACTCACACACGTCACTAACCGCTTGCTTAGCAATGTTTGTTTACTTTTCTTTTGGCAAGTAGCAACAGAAGAAATGAGGCGAGCCACACGTTGTCATTGTGCTTGTTCTATATTACCTATACCTATATACCTATATTCATCTCCTGATGAATTGAAAATGGGGGACCCTGATGTAAACAAGACTAAAGTCTTCCTCTGGCCTGCATCCCCTTAACAATTGTGTGTATTGAGCTGTACTGTATTGTACCCATTCTGCAATCTGTTAATAAAGTTTTCAATCAATCAAACCTCTGTGGTCTTTGTTTTCTTGTGGTTTCGAGATGTCTACTAGCTGGTATTAACTCATACCATGTGCTGGGGGTAGTAGGCGAGGGTTCGTTTGGCAGAGTGTATAAAAGGAAAAAGTTTAGCGGCCAGGTAAGTAACGCGAGTAACCCAAAACAATCAAATAAAAAAAATACATCTCCACGGTGTAAGAAAGTTAAATCAATATTTGTGAAAATGAACTACTCTCTCCCACAAAGCCAGATACCAGATCAGTTGTGATGTTGTCTGGAGTTGATCCATTGATTGAAAAGTTTATTAACAGATTGCAGAATGGGTACAGTACAGTACAGCTCAATACATACAATTGTTAAGGGGATGCAGACCAGAGAAAGACTTTCGTCTTGTTTACATCAGGGTCCCCCATTTTCAATTAATCATATGACACACACGACATACAGATAGACAGTACTGCTACATCTATACATTTATGACATACCAGATTTGCAAATACAGTACTGTTTGCGATACAAAAAGTGTCCAGAAAAAGAGTTATATACATTTGACGTAGAAACTGTACATTGGAGGAGGTTGGGTGGGTGGGGCTGTACATTGGAGGGGGGGGGGGGGGGGTTGGGTAGGGGGGGGGGGACACTGTACATTGGAATACTGACAAAGCCATACTTGGTCTTTACTGTACAACTGGGTTAGGACATTTGTAGGGGCCAGTTTCGAATTGCAGTCTCCCGTAGGTGTTCTTTGAGAGTGTTTTTGAAAGTGGGTAGTGATTCACATTCCTTTACAGCTTTGGGTAGGGCGTTCCACATTGATGTGGCATAATTGCGAAACGTGTTTAGTCCCTTGTTTGAGCCGAATCTGGGTTTAACATGATTTGTGGAGCTCCCTCTGGTGTTGTGATCGTGGTATTCACTGACCTTTGTGAAGTATTTTGACATGTACATGGGTACCTTGGTCATGTAGTGTATCTTGTAGACCAGGCCCATTGCAAGTTGCTGTACTCTGTCATCTACTCTAAGCCATCCTAGGTTGGCAAAGTGGGCAGGGGTGAGGTGGGTTCTAGGAGTCAGGTCAAGCAGTAGTCTGACTAGTTTGTTTTGAGATATTTGTAATTTGGTTTTTAGTGCCTTTGAGGTGCTTTGGTACCATGAGGTGCAAGCATAGTCGTAGTACCCTTGAATGAGTGCCCTTGCCAGAGTCTTCAGGGTATTCTTGTTTACCAGAGAGGAGATCCGGTACAAGAATCGAGTTTGTTGGTTGCCTTTTTTTATTACATTGGATGCCATTTTGTCACAGGAAAGATTAGCCTCTAGGATGGAGCCCAGGTAGGTAATTTCATCTTTCCTTGTGACAATATTGTCAGCCACTGTAACTGAGAAGCCGTCGGTCTTGCTGAGTTTGTTATTTGAACCGAAGAGAATGGACTCTGTTTTGCCCATGTGTAATGATAGTTTGTTGTCGGCGAGCCATATGCAGATTTTGCCTAGTTCCGAGCTGAGGGTTTTTTCAACCTGTAACTTGTTCTTGTCAGAGACCAGCAGGGCTGAGTCGTCCGCAAACAGGAACAAGTTGCAGTCACAAGCTGACAACATGTAATTTGCATAAATTAGGAACAGTAGTGGTCCTAGTATGCTTCCTTGTGGAACACCACAGTTCACTGTGAGGGGGGGGGGATAGGGTACCGTTTACCTCCACCATCTGTTCTCTCCCCTCCAGGTAGGATTGTATCCAGCTCACTGATAAACTCAAAACCAATTGTTTTTAGCTTGTCAATCAGAATGGTGTGATTGACAGTGTCGAAGGCCTTTTGTAGGTCCAGCATGACCATGCCGCAGTATTTGCCCGCGTCCACTGTTAAGTTGCAAATAAGACAACCGTTATCTTTCATTCATGTTTATTTCACGCTCCACAGCGTAGTGGCCACAGCCTTACTCCAGTCCCAAAAACCAGAGACGCCCAACAACACCCATTCACCTTTATACAGATTACCGTAAAGGCTGCAGTAGAAGTGAATTTAACAATCTCACTCTCTTTTTTTTAAACAAATAATACACTGCAAGGATATTTCAAGAAAACAAAAACCCAATCTTCACTCAGAAAACAAACAAAAAATAAACTCAGTCATCATAACCAGTTATTCAGTCATCTAGCTTCCACTGTCCATTCTTCAGTGCTTTAAGCAGTACAAGGGAAGATGCTCCCTTTTTGGTCAGACAGTTTGCCAGCTGGTCCTTCGTAGTAGACCACAGAATCCGTTGGATCCTTTTGTTCTGGATAAGTTCTTTGATTCCACTTAATTCCAGTCTCAGTCGTTTCTCAGTCACTGACTTGATGGATTTGAAGGGTAGGGTGCGCTGTTTGACCATACCTGTGGTAAGTTCAGAGTAGAGGGAGGACAAAAATATGGCATTATCAATACCATCAGCCAGGGCTAGTGTCTCTCCTGCCAGCGTGCTCCGAACCACTCTTCTGATCCTTTTTGATTTCCAGCAGATTGGAGAGAATCGTCCTTTCTCACCCATCAGAACGATGAGATGCCCTCCTTGTGTTCCCCCATCTGGGAGGTTTCCCATGGATCCGTCGCTGAAAACAACAAGCTTCAGAGAGTCCTCCTTTCCTAAGTTGTGAAACTTCAGGGTGACATGTTCTGATTTCAGTTCTGTTCCATTAGGGGCTCTGCTTGGCATCACACTGCACTCCCTCACGTACGTGCACGCGCACTGAATAAATTCCATAAATGTACCTTTAATACCAGTATTAGTCTGACCACACCCCTCATCAGCTTACCTTCATAAGCAGGTGTGTGGTCACCTGCTCTCCTCCTTCTCGCTTTCACCACAAGGAAGTGCCTCGGTAGTACCCCACTTGACGTGTTGTTAGTTGAAAAGAGTTGTGACGGGTTTACATTGTGCTTAATTTTTTCTTTCACATCTGTTGTACAAGAAAAAGTTGGGGCATAATGTATTCCGCAGAGAGTAGACCCGCTAGACCTACTCTTCACCAGCGGTTCTCCATTCCCGCCTCCGTCGTGCGCCTCGGTGCTGGGCTGTTGCCACTCTCGTGGTTGCCGACCCAGCCCGGGAGACTGCCGGTGGATAGTTTGCCTCACCGAAGAGCCGAGGGTTCGGTGCCGTCGCTCCGGCGATGGCCTGATCTCGACTCTGGTTCCTCTGGTTCTGGGGAATCGCCCGTTGGTGAACGGGGGGTTGTCTTAGAGCCAGAGGATTTGCGACGCAAACTTTTCGCGTCTGCCCGCTCACGTCGCAAGATGGTGGCGTGCAGGCACGAACGGCCTGGGTTTGGGGAACTGCTGGAGACCTGCGAAGATGCGTCCGGCTCTGGATTTCCAATGGAGACTGAGGACTTCATGGACGAGGCGGACGGGTTTTTGTATGAGGGCTCCGTGGAGGAGAGTATCCCTCCTCAGGAGACCCCGGAGGGGGGGGAAATGGCTCCATGGGGCGCCCTGTTCGAGGATGTCGAGGAACCACCTTGGCCTCATCAGCAGGATGCCCTACTGTCGGCCACATCAGACTGTGGCTCCTTGACCAGTCGCAGCCTGCTGTATGTGAGGGATGCGGGGTCGGTGGAGGAAGGTTCGCAGGGGGGTAGCCGCCGCCGCAAACGGCGTGCCGCTGCCATTGCCTGCACCTGTCCCTGATGACCTCATAGGCCATCCCTGGCAGCGTCCCTCAGTGAGAGGGGTGGACGTTGTCTACCCATTTTTCCCATCGATGGGGGCCTATGTTCGTCGGGGTCAGGCGGTGTCCAACATCATGGGACTAACTCCTGCCTACGTACCAGTTACGCGGGTGTCGGGGTTGGTCAAAGGTATGGGGGAGGGCGTGCCTCGGCTTGACAGTCCGATGGCCGCGCTCCTCTGTCCGGATATGGTGTGGGAACCCCTATGCAAGCCGGTCCTCCAGGGGAAATCGGCTAGGCGATTGGCTTATTGGGGTGACCAGTCATTCATCGCTGGTACACAATCGCTAGCTGCGGCGTCTAACATCGCCCACCTGGCTAGATTTGTATCGGGGATAATGACGGGCGGCACGGATCTGAACGAGGTGAAATGCGATCAGATCACCCAGGCTGCGGGAGCTGTCCTGCACCTTTCCCAGGTGCTGGCCATAGCCATGGGGAAAGTGCGCGCCCTGGCCACCCTGGGCCAGCGTCACCTTTGGCTGGAGCAGGCCCGTGTGCCAGAGAAGAAGAGAGCTCCTCTTCTGACGGCCGCCCTCTCCGACGCTGGCCTATTCGGGAAGGCCCTGCGGTTGATGTCCTCAACATGCAGAGAGATGGCAGAGGAGAGGTCCATTCTCCAACCCCATTTTCCGCCTCCCGTCCTTGCCGGTGGAGTCAGAAGGCTTCCGCGACGTCGAGCTGTCTCCGTCGCCGCTACCACTGCCTCTGCCGCCGCTGCTGGCCCTGCCAAGAGGGCCAGGGGACGAAACGGCGCTTCTGCCACCGCCGGCCCATCCACGACCGAAGGAGACGTCGTGTCCAGCAGACTGTAACCTACCGTCCCTCCGGGGCTCCTCGGGGTGGCAAGACTCGAGCGGCGCGAGGTGGCAGACGCCGTTAAGTGACTTTTTCCCCTCTGTGTCCCCTCTCCTCTACACCCCCCCTGATTTTGTGCCTTGACACACTTTATTTAGTTAATAAAAAAGTTCCCCGACATAAGGGGGACTGTGTTTTGGCCGAACAAACTGTGTGTTTCTTCAAACAATTCATATGGTGGGGTTGTGTATATATGAATCTGCCCTTTTACGTTGTGGAATGAGTCGTGTTGTGTTACGAGGTTAAGCAAGGTCTGCAATGTACACTCGGTAATAGGTTCTATTAGCTTGATGCTCCACATGCAGGTAGAAACTGGTGTTATTCCATTGCTTGAACTAAGTATATGTGTTTCACAATGCTGTGTTGTTTAGTTGCAGTAATACTCGTACACACACATATTCTACCGACTCCTATTACATGACAGGAGCCGGCAGGTTTCCCCGCCCGTTGTAGCGGTGTTGCTATGGCGACGCCTTCCATGAGTTGGTGTCTTAAAGATGTCGAGGTTAGGGCGTAGGGCTCACAGTTCTGCTGCGCCCGATTTATGTGTCAACTTGAGTCGATTGGTCACGTGACTCACAGCTGACATATCTTTTTCATGACTATGGACTCATGTGGGAAGGTGTTTCTGGGAGGGTCTGGTCTTACACTCTGATTAAAAAGAGTGACTGGATTAAAATCATGTGAAAACAGGTTTTTTACTCCCAGCTGTGCAGTTGGGTCATACGGGTGATGCTTTTTCTTTATTATTATAAAGAGTTGGATGTGTCTATATGGATTGGAAATGAGGGTCCCTGATGGAAACAAGACTAACGTCTTTCTCAGGTCTGCCTCCCCTTAACCAATTGTGTGTATTGCCGTACTGGGTTGTACCCTTTCTGCAGTCTGTTGGGTAAACTTTTTCATTCATTCATTCATGGAGTTGATTGCATCTCGCCCCTCTTGTCGTTCCCCTGGGCGTCTTGGGGATTCAATATGGTGGTCTAAACGGCCTATTGTTGATGTGGGTATGTCAAAACGCACACATAGTGCTAGCTCAGGATGTTCTTTTGGGGCATTGGCTGACTGGCGCGCCTTGATTGCTTGGGGTTGAAACAGCGTTTTTATGAAGCAATTGGGATGGGGGTTTTTCCTCTTCCGACACCCTGTGTGGTTGTCGATGGGTTCCCGTTCATGTCAGGGGATGATGACGGAATGGGTCTGGACATATGGGGAAGGGTCTCACGCCCTAGGGGTGGGCCACCGGGTGCGGTTCGTACCGAAACGTCTGGGTGGCGCCTTCTTTTTATGTTGGGATCAACACGCATATCTGCCCCTTCTCCTGGGGTTGGCAGGTCGGCGTGATTAGGGCACGGGACTGGTTCTGGTCACGCTGGTCCAGATCAGTTGCGCCCGTTGTCCGCTGGGGATGCAGATCTGCTGTTCTGGTACCCTGAGGGACTTGGGTTTTTTTCAGGGGGAAAAAATGCTAGGTCGGTCCGGGTGTCACAGGGTTGAGCGTTATGGAACCCTTGTTGGGTGCGTTGTATTCTGCACTGTCGTAATGGCTTACGGCCGTGCCAACCTGTACACGCCCGATCTCGTCGGATCTCGGCCGCTGTGCAGGTTGGTCTTGGTTGGTACTTGGTTGGGTGACCTCCTGGGAATACCGAGTGCGGGGTGCTGGGGCTGGTCTTCCATTTTTTACGCTCTTCTCTTGCGCTTGGCGCAGAGGGGCCTGTTGGGGTGGTTTTAACCTCCTCGGGGGACCCTGTGCTCCCCGTATCACCGGGCCCGGTCCGGGGTAATGTTTCGTTGACCCGTAGGCCCGGGATAGCCCTGTTGGAAACCAGAACGCGGGCTGCGGCGGTGCCGCAGGTGTGTTTTTGGGGTTTCTTTCCTGAGGGGTTATGGGACCAACCATTGCATGGGGTAATGCCTAGGTGGTTGGTTCTCTGGTGTGTTGCTGCAGTGTCAACTCCCGGTTTCTCCGGTTGAGGGTGCCCCTGCACGTTCATGACGTCTGCCGATCGTATCGGCCTTCTCTGTGGAGGCTTGGTTATGCGACAACGCCAGCATACGCCCCTTCCGCCGGGGCGGCTGTGTTCAGCTGTCCTTTCTGGCGCCTGCCTCGTCCGCAGTCTCCAGGCTTGGGTTAACAGCCTGTTGCCTGGTCTTTTTTCCCGGTGCACTGCCTGCTTCCGTTGGTTAACTCTTGTGTGTTACGACCATGCTGTCTGCCTGTTGCAGGGCCTGTGTTCCAGGCGGTGTACTGTTGGGGAGGACAGGGCCCGCTTGGCTGAGGGGCCTTTGTCAGAATACGCTGGCGATGTGGGGGGCGGGGTCACTAGGTGCCCACCTGCTGGGGTCTTGATGCTGGCATCATGGACTTCTCCGGGCCCCCATTCCAGGGAGTCCAGTCCTTTTGGTGGGTCTGGGTCTTCCTTCGCGCTCCGCTGCTACGGCCTTGCCACGGGGTTGGGTTTGCCCTTGATCCCGTGATTCTGGGGGCAGTAACGAGGTTGTTTCCTACGTTCGTTCCCGGGTGGCATGCGGGTTGTGCGTGGGTGTAGTCGTGGGGTCAAGCCACGGTCTGCTCACCCTGTGCGTTGAGTTGCTTGAGTGCCTCTTCGCGCGGTCGGGTCCGTCGCCCTCTCGGTAAACCTCTAATAGGGAGGGTGCCCTCCATTAGGGGGGGTCGGGGGGGCTCGGCCCTCCCTGTTCTGTTGGTTGTGGGGGGCCTTCAGCGGGGTGTATTTGTCAGCCAGCGGCTCCGCTTGGCCTCCCTTTGTGCAGTGTGATGCCAAGCAGAGCCCCTAATGGAACAGAACGTTAGGTTATAACTATAACCAAGTTCTGTTAATTAGGGGTGACGCTTGGCATCAGACGGCCGCTGCAGCCCTTGACCTCACCTTGTGGTGAAAGCTTGGGAAGGAGGAGAGCAGGTGACCACACACCTGCTTATGAAGGTAAGCTGATGAGGGGTATGGTCAGACTAATACTGGTATTAAAGGTACATTTGTGGAATTTATTCAGTGCGCGTGCACGTACGCGAGGGAGTGCAGTGTGATGCCAAGCGTCACCCCTAATTAACAGAACTTTGTTATAGTTATAACCTAACGTTTTCGTACTACCTTATTTGCTTCATGCATAGTTTGCACAGTAGCATGTTTTAGATTGGTTGCAAGGACACATGTATCGAACATGATATCTGGCCTACTCTGTCTAGCCACCCACAAGAGTTGTGCTATTTTTGACCTTAGGTTGTCAGTCTCACACTCTGTGAGAAGAGCATCACGGTGCAACGCTCTTGATGGGTCTATGAGAATGGGCTGAAGGTTCTTTATGTAGATCTCCTGTTGCACAAGCACTTCTCCACCTACTGTGGAGAGTTCCATCCCCACATAGCGAAAGTTGTCTTGTTCCTCACGTCCCACCTGGAAAACTGTTTTGAGGTGGGGGATGGTCGTCGTGGCAAATGCGTGTGAGCCACCCCAGATGAAATCATCCACATGACAGGCAAGAACACCAGTCACAATACAGTTTTCATCAAGCCAGTAGAATACAGCAGGATCAACTTGTGACATAGTGGCCCCTGTTTTGATCATTGTTGCTTTTACTCTGTTGTACCAGTAGAGAGAGGCATCAGCGAGTCCATAGACACACTTCTTCAGCTTCCACAGTGTCCCCTCACTTTTAGCCTCAGGAGGAGGGCGGATGTGTATATCCCGAGACAGCTCCATTCCTTGAAGAAAAGCTGACTTTATGTCCATAGAGTTCAATGTCGGACACAGAACTGACATGAGTAATCTAAGGGACTCTGATGAGCATGTAGGCGAGTCCTTCTGTAGATATTGAGTGTTAAATTCTTCAAAACCCCTAGCCACTAGCCGTGCTTTGGGTATGATACCATCAGGGGTTTCTTTAAGCGTACACACCCATCTCGTTGACACCTGTCTTTGACCCACATTTTTCACCTCCTCAAACACCTCATTTTTCCTCCAGTTACTGATTTCATCTTGTTTAGCCTTATCAAATGATACACCCTCTGTTACTAATACATCATTTTCCTGCATATCAGAGCATAGTTCTACACCATCTAGTTCTACACCATCTAGTGGCTTAACCTGAAAATTGTCTACTTTAGTAAGATCAACTGACCCCATAGTACCGGTGATGTCAAAAGGTTCTAAGTACTGTAGGTTGTACCAGTTGCTGTGTTTTCCTGTAACCTTTCCTGCTCGTCCCATCACTCTAGCTGTGTGAGAAACACCTGTTACATTATCCAGTAAGCTGATTGTCTGACCGGCTTTTACCTTTATACCGGTTTTTACCTTTATGCCGGTCTGGTAATAATCGTCTTGATTGATCCCATTAGGATTATCTATATCCTGGTTTGCTACACCCGCTGCCTCTACGTCATTATTCATGTCACCATTTATATCACCATCAGTAACGGGCATGTCCCCACTGTTACTATTCATATCATTGTCAGTAACAGGCACATTACTATCACAAACAGATACATCAATATTGCCCACAGTATTACTTTCCCCAGGGTGCACTTTTCGCAGCCTAGATTGATGAACCCTGACATATGTCCCACCATGATGTACAAAAATCACCACCCCATCTTGCCCTATCACAACCCCAGGGCCTTTCCATTCAACACAGTCTGTCCTTTTGTAGAACACTTTGTCTCCTGTTTCATATGCTTCACTTGGGGACTCTTTATCCAGTATGTTCAGACAGTAGTGTCCAGATGAAGTCAACTCCAGAGCTACTGGTTTCTGAAACATTATAGCTGTATCGTTTTCCAGGTTCAACACAGCTCCTGCTCTCTTTAGCGAAGTTTTACTGAGCAGTAAAGGGATGTCAGATGAGACTACCTCTGTTTCAATACAACATTTTGTTTCTCCTATCTTGGCTGGTATCTTGACCTTTTTTGTAGAATGTACAACTCGCCCATCCCCAAACTTAAAAGGTTTGCTACTCTCTGTGCTAACTAACCTTTTGACTTGTTTCTCATTTAGTCCCCCAACATAGTTATCCAGCCATTTTTCACCACATACAGTCCGTGTACATGCCGTATCAATGACAGCCGTTCCCAGAGCCTCAACCATGAATATTGCTGCATCTGATTCCTTAGAAAAAAGTGTTATATTACACTCATCTGGTTCTTCATTTTCTTCCGTCACCTTTACATATTCTTTCTTGTTTGGGCAATCTTTCACCCAGTGGAATGTGCTCTGACAAATCCCACACTTCGTTCGTCTTCCAAATTTATCAAGCGGATTTGTGCCTGCGAATGGCCCTCTAACTTGTCCACTTTGAGCTCTCAGCTGCTCCCGCCTCTGCTGTCTCTGATCTGTGTAGAAAGCTGCATCTTGCTTCACAGTAATGCCCCCTGCCTTTTTCTCCGTTTTTTCTCCAAATATACGTTTCAGTCCTGACTTCATATCAACAAAGGTATGCTTACCACAGGCAGTCAATGCCAATTGTTTGTCTTTGATGTCGAGGCCTGCTGTATCCAGTAGTTTGAACGCTAAAACAGCGTCAGGTAGAACCATATCGAATTTCTTGATCCGGTTGTACTTCTGTTCAAAATCAACGCCGTCTCCTCGCGAAATCTGATCAAACTCCGAATAGGCTTTGTAAGCCCGGTCCTTCTCTTCTCTCAAAAACACATTGTCAAGTTCCCGAATCAAAGTTGCCATTCCATCATCCTTATTCAGATCATCGACAGGTATTTCCAACGCAGTATCCCTCGCCCTACCCGTCAACGATAGAGCAACAGCCAATGCTTGTTTCTTCTTGACTAAATCCGTCACCCGACTCCACATCTCCACTTCATTCTTCCACTTCTCAAAAGACGTTTTTTCATCCAGTCCAGGCGGCTGCCTGTAGTTAGTAACGTTAGAGGCCGACATCCTCTGCTACCATGTTAAGTTGCAAATAAGACAACCGTTATTTTTCATTCATGTTTATTTCACGCTCCACAGCGTAGTGGCCACAGCCTTACTCCAGTCGAAACTGGCCCCTACAAATGTCCTAACCTAGTTGTACAGTAAATTACCAAGTAAGGCTTTGTCAATATTCCAATGTACAGTGTAAAATGTGTGTGTGTCCCCTACCCAACCCCCCCCCCCCCCCACCTCCAATGTACAGCCCTCACCCAACCCACCCAACCCCACCCCACCCAACCAACCTCCTCCAATGTACAGTTTCTACACCAAATGTATATACACTCCTTTTCTGGACACTTTTGTATCACAAACAGTACTGTATTTGCAAATCTGATATGTCATAAATGTATAGATGTAGCAGTACTGTCTATCTGTATGTCATGTATGTCATATATGTTATGATGAATTGAAAATGGGGGACCCTGATGTAAACAAGACGAAAGTCTTTCTCTGGTCTGCATCCCCTTAACAATTGTATGTATTGAGCTGTACTGTACTGTACCCATTCTGCAATCTGTTAATAAACTTTTCAATCAATTCAATCAATCCCAAAAACCAGAGACGCCCAACAACACCCATTCACCTTTATACAGCTTACCGTAAAGGCTGCAGTAGAAGTGAACTTAACATCCACCTCTTGCTTGATGTGGTCGTTCAAATAGATATGATATGAATGATTTAGATAAATTGAAATTGTAGATACTATATCACATATCCCTTTACTACCATAGTGTCTTTATACCTGTATGACTGTACATATTAATACTACAACTATGTACATAGTTACATCTGATTAGCACTATTACTCAGTAGTACTCATGTATATATTTTATACCCAGTTTAATCACCTGTACATTGTATATTACTATTGCACTTTACTGTTACATTTGCACTCTGGTTGGATACCAAACCTCTTTTCGTTGTACTGTATAATGACAATACATTTTAATCTAATCTAATGTAATCCATCCACTCTGACAAGGTGGTGGCCCTGAAGGTCATTCCGAAGGTGGGCCGCTCTGAGAAGGAGCTCGAGAGTCTGAAGAGGGACATCGACATCATGAGGGGACTTCAACATCCACACATCGTCCAGATGTTCCACAGCTTTGAGACGGACAGGGAGGTATGTTAAAGGGGACATGTACTATAAATGTCATTTTTCAGTCTCTAGCATTGTATTATAGTAATAGGAGTTCGTATCAATGTGTTTTAGTGTCTAAATACCATATTGGCGGATTGCTCTGATTCAGCTCAGATCATTTCCTTCTCCAGTAAATTAGGCCATCCTGATTTGAAGGCCTGAATGACGTTACTCAGGCTCTGGGTAGCAGACAGTGATGTGATTGGCTCTGTGGTTGTAGCTAATGCCTGCCCACAATCTACCTAGAGTCCTAGACTGACTGTACACAGCGAGTGTAAACCACTTCCTCATACTCTGCGTGCACTCTTGAGGGAGAGAGAGAGAGAGAGAGATAGAGAGCATTCAGGAGCACTTGGGGGGGGGGGAACTGCCGCGCGGAGGTCCGCGCGGCACACACCTCCGAACGGGAGAGTGATAGAAAGAAAAAAAGGAAGCGAGAGGGAGGAAGGGAGGCCCCCCCCCCCACAAGCTGTCGCGCAGCACACCGAGACGAGAGGCAGAGAAAAAAAGAACGGCCTGTCTTTTTTCTCTCTCTCTCTCTCTCTCTCTCTTTCTCTCTCTTCTCTCTCTCTCTCTCTCTCTCTCTCTCTCTCTCTCTCTCTCTCTCTCTCTCTCTCTCTCTCTCTCCCTCCCACCCCCTCCCTCTCTCTCTCTCTCTCTATCTCTCTCTCTCTCTGTCTACCAGTCGCAGACTGTGTGGACTGACTGTCACTCAAAGTGCTTATGGGCGGAGCCAGGCCATAACAGCCTGAAATCTTGAAGCTGAAAAATGATGGTTTTGAGTACTTGATTAGAAATATAAAACAATGCATTTTTTTGAAAAAAAACATACAGATGTCTTCAATACACTCACAGGAATTGTGTAAAGTTGCCCAAATAGTGCTAGGAATAGCAGTACATGTCCCCTTTAATGACAGAGCCACAGTATCATCACGTGAACGTTTCAGCGTTATTGCCCGCCATGCGTTGTCTGCCAATATCGCTGTTTCAAGTTCATATTTCATATTTTTGTCATGGAATTCATATTTCACCCACGGAGCCTTGTCATATGCTGCGGGAGCCATCACAACTATGCAACGCTTCAATACCGCCACCTGGTGGCCGATCGGCGAGTTGCCAAACCGGAAATGCACGTTGGAGCTCGGTCCGTCCCCTAATTCTGTCCGGCCACTCGTTTATCGTCCCGGGACTCAATCCACACACCGTGGACATGGATCGTTGCCATAACTCAATAAACAACATGATTTGGGCGTATATTAGTATTATACAAACCGGAACTGGATCGCCTCGATCCCCACCACATAACTGGTGGTTTGTTCCACTCTCATCGCCCAACGGTACGAGGAGACTGACGTGAGTTTCAGCGTTTTTCTTTATCATTTTCGATACAAACTGCTCTGATCAATATATCACCCATACTACATAAATAATTTAACGTCGGTCACGGAATTATAAACGACCCCCCCCCCCTCCGTTCACCCGCAGATGATCAGTCATTTTTAATATAGCATGGATCGGTATCAAACTGCATTTGATAATCTAATATATGCATTTATGCCTATATCTCACGTTCTATGAAAGCCGGATAGCCTTCTACTGAACGCACAGAGAGGAAATTGGTATCCACTTGTCTGAAGAAGACAGTATAAGCACATTTCCCATAATCTTGGCGTGTTCTTTTGGAATATGATGGCCTATATCTCCCAGCCATATTTACGATTATCTGTTTAGGCAATAATACATACATGAGAGAGAATGATATACTGTGAGACTGACGCTGCTGTGATGTGGTCACAGGCACGTGGCTGAAAGCAGCGACCTCTGGGTCAGCACAGCTGTGCTAAAGTCATCAGTTTTGTTGATGACAAACCCCTGTTCGTGCTGTTTTGCTGATGTAGGATGGAAGTGTAGCAGTCAACACAAGGCGCTGCTAGGTTACAAGTGAATCATACGGAGACTTTGGCACTCATCGGAATGTCGCTCATCCAATCACAATGCAACATCCAAACTAACTAGTCAAGGAAACTATAAAAGAAGGAAGGGTCATGCGGCTGGGTGATTGCGCTCGTCACCAATGCAAGAGACTCCGGTATCGAATCCCAGTCTCAGCATTGCCTTCGGCTTGGGCCGGCCGTCGTACTGGCTCATTTGGCAGAGTCAGTGGGTGGAAGTCGATGGGTGGGGATTGGACGTTGTGGACAGCGACCCCTACAGGTCGGTTGGGAGACGCCTGCACAGCAGAGACAGGAAGTGGCGAGGGTAGTGTGAGCCTCCCATGCGTTACACCTCGCCAATGAGAGTCCGCACTGGCAGGCGAAAAGATGTGACAGGCTGCCTCCTCGTGTGCCGGAGGGAACACGTGATGCAAGGCTTCTATCCTCTCTACAACTCTACAGTCGAGCAACATTCAAGACAGGGGAGGGGAGAATTGGATACACGAAATTCGGATGGGATAAAAAGTGGATAAAAAAATTTAAATAAGGAAGGGTCATGATGTCAGAATACCAGCGTTCTATACCGAAGAAACTATAAAAGAAGGGAGGGTCATGTTGTCAGAATACCAGCGTTCTATGCTTGGTGCCAGACATTGGTGCCAGTTGTATTGAAGCCTACTGTATATTAAAATTCTAAATATACAAGCTATCTGAGGAAATATACATCAACCATTATATCAAATGTTAGCTAATTAACAATGCAACAAATTGCAGCTGATTCTGACATCCTTCTATTATAGCTTCCCTGACTGTGGTATAATGGCTTTTTAATTTAGTGTCCACTTTAGCGCCGTACTGTTGAACCGGGAATTGAACCGGGAACCTTTTCGACTGCCAGACGACCGCTCTACCTCCTGAGCTGCTGTCACACCCACTACCTCTGTGTGTTTGTGCTGATAATACCGTGATATTAATGCTACGTTTGTTAGCACCAGGTTGTGGTTGTTACCGAAAATGCGTAGGGAGATTTGTTGTGGTCCGATGTATAACTCAATAGGTAGAGCAAGCTTAAAAGTGCTCTAAGTGGTATTTATTTGTTAAAATAAGTGGTCTACATGTTAAAAGAATAGCTCTACATTCCAACAGCCATCACTGATATAAAAGACAAAGAAAAATATTATGTAAAAATATCTAGGGTTCTGATTGGATGAAGTGGGAACGGGATACCAGGAAGTAAAATGTCTGTTTACTGCAGAGCGGAGGGACTCATGTTACTGACCACCAGACACTCTATATCACTGATGGCTGTCAGAATGTAGAGCTATTTAACACTTATTTTAACAAAAACATACCGTACTTAGAGCACCTTTAACACTACCAAGGCTAGGAGGTTTGATTCCCGTTAGGGCGACACATACTCTAACATATCTTGGATAAATCTGTCCGGCCAAATGACATATGTCATATTCAATGCTCACAATAAGCCAGAAGTTGTGTATATTGTCTAATCCTTTTGTTTCCCCTGTGTCCTCCTCAGAGGTGTGTGAGATCGCCTGCCAGCTGGTCTCTGCGCTGTACTATTTACACTCCCACCGCATCCTCCACCGAGACATGAAACCCCACAACATCCTGCTGGGGAAGGGCGGGGTGGTCAAGCTGTGTGATTTCGGGTAAGCTAATTAAATTGTCTTAACCCTTGTGCGCTGCTTATTTATTTATCTTATTTTGGTGTTAACAAAAACTCTGGGTCCGGATGGACCCGGTGTGTAACTCAGTACCAACCACCCCAAAAAATAAGGATTATTATCCAGTTTTGTTTTGTACTTCATTACTAACTTATTAGCTCATCATAACCAGTACCCATATCAACATTATTTTATATGGCCCCAAGACACAATATACATATTTTTTCAATCGAAAATAGGATTATATTCACTCATGCTGTTCCCCATATTGATGGAAATGTGTAAATATGTATGCAATCTGACTATAACAGGCTAATATGAAGATACTTTATTGAGTAAACTGCTTTGTGGTTTTTAGAACTGTATTATGGAAATAAATCAAGGAACAAAACAACTCCACCTTCCTATCACTCTCTTCCTTCTCTCCCTCTCCACCTCCCTATCACTCTCTTCTTTCTCTCCCACTCCACCTCCCTATCACTCTCTTCCTCCTCTCCCTCTCCACCTCCCTATCGCTCTTCCCCCTCTCCCTCTCCACCTCCCTATCACTCTCTTCATCCTCTCCCTCTCCACCTCCCTATCTCTCTTCTTCCTATCCACCTCCCTATCACTCTCTTCATCCTCTCCCTCTCCACCTCCCTATCACTCTCTTCATCCTCTCCCTCTCCACCTCCCTATCGCTCTTCCCCCTCTCCCTCTCCACCTCCCTATCGCTCTTCCCCCTCTCCCTCTCCACATCCCTATCACTCTCTTCATCCTCTTCCTCTCCACCTCCCTATCACTCTCTTCCTTCTCTCCCTCTCCACCTCCCTATCACTCTCTTCCTTCTCTCCCTCTCCACCTCCCTATCACTCTTCCTCCTCTCCCTCTACACCTCCCTATCACTCTCTTCATCCTCTCCCTCTCTACCTCCCTATCTCTCTTCTTCCTATCCACCTCCCTATCACTCTCTTCATCCTCTCCCTTTCCACCTCCCTATCACTCTCTTCATCCTCTCCCTTTCCACCTCCCTATCACTCTCTTCATCCTCTCCCTCTCCACCTCCCTATCTCTCTTCTTCCTATCCACCTCCCTATCACTCTCTTCATCCTCTCCCTCTCCACCTCCCTATCACTCTCTTCCTCCTCTCCCTCTCCACCTCCCTATCACTCTCTTCCTCCTCTCCACCTCCCTATCACTCTATTCCTCCTCTCCACCTCCCTATCACACTGTTCCTCCTCTCCACCTCCCTATCACACTGTTCCTCCTCTCCACCTCCCTATCACTCTCTTCCTCTCCTTCTCCACCTCCCTATCGCTCTCTTCCTCCTCTCCCTCTATCACTCTGTTCCTCCTCTCCCTCTCCACCTCCCTATCACTCTTCCTCTCCTTCTCCAACTCCCTATCGCTCTCTTCCTCCTCTCCCTCTATCACTCTGTTCCTCCTCTCCCTCTCCACCTCCCTATCACTCTTCCTCTCCCTCTCCACCTCCCTATCACTATCTTCTTCCTCTCCACCTCCCTATCACTCTTCCTCTCCCTCTCCACCTCCCTATCACTATCTTCTTCCTCTCCACCTCCCTATCACTCTTCCTCTCCCTCTCCACCTCCCTATCACTATCTTCTTCCTCTCCCTCTCCACCTCCCTATCACTCTTCCTCTCCCTCTCCACCTCCCTATCACTATCTTCTTCCTCCTATTTACACTCCCGCCGTTCTACACCAACTCCATCTTCCACCTGGCACAGCTCATAGTGAGGAACCCCATCAAGTGGTCGCAGGGTGGCAGGAGCAGAGCCTGCACGGTGAGGGGCTGTGGTGTATATATTATATATGTATATATATACTGTATGTATATGTGACCGAGCCCAGCAGTTCATGGCACAAGTCTCCCGCTGTAATTCTTTCGTTTTTTGTGTCATACAAAATATTTGAAGATATATGCTTATTTGAATCTAGTTAAACCTCAAGTCGCAGAGCAGAGAAAAACAGAGAAAATGCAGCTCCTGATTTGGATGCATTTTTAACACCTTGGCAGTCAGGTACTAGGTGTCACAAACTGCCTTTTTTAAACTAAGGTTTTTTTTACTCTTTAGAGATACTATAACTGTTAGCTGTTACAGGAAATATGTTCTTAAACATTCAAACTGTAATAATTATGGTAAAAAACATTTCCTTAATTTTCTCGTGATCTGACTTCCAGACATGAGTCTCTTACCGCTGGGCCCGGTCACATATATGTATATTATGTATATGTTATGTATGTGTCCTGTGAGATTACAATGAGTAGTATTACCTAGTGTCATTTTAAATGTGCTATATAAATAAATCTGATTGATTGATTGATTGATTGATTGATTGATTGATTGATTGATTGATTGATTGATTGATAGTATTCACAGTGTTTTTCTTTCCACGATAGAGCTTCCTGAAGGGTTTGCTGACCAAAGACCCTCAGAAGAGGTTGTCGTGGCCAGAACTCCTGCATCACCCTTTCATCGCTGACAGAGTTCTAGGTGAGCCTTTAAAGTTGGGCGCTATGTCGTTTTCTTGACCTCTAGAATAATTTGTTACAAATGTTTAGAACCTGTTTCTTATCTCGACACAAAGCCAAGATATTACCCTTAGAAACCATGTCGACCGACATTAACCTTTGTGTTGTAAATGTGGTCGGAGGGCCGGACAGCACGGTTAAACTAGATCATTTCTAGTCTCATATAGAGTTCCAGGGACACCTTATTAATTCAGTACTAAAGACATATCACACACTAGTTTTGACCCGTCAGAGTTTGACATCTCTATCCCAAAACTACGTAGTGCAGCTTTAACATAAGCAACAGCAGCCGGGGAGCTCCAGTAGCTCACCACGTACCGCGAGCGCTATTTCAGCGCCGGGGACAACCGTGCTCGTCACGGATCTGGGGTTTAGCGAGTTCGAATCCCGGACTGCAGCCGTGCCTTTCCCAGAGTGTCTTCCCCCCCATCTGAACCCTTTCAGCCTGTTTCTGTCGGTCATCCTTGACCAGAATAAATGCGATAAACGTATAAAAGAGCCAGGGGAATGGCCAAAGTTAAAAAAAAAAAAAAAAAAAAAAAGCAACAGCAGCCCGGTGTTCTTTATTGTGACTATGGGCACGACAGTGCTGCTGCCCGGTGTGAAGAGCCCATACTGTGAGCCCATAATCACAGTAATACAATACTACCACGGTTACCAAGACAGATGATGCCTTGAGCCATTTCCTTGAGCTTTAGTAAGAGCGCAGTTTCAGAAGAACCGGGGGCTACAGGTATGGGCAGGGTAATAGTCGAAAGACATGAATATATTTATAGGCAATACAATTGTATCTTAAAATTGAATTAAACAATATAATTAACTCTGAATATAAAAATATGAGAAAAATAAACAGTTTAAACAAAGGTGAGGGTTTCAAATCACTTGGCCAAAACGACCCGTTATGATAAGAATGACAATAGCATAGATTCCGTCAGTGTATTACAAGTCCTGCCAACCGCGTGGTATAAAATGTACCGCGCTCAGTGTCTCGAGAGCTCAAGGTTGAAAATCAGCGATGTTGCCCTTTAGCTGAGAAGCTGTCAGTGATGGGGGTGGAGGACGACTTGGTGGCCTGGATCTTCAACTACCTCACTGGCAGACCACAGTCTGTCAAACTGCAGGGGTGCCACTCCGACGTGCTGATCTGCAATACTGGAGGCCCCCAGGGAACTGTATTGGCACCCTTTTTATTCACCCTGTACACCTCAGACTTCCGCTTCAGCTCCGGGAACTGCCATCTCCAAAAGTTTTCTGATGACTCCTCCATCGTTGGATACATCACCAACGACAACGAGGAGGAGTACAGAGCTGTGGTGGAGAGCTTCACAGAGTGGAGCAAGGAAAACCACCTACAGCTCAACATCAGCAAGACGAAGGAGATGGTGGTGGACCATCGGCGGAGCAAGAGGAAGCCCCCAACTCCCATCATCATCCAGGGAAAGAGATAAGGCTTGGGAAAAGCATCGTCTGACAAAGGATTCTGCCGACTTCATTGCATATAAACAAATACGGAACTTATGTACAACTAAAACAAGAAATGCTAAATCCAACTATTTCAAAGATTGTTTAAGCAATGAATTTAGCAATCCAAAACAGTTTTGGAAGAGAATCAACACTATTACTAAGAAGTCATCTATAAATACCACTCATATTAGAATTAATAATGAAGTTGTCAATGATCCCTCCTCAATTGCACTTGCCTTTAATCAGCACCTTAATTCTGTCTGCAGACTCAAATTTAATGACTCCTCATATTCCAATGTGCCTCTTAATAACACCAGATGCAACAGCTCTTTTTCCTTTAGAAGTATCCGTCCGCTTGATGTTCAGAAGGTCATTGATGAATTAAGATTGGGTACTAGCTGTGGTTCAGATGGTATGGAGATCAAATTCATCAAACTTGCATCTCATGTATTATCATATCCTTTGTCTGACTTATTTAATTTATCTTTAACAACTAATGAAACTCCATTAAGCTGGAAATGTGCAAAAGTCATTCCATTGCATAAAGGTGGTGATCCTTCTGATCTCAATAATTATAGACCAATTTCAATTATTAATAGTATAGCAAAAGTATTTGAAAAACACATTTTTAATCAATTATCCCATTATGTTAATGAATCTCATATTTTATCACCATGCCAATCTGGTTTCAGGCCAAACTACTCCACAACTACAGCCCTTCTGAAGTTGACCAATGATGTTCACTCAGCAATGGACAATAACATGGTTACTGGTGCAATATTTATAGATCTCACAAAGGCTTTTGATTTGGTTGATCATTATCTTCTTCTTGACAAACTGTGTGCTATTGGTGTCTCTAATAATTCTTTACTTTGGTTCAATTCCTATCTCCACCAGAGACGTCAGTGTGTATCATATCAGGGTAAACAGTCTGATTTTTTTATTATGGATAAAGGTGTTCCTCAAGGTTCATCTTTAGGACCATTATTATTTTCTATATTTGTTAATGATCTCACCCTGATACCATCTGACTGTCTTACTCAATTGTATGCTGACGATACAGTGATTTATTCCTCTAAGTCTGATATTCAACACTATTCAACAGTACTCTTTACAGACTCATTTTGATGCTGTCCAGAAATGGTTATCTATTAACAAACTTTTATTAAATAAGAACAAGTCCTATAGTATGCTGTTTGGTACTAGATCAAATCTGGTGCAAATATCAAATCAGTTGGCGATTACGTTTTTATATGATGCTCCTCTTGAAAATGTCGATGAATATAAGTATCTGGGTCTTTGGCTTGATTCTCAACTCACCTTCAAGTCACATATTGATGCTGTGATGAAGAAAACAAATTGTAGCCTGAGAATATTGTATCGTTCTATTAACTGTTTTTCTCTTCAGGTTAGGAAAAGAATCATTATACAGCTGGTACTTCCAATAATGGATTACGCAGACATAGTTTATCAAAACACCACACTAACAAATCTCCGTCCTTTAAATGTTACTTATAATAGTGTTTGCAGATTTATATTGAGGTGTCCTTATAGAACCCATCACTGTCTTATGTTTGAGTTGTTAAACTGGCTTTCTCCCCAATTCAGAAGACATTTTCATTGGTTGCTTTTTGTTTACAAATGTATTTACTTTAATTATCCCCCCTATCTAAAGCAGTTCTTAACACCATACAGTTCAACTTATAATTTAAGACACACAGATCTTCCTTTCTTTAGTATACCTCGAACCATCAAAGCTATCGGTCGACTTGCCTTTAAATATAAAGCACCAGCTGATTGGAACAAACTGCCTAGTTCACTCAGATCTCTTACTTCTTACCGGTTATTCAAGATATCTTTGTTCACTCATCTACAGACTACTTGCACCTGTTATTGATTCACTGTGTTAGGGCTTACTGCTTACATGTCGTTTTCAGATCAAATTATAATTTTGTATGTGTTTTATAAGGGAACATATATATATTGGTGATCCTCTTGGGAGGAATCAGTGTGGATTGTGGGGGTGAGCTTGGGAGAGCGTCTGTCAGTGTATAAGTGCATTTGTTGTCCTGTTTTTTGTTTTGTTATGTATTGTATTGTATTGTATGTTTTGTATCCTATGTTAAGGACCCCCTCGAAAACGAGATAGCATATCTCAAGGGGTTTATCCTTCAAATAAATTTCAAATATGGGGTGGAGGTGGAAAGGGTGGAGAACTACAAATTCCTGGGTGTTCTCATGAACAACAAACTGGACTGGACGGACAACACAGAGGCCCTCTACAGGAAGGGACAGAGCAGACTGTTCTTCCTGAGAGGGCTCAGGTCTTTTAATGTCTGCAGCAAACTGCTGCAGATGTTCTACCAGTCTGTGGTTGCGGGTGCCCTCTTTTTCGCTGTGGTATGCTGGGGGGGCAACATCAACACAGACAAAATAAACAAACTGGTAAACAAAGCAAGCTCTGTGGTGGGAGCGGACCTGGACAGTCTGGAGGTGGTGGCAGAGGGGAGGACGAGGAGGAATCTGCATGCTATCCTTGAGAACCCCTGCCACCCCCTCTATGATGAGCTGACCGCGATGCGGTCCACGTTTAGCCATAGACTCATCCCCCCCCCGACATACCACAAAGCGCTTTGGGCAGTCCTTTGTGCCGGTGGCAATCAGGCTCCACAACCAAGCAGGGCCAGGATGGGCCAACTGCCGTGGACTGGAGGAGCGGGGTTGTGGACTGTAACAAATTAATTTAATTAGTTATCAACACATTCATGATTGGACTTGTTTCTTTTTCTTTTTCACCACTTTTTTTTAGCTCTTTTTAGTCCTATTTTAGCTATTTTTATCCCTGTGTACTTGTCAATCTTGTTTTTAACACATACTAATAAGTGTATGTTATGTATCGCTGCTGGCGGGACAAAACCTCATAACTCCAAAAACCCAACTTTTCAGCAGATGAAAAAAACGAACACAGATTTGAGGGCGAATAGAGTTAGGAGGTTTAGACAGATGATCGGTTTAATGCTTTCCCATTGTTTAAACTTTGTAAAACCCACACACACATATGGAGGATGATCTACGGAGTTGATGTATATAAAAAAAAATTTAAATGTAAATGGAGTTATGAGGTTTTGTCCCGCCAGCAGCGGTATGTTATGTATAAACTGTTTTTTAATTGCTGTTTTTAAATTGCTGTTATACTGTTTATGCTATAAAGGACATCTGAATCTCCCCTCGGGGATAAATAAAGGTTTTCAATTCAATTCTTTAACACATTCGGCGCCAGACACGAGCATTCAACAATGTTTTTATATCGATCCAGCTGATCGGCATCTGTAGTATTCAAGGCACACCTGCGCCGTGATGTCATTAACCACCTGTGTATATAACCATTATCTTCTTACCTCCACCATGGGTAACGGTTTACGAGGCAAACCTCAGTCCAGCTCGTCGGCGAATGATTCTGCCTCTTTTGGATCGTCAAACCAGTGGCGGCTCGCCACTAGGGGCGCACGGGCGCCGCCCCCCCTTCAGGCCCCTGGTTATATGAGAGTAGAACAAGAAAAATTATCTTTTTGTTTTTTGTTTTATAGCCCTATAAATAATATAAACATGTTTAAAATGAATAATATTTACTCATTTTAAGTATGTTTGTGTTTCCAATGCACAATATAACGTTACTATATAAAATAAAAAAATACTCGTTTTCAGGAACAGGAAGTGACTCACTTTTTTAATTTTTTTATTTGTTTGTATTTCTCGGCCCGGGCTAGACGCGATAGCGCTCTGAGTGCGCGTCACTGTTCGATCGCTGTATCCGTCACAGCCAATCAGTGCGTAGCGCGTTGTGCGTTGAAATATGACTATTATGTTGGAATCCGGGCGCGATTTGAAGCGGTCTAGTCAAGCGTTTAGAATTTCCGTCTAGAATTTCCATAGCCGCATTTCGCGGAGACGCTCTCTGATTGGCCGACGCGGCGATGCCAGTTTTTTCCTTAGCCACAGTTTGCAACATGTTCGAAGCTGTGTGTTGTGAACTTGTGATTCAGTCTGGAGTCTGGACAGTGGGCAGTGAGTGGAATGGATATACATCGACAACAGTCTGGGGGACAGTCAGTGGACATACACTTTATTAAGCCCTCCGGCTGGACCACGTTTCAATTAAACAAAGTGAGTTAATTCTCTCTCTCTCTCTCTCTTAGCCAACTCAGCTAACTTTAGCTGCTGTTAGCCACTCAGCTAATGCTTAACTAACGCTCTCTCTCTCTCTCTCTTCTGTTATGCTGCACCCGCCGTGGTCTCTCTCTCTCTCTCTCTCTCTCTCTCTCTCTCTCTCTCTCTAATTTCGCCGCGTGTGGGGCATAACCACGCAGACAATGAATGGTAACTTGTTTAAAATGACGAGATATACAAATGTGATTATTATTGAATGGATCTGACATCATCTGAGAGAGAGAGAGAGAGAGCGAGAGAGAGAGAGAGAGAGAGAGAGAGAGAGAGAGAGATGTGCGTGTTTGTGTTGGGCTATTGGAAACGTGGTTGCATTTGACTGACTGTGATATTGATCGATGGCAATGGTGATAATATTCGCCAATGCGTGCCTTGTACATGTTTGCAAAATGTTTGGTATAGCGCCCCTAGTGGCGAAGCATCCACAAGCCGCTACTGCGTCAAACAGGACAATTTTGCTTTTATGGAGGATTCGAAGCCGGTGAGGGTATGCAAATCCTCGAAACATGCCCTTTTCGATGAATATCTTGGTCATCCGGTCGAATTCTCTGCGTCTTCGACGCACCTCTGCGGGCAGGTCCTGGCGAATGGTGAGTTTGGCTTCCCCCTCTGTGATTGTAGACTTCTTTGCTGCTTGTAGGATCAGCTCTTTATCCCCGATTCGTAAAAAGCGGATTAGAACTGGTCTGGGATATTTCCCAGTGTGTGGTTGTGATTGTGGTCGCGCTGGGCGAAACACTTGTTCCAGGTCGAGTGTTTTTTCCAATGAAAGCTTGAGCCAGTTGGGTAGTTTGTGCTGAATGTACTCAGGTAGAGTTTGGTCACCCTCCGATTTCTCTGGAAGCCCCAGCAAAACCAGATTTTTCCTCCTCCCTCTGTTTTCATCCGTTTTCATCTCCATTGTTTTTAATGTCTTTTCGGCTCGGTGTAACTCTCGCTGGGTTGTTTGCAGGGTGTCTTCTAGTGTAGAAATCCTCTCTTCTGCTTCATCCAGGCGCTGCTTGTGTTTGTCGACTGCTTTGTTTGTTTTAGTCAGTCCTTCTTTAATCGCCGATACTTGGTTTGTCACCTTTTCCAGACGAGTATTGATACCGTCTGATCGGCCCAATATTGCAATGCGTTGAGATTTTAACTCCGACATAATTTCTACCAGAGTGGGATCGTTGTCTGTTTCAATTGTTTGGTCGTCGACATCTGGTTTGTTTTGCTGGCCTTTCCTTGTTGTTGCCATCTTGCAAATCACCACGTTTTATCAAAAGCCTTTACTTAATTTAATTCGAAACAAAATTATTGAAATTGTCCTTGAGTGGCGGTAAGAATTGTAAAGTTAATCACTGAGACAGTGTAGAGCTCTTAGTTCAGGCAGCCATCTTGTTTCCCAGCAGCCTCAGCCTTGTCAACTTTTATCATTGTGCGGTTGAGAGTGTGCTGACCTACGGTGTGTCTGTGTGGTTCTCCAGCTGCACAAAGGCAGAGCAGGAGGCTCTACAGAGGGTGGTGAAGGCGGCAGGCAGGATCGTCGGGACTCCTCTACCAAACATCACCTCCGTCTTCACCTCCCGCTGCCTCCACCGCTCCAAATGTATCATCAAGGACCAGTCTCACCCAGCACATCACCTCTTTCAGCTCCTTCCCTCAGGGAGGAGATACCGGTCCATACATGCCAAGAGTTCAAGATTTAAGAACAGCTTTTCCCCCCAAGCAGTCAGACTGTTAAACACTCATTGACTGTCCCCTCACGTGCACCATGCATTTACCTGGACTTGATAATCACTGATTACCACCCATCATGCACTTTATTATTTAAAATATTCTGTTATGTACAGTGTTATGTGTTTATGTATGTATATATTGTACTACGGTCTGTGGGAGCTCCCCTGAAATTTCGTTGTATACTGTGCAATGACAATTAAAAGTCTGTTCTATTCTATTCTAATGTGGATATTCTCCATTATATAATTTAAGTTACTGGCACAATGACACTGCACTGGTCTTTACTGGAACTCTGCACTTTACACTTTATATATATATATGTATTTAAATTATTAATCCTCCAATGCGCTGTATCCATTCGTTGTGACTAAGTACCCGGCCACCGTTTTACATAACAAAAAGCGCAGGTAGACTAAGTGTCTGGGTGTTGGCTATCTGAATGCATCTCCCCCTTCATTCTGTGTGACACAGGCAGTGGAGGTGAATACTAATGTGGCTCGGATATATTGAATCAAGCGTCTGTGCTGCGCGCCTGCTTTCCACGCGCACATTCACACAAATAGAGAGCAAGAAGAGCTTGTATGATAGAAAGATTGCACTTGCTATATGCGCTTGTGTGTGTGTGTGTGTGTGTGTGCGTGCGTATAAATCAGTTCTGTGCGCATGCACGTACCCGCGCGCGTGCACGTGGCGTGTTACCAGTTCCCATATTACGACTGCACCACTGCATACACTGTAATGCCGCAACAATTATCAATGTGTTTTACACAAATGGCTTAATAAAGGAATCTGAAAGTATTAATTAATGTTCCCTTTTCATAAAGGACACAGTGGTGGGTATCATATATATCATACAGGACACAGTGGTGGGTATCATATATATCATAAAGGACACAGTGGTGGCATCATATATATCATAAAGGACACAGTGGTGGGTATCATATATATCATACAGGACACAGTGGTGGGTATCATATATATCATAAAGGACACAGTGGTGGCATCATATATATAATACAGGACACAGTGGTGGGTATCATATATATCATAAAGGACAGAGTGGTGGGTATCATATATATAATACAGGACACAGTGGTGGGTATCATATATATCATAAAGGACACAGTGGTGGTATCATATATATAATACAGGACACAGTGGTGGGTATCATATATATCATAAAGGACACAGTGGTGGGTATCATATATATCATAAAGGACACAGTGGTGGGTATCATATATATCATAAAAGACACAGTGGTGTGTATCATATATATAATACAGGACACAGTGGTGGTATCATATATATCATAAAGGACACAGTGGTGGGTATCATATATATCATAAAGGACACAGTGGTGGATATCATATATATCATAAAGGACACAGGGGTGGGTATCATATATATCATAAAGGACACTGGTGGTATCATATATATCATAAAGGACACAGTGGTGGGTATCAGATATATCATAAAGGACACAGTGGTGGGTATCATATATATCATAAAGGACACAGTGGTGGGTATCATATATATAATACAGGACACAGTGGTGGGTATCATATATATCATAAAGGACACAGTGATGGATATCATATATATCATAAAGGACACAGGGGTGGGTATGATATTATATCATAAAGGAGTCAAGGACACAGTGGTGGGTATCATATATATCATAAAGGACACAGTGGTGGGTATCATATATATCATAAAGGACACAGTGGTGGGTATCATATTATATCATAAAGGACACAGTGGTGGCATCATATCGGTCACCAATAATAAATCGGAAGGCAGAATGATGTCCAGCGGTTTTAAAAGTTAAAGCTGCAGCATGTCTATAAATCACATCTTATCCAAAACGTTGTCAGTCAGTCATTCAAATATGAAACAATATCATTAATATAAATAGTAAAAATGACAGGACCCAGCTGAACTTTGCGGCAAACCTTTAGTTATGGACAATAATTCAGATTGAACAGGGCCCGATTTGACACAGCAGAAGATAGATAATCCTGAAACCAATAACATGCACCACTATCCACCAGGCTAATACTAGATAACCTTTTTAAAAGCATGTGATGATCGACTGTATCAAACTCTTTTATTATTATTTTTTTAAGTACAAAAAAGTATTTATTGTCTCATTTAACATCATCATCATCATAATCTCCAAGAAGCAACTTGAAGTGAAATTAATTAAGAAATGAAGTAAGAACAGAACTGACATCTGAACAGACAGATTTCTTTATTTCTATTTTGATCCGAGCGGGGTGATTGAGGGGAAAGGGGGGTGATTTATTTTGTGGGGGGAAAAAATAACTACTGTAACCTGTAGGTGATACTTTTTTTGTCTGTTCAAAATAAAATAAAAGAAATAAAATTTAAAAAAGATTAAAAACAAAAAAACGAATTGACCATTTTATCCAACATTTTGCAAACAATAGAATAACTCAAACATAATACAGGTAGTACATCTTTAAAACAACATTTTAATGCACAGCAATGAGGTAGTGCAGTAATGTGATACACAACCTCAAGTATGTTATTGCTATTATACCACAGTTCAACCACAAAAAAAACTATTTGATGCCTTCTTCTCTGCAAGATGGACAGGTGTAACAGTGTTGCTAGCTTACGATTCATAGCATTATCAGGACATGTTGGAATGTAACGAGACGTCTGAACTAGTGGTATAATTAGCATTAAAATGAGTGAAACCCTGGCGCTCTAGTAGCAAACCATGTAATGCGCTGCGTCGCGAAACGGCCGACCCGGGTTCGACTCACGGATCCGGCGTCCTTTGCCGAATGTCTTCCCCTGCTCTGTGTCCCATTTCCTCCTATTCCTCTCTCTCTACCGGACTGCTCGGTAGTGCAAACCGTTTGACCTTTAATTCTGTCCGTTTTATTTTATTTTGTCATGTATTATTTTGTTCTGTTTTTGTTTTGCCATAGTTTTGTCCCTTCTACCCATGTACTACCGATGTATTATTATTATTATTATTTCAAACCAATAAAAAAAAATCTACAAAAACATGAGAAAGAAAAGAAATTAGAGAAACCTTCACCACTGGATTTATACTGACGAGTATATTTAAAAGTTATAGTCTGTTGAACAAAGATTCATAACGAGACAAGTGCAGCGCAAAATACTGCGGATGACTGTAGCCAGGATTAACAAAATACTGTGGATGACTGTAGAACAGGATTAACTAAATACTGTGGATGACTGTAGAACAGGATTAACAAAATACTGCGGATGACTGTAGCCAGGATTAACTAAATACTATAGATGACTGTAGCCAGGATTAACAAAATACTGCGGATGACTGTAGAACAGGATTAACTAAATACTATGGATGACTGTCGAACATCAATCAAAACGGACAGATGAAGTGACTTCAAAGTGTTTCATAACCATCTAATGAGGAAGAATATTGAGTTACTATTTATATTGTTATTACCTGCATTGCTTTGACCCTTCTTCATATTCTCTGCATTGCTTTGCGTCTATGTTATGCTCATTTTATATCTATTTTTACTGCCATGAAGCACTTGTATCAAACTCATCTTTATAGATATCATTAAAGAAAATTATCATTATGAGTGGAACTCTTCCAACACTGGCTACAGCAGGTTTCTCTACTCTAAGAATGTTTGACATTTCACTGAATCTTTTCTCCCAAGTGGATTTTCGCATGTTTTCTCAAATATTCTAATTTACTGAATCTCTTCTCACACAGACCACAATGATGTGGCTTCTCTGCTGTATGGATTTGCTGATGAATCAGAAGATGTGTACTTGTCGTAAAGTTCTTCCCACACTGGTCACAAAAGGAGGCTTCCATCCTGTGTGAATTCTCTGGTGTTTGCAGATTACTCAGATGACTACAGCTCTTCCCACACTAGTCACAGGAGTAGGGCTTCTCTCCTGTGTGAATTCTCTCGTGCGTTTTCAGATCAGACCGTTGACTACAACTCTTCCCACAGGAGTAGGGCTTCTCTCCTGTGTGAATTCTCTGGTGTGTTTTCAGATGATGTTGCCGAGTAAAGCCCTGTCCACACTGATCACAGGAATAGGGCTTCTCTCCTGTGTGAATTCTCTGATGTTTTTTCAGATCAGACCGTTGACTACAACTCTTCCCACACTGGCCACAGGAGTAGGGCTTCTCTCCTGTGTGAATTCTCTGGTGCGTTTTCAGATTATTTTGCAGAGTAAAGCTCTTCCCACACTGGGCACAGGAGTAGGGCTTCTCTCCTGTGTGAATTCTCTTGTGCGTTTTCAGATTCTGTTGCAGAGTAAAGCTCTTCCCACACTGGGCACAGGAGTAGGGCTTCTCTCCTGTGTGAATTATCTGGTGTATTTTCAGGCTATGTTTCAGAGTAAAGCCCTGTCCACACTGGCCACAGGAGTAGGGCTTCTCTCCTGTGTGAATTCTCTGGTGTGTTTTCAGACGACTTCGATGACTAAAGCTCTTTCCACACTGGTCACAGGAGTAGGGCTTCTCTCTTGTGTGAATTCTCTGATGTGATTTCAGATTCTGTTGCCGAGTAAAGCCCTGTCCACACTGGTCACAGGAGTAGGGCTTCTCTCCTGTGTGAATTCTCTGGTGTGATTTCAGACTCTGTTGCTGAGTAAAGCCCTGTCCACACTGGCCACAGGAGTAGGGCTTCTCTCCTGTGTGAATTCTCTGGTGCGTTTTCAGATTCTTTTGCAGAGTAAAGCCCTTTCCACACTGATCACAGGAGTAGGGCTTCTCTCCTGTGTGAATCCTCTGGTGTATTTTCAGACTCTGTTGCTGAGTAAAGCCCTGTCCACACTGGCCACAGGAGTAGGGCTTCTCTCCTGTGTGAATTCTCTGGTGCGTTTTCAGATTATTTTGCAGAGTAAAGCTCTTCCCACACTGGGCACAGGAGTAGGGCTTCTCTCCTGTGTGAATTCTCTCGTGTGTTTTCAGATGATGTTGCCGAGTAAAGCCCTGTCCACACTGATCACAGGAATAGGGCTTCTCTCCTGTGTGAATTCTCTGATGTTTTTTCAGATCAGACCGTTGACTACAACTCTTCCCACACTGGCCACAGGAGTAGGGCTTCTCTCCTGTGTGAATTCTCTGGTGCGTTTTCAGATTCTTTTGCAGAGTAAAGCTCTTCCCACACTGGGCACAGGAGTAGGGCTTCTCTCCTGTGTGAATTCTCTCGTGCGTTTTCAGATTCTGTTGCAGAGTAAAGCTCTTCCCACACTGGGCACAGGAGTAGGGCTTCTCTCCTGTGTGAATTATCTGGTGTATTTTCAGGCTATGTTTCCGAGTAAAGCCCTGTCCACACTGGCCACAGGAGTAGGGCTTCTCTCCTGTGTGAATTCTCTGGTGTGTTTTCAGACGACTTCGATGACTAAAGCTCTTTCCACACTGGTCACAGCAGAGACCTTTTCTTCCATCCAAGCCTCTTGGTTTCTTCCCAGGCCTGACAGGACAGCTATCTGTATGGAGATAGTGACGGAGAAGAGTAGAAGAGTGTCAGAGGAAGGAGAGAAAGATAATTGGTTATTTTATTCAGCTTTACAGGAGTGGTTATCGTGGCTATGGTTAAGGTCTGTTTAATTTAGTCCAGGACTAAAGCCCCTTTAGTCTCAGGTTATGACAGATTTAAGTGTCACCTTATGGATAAAATATTACATCACACTATGGGACATTTCATATACCGGTATCTGTAACAATATATATCACGATATAGTATGTTTTCTGTAAATTGGATGAAACATTTGTCTACAAAATAACCACATAATCCATGACTACTTTTGAATAATAAAAGTTTAAACTAAATACAAATGAAAGGCATTTTCTCTTTTTATTTGGAAGCAACGTTGAACAGAACGTGATGCTTATGTTTCTTACTACAGACCCAGAACCATGTACTGAATACCTCTTCACCTACGACTGAACTCCTGTACATGGCACCAACACTAGGGCTGCAACTAAACATTATTTTGTTATCGATTCATCTAAACTATTAATTTCAATTCAATTCAATTCAATTATCTTTAATGACCACCCAGCCAGGCTGGTAGAATTTGGTTTCAGTGCAGCATGTTACAGCATTTGTTCCAACATAGAACATAGAACATATAACATCACTTACAACGTACATACTACATGCAGTTAGAAAAAAAACATAAATACACAATTACAGTTCAGAGTTTATGTCCATGTCAGCAGAGGTAAGGGGGGTTGCGGGGGGGTACTACAGGGAGTTCAGTGTCCGTATGGCAGTGGGGAAGAAGCTGTTTTTAAAGCGTGATGTTTTGGTGGTCAGGGATCTGTAGCGCCTCCCGGAGGGCAGCAGCTGGAAGATGTGGTGTGCTGGGTGAGTGGGGTCAGAGATGATTTTTCTAGCTCTTCTAATTGTGCTTTGGCGGTGGAGTGATTCGAGAGAAGGGAGGGGGGTGCGGATTATTTTGGAGGATTTATTGATAATTCTTTGGAGTTTGTTTTTGGAGTGAGTGTCCAAATTGCTGTACCAAACAGTTATGGAGAAGGTGAGGATGCTTTGAATGATAGCCTGGTAGAAGCGGAGCAGGAGATGTTTTCTGACTGTATTTTTTGAGCTGGCGGAGGAAGAAGAGTCTTTGATTGGCTTTTTTGTGTATGTGGTCTGTGTTGGTTTTCCATTTTACCAGAAAAACAACAATTGATTCTGTTAGAGCCAAATGTATGATTTTGTTTACTTTGTAAACAGTTGTATAGGTCTATAGTCTATATTTCATACATAGCTGATAGAAGCACTTAAAATGCCATAATCTATATAATCACTGTTAGAGCCAAATGTATGGTGTTGAAATTATTATTATTATTATTATTGGTATGAATGAAGTCATGACTTATATAAATAATGGGTTTTGTGATCATGTATTGTTGTAATTATTATATTTTTGATAAGCTAATTATGGAGATGCCAATTGGGATGCATGTTAATGCTTCTAATGCTAATGCTAATTTGGGGAAACAGGCATCAGGTGTTTAAAATGGGCTGGCCGTCACACAGCCAGTGATCTAAGAATGTTTGGTATGTGGCGACACGGTTGTTTGACCGCTGCAGAGCAGCCTATGTTTTTGATTGATTTATTCTACAATATGATTTCGCCGTCAAATGGTAAGATAAATATTTCCTAAAGTTCATTGTGGGGATTATTGGAATCCGAAGATCTGCAAGGAAAATAAATGTTATATATAAAATCCGATCTCCCGAGTGCTGCTATCTGAGCGCGTCAACCAAGCACATACCAGTAGAACCAGAAGGTGCATTTACGTTGAATAAGGATTGCATCTTTATAGTAAAAAAACCCTACTGCTTGTTGATGAAATGGATGTTGTACATGTTTCGCGCTGCGAATGGAAAGCGAGCAGTATATGAAATTTACTACGGATCCAAGACTTCCGCGTTGCCGTGCTGTTTATGAATAATAATAATAATAATAATTTATTTAATTTATATAGCGCTTCTCAATAACCCGAAGTCGCTGACAATAGTCGGGAGCAAAAGTAAAAACAAATAAACAAAAGCAAAGAAACAAAAACAAAGAAACAACAAAGAAACAAAAACAAAAGGAACAAGAGACCATGGGGGGAACAGGGAAGACAGCATGATAGCACAAAAAGACTGGAGACAGACATCAATCAGGTTGAAGGGGGGGAGGGGGTTTATGGGTGGGGGGGGTTGAAGGCAAGGGAGAACAGGTGGGTTTTGAGGCGAGCTTTGAAGGTGGAGAGTGTATGGGAGTCTCTGATGGACTGGGGGAGGGAGTTCCAGAGTCGGGGTGCAGTACGAGAGAAGGCCCGATCTCCAAAGTTTTTAAGCTTGGATGTTGGGACAGTGAGGGAGGCAGTGGAGGAGGACCGGAGGGAACGGGTGGGGCGGTAGGGAAGAAGGAGATCAGTCAGGTAGGGGGGGGCCAGGCTGTGGAGGGCTTTGAAGGTGAGGAGTAGTGTTTTAAAGTTTATGCAGTGTTTGATCGGGAGCCAGTGGAGAGAGTGGAGGACAGGAGTGATGTGTTCACGGGACCGGCTGTTAGTGAGGAGGCGGGCGGCTGAATTTTGGACCATTTGCAGTTTATGGAGGGAGCGGGAGGTGATACCAGTGAGGAGGGAGTTGCAATAGTCCAGGCGGGAGGAGATGAAGGCGTGAATGAGGGAATCAGCAGCAGGGGGGGGAGAGGCAGTGATGGATTTTTGCAATGTTGCGGAGGTGAAAGTAAGATATTTTTACGATGGAGCGGACGTGGGGGTCAAATGAGAGGGTGGGGTCAAGGAGGACACCAAGGTTTCGGACTAGGGGGGAGGGGGTGATGGTGGAGTCGTTGATGGTGAGTGTGATGGGTCCGGATCTGGTGAGGGTGGTTTTGGTGCCAATAATGAGAAGTTCAGTCTTGTCACTGTTCAATTTGAGGAAGTTGTGAGTCATCCAAGTTTGGAGTTCGGTAATGCAGGATTCGATGTGACTGAGGGGTGGGCTGTGGGGGGATTGTGTACTGATGTAGATTTGGGTGTCATCAGCGTAGCAGTGGAAGTTGAGGTGGTATTTACGGATGATGTGACCAAGAGGGAGAATGTAGCAGATGAAGAGCAGGGGGCCAAGGACTGAGCCTTGGGGGACCCCCTGTGTGACTGGGGAGGGGGAGGAGGTGTGGCCGGAGAGGGAGATGAATTGGTGTCTGTCTGTGAGGTAGGAGGAGAACCAGCCAAGTGCTGTGCCCTCAACACCCAGTTGGTGCAGCCTTTGGAGGAGGATGGAGTGACACACTGTGTCAAAGGCTGCACTGAGATCGACTAGGATCAGGATGTTGAGGGCACCGGAATCAGCGGAGATGAGGAGGTCGTTGATGACTTTAACCAGTGCAGTTTCGGTGCTGTGAGCGGGACGGAAGCCAGACTGAAGGGGTTCATAGAGGGTGTTGGACTGGAGATGGGAGTGGAGTTGGGAGGCAGCAATGCGTTCCAGTGTTTTGGAGAAAAAAGGAAGATTGGATATGGGGC
The DNA here is from genome assembly GCF_963971535.1 of Notolepis coatsorum. Classification (NCBI taxonomy): domain Eukaryota; kingdom Metazoa; phylum Chordata; class Actinopteri; order Aulopiformes; family Paralepididae; genus Notolepis; species Notolepis coatsorum. The sequence continues at coordinate 5,189,157 of NC_140165.1, read as the reverse complement.
GGTAGTTGGAGAGGTTGGATGGGTCGAGAGTGGGTTTTTTGAGGACAGGGGTGACAGCGGCGAGTTTATAGGGGGAGGGGACGTGGCCTAGGGATAGTGACTGGTTGAAAAGGGCGGTGAGGTGGGGGATGAGAGCAGGGAGGCAGGCTTTGGTGAGAGTAGTGGGGAGGGGGTCAAGGGAGCAGGTAGTGGTCTTGGAGGTGGTCATGAGGTCCATGATGAAGGAGGAGTCGACTGGGGCGAAGGCAGTAAAAGGGGTGGGAGGGATGGAGTCAGGTGGGGAAAAAATTATAGTGGGGGGGGCGAGGGTGGGGGAATTGGCGATGCGGGCAGTCAGTGAGCTGTTGATTAGAGATATTTTATTATTGAAGAAGAGGAGAAACGAGTTGCAGAGGTCAGGGGAGGAGAGTGAGTTATTGTCCGGCGGTTGTAGGAGTTTCTTGACAGTGGAGAAGAGGGTCCGGGGGTTGCGGTTGCTGCTGTTGATGATGGTGGAGTAGTGGGCAGATTTGGCAGCTTGGAGTGCATCACGGTAGGAGGAGACGTGCTGTTTGTGGATGGTGAGGTTTTTTTTTTTATAGAGGCGTTCTAATTGACGGCCGGTCTGCTTCATAGAGCGGAGTTCCGGAGTGTACCAGGGGGAGGAGGTGGTGAATGAGACAGTGATGGTTTTCAGGGGTGCCAGTGAGTCAAGGGAGTCAGAGAGAGTAGAGTTGAGGAGGAGGGAATAGTCGTCGGGGTTAGAGGGGGCAGAGTCAGGGGGAAAGGCAGAGGATATGGACTGAGACAGTGTGAGAGGGTCAATGGATTTTATGTTACGGAAAGAGATGGTGCGTTTATTGGAGTGGTGGGGTGGGGGAAGGGGAGCAGCGAAAAGGATGCAGTAGTGGTCAGAGAGTGGGAATGGGATGGGGTGAGGATTGGATATGGGTAGGGAGGCAAACAAGATCGAGTGTGTGGCCTTTGTTGTGGGTGGGAAAGTTGATGTGCTGGGTGAGGCTAAAACAGTCAAGGAGGGAGAGGAAGTCAGGAGTGAGGTTTGAGTTAGGTTGGTCAACATGGATGTTGAGGTCACCGGTAAGTAGGAGGCGGGTGGAGAGAGTGGAGGCTATGGTCAGGAGATCAGAAAGTTCAGTTAGAAAAGAGGGATGAGGCTTTGGAGGGCGGTACAGGAGTAGTGCAGTGATAGAGTTGGGGAGGGAGAAGGCAAGGTATTCAAAGGATAGCATGGGAGGGAGGTTTAGGTGCAGTTCAGTGATGGATAGGGAGAGTTTGTGGAAAACGGCAAGACCCGCCCCTCGGCCAGAGAGGCGGGGATTGGCGATGAAGCTGTAGTTTGGGGGGGGTAGCTTGGTTGAGGGAGTAGAAGTCCGAGGGCTGTTGCCAGGTTTCAGTGAGGAGGAGCAGGTCAAGGTTGTTGTCCAGTAGTAATTCATAAATCAGAGGTGATTTGTTTGAGAGAGAACGAGTGTTGAGGAGAGCAAGGGAGATGGATGGGGGAGCAGGGAGGAAGGAGCGAAGGTTATCGAGGTTAGCGGTGCGGCGGGTGGGGGTGGCGAGAGGTAGTCCAGGAAGAGGGGATGTATGAGCCGTCAGGGAGGTGGAGAGTCCGGTTTCGATTTAGGCAGGGGCCTCTGTGGATGTTGCGACGGCGACAGTGAATGCCAGCGTTTCTGGCAGCAGTGGCAGTGGCAGCAGGGAGACGGTAATTGTTGTTGAACGAGTGACGATCAGCAGGAGTATATGAGAGGCGGCGGGGGGGTGGGGGGGGGGGGCAGTGAAAATGGGGGGAGGGGGGGGAGTGAGAATCCAAGGGGAAAACGGTAGGAGAAGCAGGAGTCCAAGTTGGGTGTAGGATAGGAGCAGGAGTGGGTTAAAAATTGGTAGTAGCTGGAGGGCGGAGAGTTGGAGTAGCATCTTGAGCGGATCACTCCGGGGCTGCAGCTGGACACTGGGAGCACTCCGGAGCTGCAGCTGGACACTGGGAGAGAGTGTGTTGTTGTTTTGGTGCAGAACGGTGGGAGTACAGTCGGCAGGTCCACAGAGCAGGGGGGAAAGTGAGGACGTGAAATGTTTGTAGAGAGTCAGGACGGGCGCAGGAGAGGACGGGGGAAACAAGCAGCGTAGACGGTAGAAAAAAAATTAAAATAAAATACAAGGAATGGACGTGGGGGAAACGGGTAACAGGGCTGGAATACAGTTTCACAGATACGGACAGAAGCGGCAGTCACAAGTTGACTCCAGCAATGCTCTGAATCCGAGAAAACAAGAAACAAGAAAAACAACTGAGTGACAGACAATTGCGACTGATCTGAATGAATGAATGAATGAATGCGCTCCGCCCTCCGCTGAACGGCTGTATCCAATGCGTCACCGCGGTGTGTGTAAAAGCATATGTGGGAGGTTTCAATGCACCCAGAAGGACTGCATGAATGAAGTGAATTTAAAATGCACAACGCGGCTGAACTAAAATAAAACTGAAACTTTGTGTTGGTGTTTTGTGAATGGAAAAAATGCCTGATCAATTGAAAAAAGGTGGTTCTGAACAATCGAAGGAAGAGGGTGGAGCTGAGCATGAAGAGAGAGAGTTGGAAAGTAAAAAAGAAAAGCTCAAATGTTTAAAGGCTTCCAGAAGTGCAAGATTGGGTTTAATAACCAAAATGAAAAATGAAATAACACAATTAATGCAAAATGTGTGCAATGTTGAATTGGTGAGATCCAAACTGGAAAATGAACTTCCACAATTATGCAGTGACCTGGGTACATGCAATGACTTGCTGTGTGAATTACTGACCACAGAGGAGATGCAAAGTGATCAAGTTGAATGGTATGACCCCAAAGTGGAGTCTCTTCTGGAGTACAAGGCTACAGTTAAAAATTGGATTTCTGCTGCTTCCGTTCAGAGTGAATCAAATGTTGTAAAACCACGTGACAGAGTTTCACAGAGGTCAAGGTCAAGCACCACTGGATCATCTCTTGGCTCACTTAAGGTTACTCTGGAATGTAAGGAGGCGGAGCTTATGGCAAGAGCTGACAGGTTGGCACGCCAACAAGCTATGGAAAGGGAGGAAGCCAAGCTTGAAGCTGACAGGTTGGCACGGCAACAAGCTACACAACGGGAGGTGAAGGCACAACGGGAGCAGTTTGAACTGGAAACGGAAATAGCAGCAAATGCTGCAAAACTGTGTGTCATAAGGAAATATGTGACTCGACGTGACCAAACCCGACGTAATGCGGGGAGATACACGTGTCAGAAAACGATAAAATTTCTTCCACTTCAGAAAATCGAAATCTTGCTTTTTTTGACTGCTTTGAAATGTCATTGCTGTGTTCCCTTATTTACAAACTTAAATACAACTTGTAAATGAGTTAATTATTGTTGATAGTTCGACAGTATTGTCTCTCAATACTGTGAAAAGACTACAGCCGAGGGCATTTTACGCTGGGTGGTCTGTCCACGTGTGCTTCACAGGTACTTAACGAGGTGTTGAAACACACGGACACATGCTCTCCTTTCTTAGCAGAGAGAAGGACAATGTTAATACACTTATCTTAATGTTATAAGTTATAGCAACGTAACTTGTGACAAACGCAGTGTCTATATAAAAAAAGACCTTCATCAAAAAACGCGAGTCGGGACTCGGGTGTATTGTCATTAAATTAAACAACATTAAAACACATTTAGAATGTCACGAATTTTATGAGCGAACGAATTTCGTTAGAGTGAATTTATTGCAACCTAATGGCGTAAGAAGTAAATTCATTCAATAGGGAAACTCAAAGAAAATAACAAACAACTTAGGTATTATCATTATCAGGTCAGGACGCGGAGTGATACCAAATGCATTCCTTTTCATTCAGAGCGAGAGAGGGGGATGGATGGTTGTTGTTGTTGTAACTTTCACTACCACACTAACCGTTTCACTACCACACTACAGAAGGTCTACCATGACTTTTCCTTCTATGGGTAGATAGATAGTTTTATTGTTTATTCAAGATGCGCTATTACATTACAGATGAGTATCTTCTCAGACTTTTGCGATTCACTTGTAAATGCGTCCAGAGTGATAAAGAAAATTACATGTTTGTTCACCGGCGATCGTGTATAACAAAATTGGACCGTGATGAAATTTACACAAGGCGTTTTGAGATAGCGGCATTAGAAGAGGACCATAAAGTCCTGATTATTATGGCTCAGCTCCAGGCTTTTGGTCAAAGGGCGGAATGGACTATTGGAAATAAATCGATTTCCAAAGAAAGACAACGCGCCAACATGTACTACTTCTTTGGCGCTGTACAAATCTGCTGTGAAACTAATAACATGCCCAGCACCAGCCAAAGTATCGAGCAGTGGTTCAAAAAGACCACAGTGATCACTCTGGAGAGGCCATCAGAACATTGAACATTGACTTTAGCATGTCTATTTTATCATGCCTATTTTTCTCGTGTTATTTTAAATGATAATAAAATCTTGAAACTTGATTTGTCTAGTTTATATCAGTGTCCCCCATTTTCCTTATAATACATTTACATTTAGTCATCTAGCTTTTAGACTTACAAGGTGTTAGTTTGGCTACATTTACCATTGACCGGCAAAACAACATTTGAAATATAAATGAAATGGGAAAAGAGGAACCCCCCCCAAATTTTTTTAAATAAAACAACAGCCAGAAACTATACACGGTTTGAAAAGGAGATGGAAGAAGCAAAGCTTATCTGTTTCCATCCCCCATCAATAACTAATTGCAATATTATATATACTTCAGCAGGTACAATATGACACGATTTCCAATACATGTGAAAAAATACAATTTGCAAATACTTCAACTACACACAACACAATCACACATGCACACACACACACTAGACTATACTCTCATGTCACCTTGGAACTACGACTGAGTTGCGAGCCCTGCTTTATCTTACCCTTCAAATCATTCTCATACAATACGTTGGGCTTCCTCCCTGGTATAATTTGTGAACACCATCTTTTTGAACTTCCTCTTTAATATATTTATAGATTGACTGGATTTGATCTCCTCCTCCAGATCATTCCACAAGGTAACTCCACACAGAGAAATACACATAGCCTTCCTGGTTGTTCTTGAAGATTGCTGTTCCAGTTTGAGTTTCCCTCTAAGGTTATATCTTTGAAGTCCAGCTCTCTCACAGAACAATGTCTGTATCTTGTCAGGAAGGCTGTGGTGTATGACTCTGTACATGAACTGGGCGGTTTTGTAATCCACCAGGCCCTTTAATTTCAGGACTGAAACGTTTAAAAACAAAGAATTTGTATGTGCTTTATTAAGCTCTCATTGGTTACAATCCTGATTGCTCTTTTTTGGAGCATAACCAAAGGAAGTAGGTTGGTTTCTTTTTTTTTTACTTCATTTTTTTAGCGTTTATCGCTTTTTCTGGTCAAGCATGACCGACAGATGTAGGGTGAAACGGGAGAGAGAGCAGGGGAAGACATTCGGCAAATGACGGCGGGTCCGGGAATCGAACTCGGAGTCAACCAGATCCGTGACGCAGCACGGTATTCCGCGACGCAGAATAGCGTCGCGGTACGTGGTGTGCTACTGGAGCACCCGAGAAGTAGGTTGGTTTCATAGGTATTTCCCCACACCTCAACACAATAATTCAGATATGGAAGGACCAAAGCATTATATAAGATAAAAGAAGATTGTTGGTTCAGCCAATACCTAGACCTCCACTCAATGCTCTTACATGGCTTATGTGAGGCTTCCAACAAATTGACATAACAAAAGAGCCTGACGCAAGGTGTTAATGTCCCCAGAGAGAGAGGGGGGCCATGGAATACAATGCATTATGGGTAGGGTTGTAGTTGTTTAACACACAAGTGTGAAACTCTCCAGAAAGTGTCAAGGCCATTAATCTCTCAATGCGTTTTGTGATATCACCATGATTCATAGGAAGTAGCTTGAAAAGTATCCCACCAAAATGTTCAAGTGATGGCTTATTTTGAAGGTAAGAATCTGTACTTTCATAATATGTAAAAAGAAAAAAAAAAAGAAAAAAAATGACGTTGCCTCAACAAGTCCATCCTCCCCACGGCTAGTCACATATGAGCATTCTGTTGTACAACCTGCCACTGCCATGCTCCCACATCCCACCATGCCCCATTTAGAAGATGGGATGAATTACTATCTGGAACATGGACTACTTGAAGCAGAAAATGATGGGCTTGTGGATGTGCATGGTCAGGATCTATTTACAAGCACAAACCTGGAACCTGAGTTCATTCAGCTGCCTCCCCCAACTGTACAGAGAGCAGCTATCAGAGTGGGTAACCCCAACGATAACGCAAGCATCATCAATGTAGTTGGAGCTACTTCCAACTTCCAAAGTCTTGTACAGAATGTGCAAGAAAACACAAACTCCAGTGCACAAGCCACAAAGGCCCAACCAAGGCAGCCGCCGCCCCCATCCAGCAGCTCATCTTCCGGCTCTGGAGGAGATGAAATGAGCAACCTGGTAAAAATAATGGAAAAACAAAACGTGATAAACGAAACACTCGTTAAACAGAAACTGTCTTCATTACCGCCACTCAGTATCCCAACATTTAATGGAGATCCTTTAAATTACCAGTTCTTATTGTTCAACATATGGTATTGAGAAGAAGACAGAGGACAGTAAGGACAGGCTTTATTTTTTGGAGCAATACACTGTTAACCAACCAAGAGAGCTTGTTGAAGAATTGTTGAAGCACCATTTCGGAGATGATTATCAGATCGCCACGGCCTACATCAACAAGGCTATCGGTTGGTCGTTTATCAAAGCTGAAGACCCAGAAGCTTTAAAGGCCTTCTCAGTATTTCTCAGCAGCTGTATGAATACAATGGATACAGTGGACTACATGCAAGAAATGGACCACCCAACTAATATGAAAGCCGTTCTCTCCAAGCTCCCATATACATTCAAAGAGAAATGGCGAGCTATAGCTTGTGACATACAAGAAAGAGAGAAGAGAAGAGCCAAGTTTAAAGACCTGGTGCTGTTCATAGATAAACAGTCAAGGATTCTTTCCCACCCTGTGTTTGGTAACCTCAAAGATTCTCATGCCACCACAGCGGCCAAAACCATTTATACTCCTGCGCCTGCTGCATCCAGCACAACCAGCCTAAGGGCCAAACAGAGTACGAGTGGTTTTGCCACAAGTGTAACAACGCTACAGGCAGCTACTGAAACAACACCACCAGCAGCAATGGGACCGAAAGACAAAAGGGTTAATCGGCTGCCCAACCGCTGCATGTTTTGTCAGGGAGAGCACACTATTGCCACCTGCCTTAAGATCCTCAAGAAAGCCCACAAGGACAGGCTGGAGTTTCTGAAGACTAAGGGGCTGTGCTTTGGATGTTTGGATCTAGGGCACACAAGTAAGGGTTGTACTCAGAGGCTTACCTGTAAGGAATGCAAACTAAAACACCCCACAATCTTGCACATCGCTAAAAGGCCACAGCAAACTGATAAGGCTGTAGCAAGTGCTGCTTCCAGTGTGGACTTGGTGGACAGGGGTAAGGATGGACGGAAGGATACTGGGGCCGGGGAGCCCGAAGGCATCCTAGCAATTGTGCCTGTAAAAGTGAAAGCACAGAAGGGTAAAAACATCGTAACAACTTATGCATTCCTAGAAACTGGGAGCACCGCAACCTTTTGCACTGAAGCACTTCTACAGCAGCTCCAAGTAACCGACCAAAAGGCAGAAATACTGTTGAAAACACTAAACAAAGAGGAATCCACTAAAACCTCTGTCGCATGTGACCTGGAAATATGTGGTCTGGAGAGTGATGAGTACGTGCAGCTTCCACACGTGTACACTCAGGAGATTCCAGTACGTAAAAATAACATCCCCACCCAAAAGGACGTGAATTCATGGCCGTACCTGAGGGAAGACATCAGGATCCCTCAGATTGATGCAGAAATTGGTCTGCTAATTGGATGCAACGTGCCAAAGGCTCTAGAGCCATTGAGAGTCATTAACAGCCGAGGGAATGGCCCATACGCCGTTAAGACTATCCTGGGTTGGATGGTAAATGGACCGCTAAGGACAATGGTTCCATCCCGCACTGGAAAACCTGTCATAAGTGCAAACAGAATATCCATCACAAGAGTGGAGGAATTGCTGCAGCAGCAAGTCAAGCTCGACCTCTCGGAACACGGGCACGAGGAAAGGAAGGAAATGTCCAAAGAAGACCATACGTTTTTGGAGTTAGTCTCCAACTCGGTCACACTGGTGGACAGACATTATACTATTGGGCTCCCACTGAGAGAAGAGCGACTTGAGCTCCCCAACAATCGTGGTGTTGCGGAACATAGAGCTTCAAACTTAAAGAGAACGTTTCAAAGGAACAAGAAGTTCTATGAAGACTACAACGTTTTCAGAAAAAGAAGAAAGAAAAGAAGAAACTTGACAGAAGGAGACGTGGTCCTCATCATCGACGACATCTCCCCAAGAAACTCTTGGTTAATGGGCCAAGTCACTCAAGTCCTACCAGATGCAGGAGGATTCGTGCGGCAAGTGCTGGTTAGGACAAAGACGAGCACACTTCGCCGGCCAATCTCAAAGCTGGTTCTGCTGGTAGAGGCCCAAGAGGAACCACAGCCTGCATCCACTCCCTTCTCCTCACCCTAAGATGGCCCTTATCCTGCCCCCCCCCTCCCAAGAAGACACCCCCCCCCACTCCCCCAAGAAGACACACTACCCCCCTCCCCTTACACACGCACACACATTAGACGCATCGACTATACACACAACTATTTCGTAGATTAACTGTGCGTTACGTTCTTCACATTCGTGCTACGCTCAAGGAGCAGAAGATTGGACAGTGTGCAATGTGACGCAGACTTATTGTAAAACAAAAAAGTATTGTGTTGGCTCTGTTAAGCATGTTTTTGGTAATTGCCATGTAAGGTTCCACGACAATTAGGGGCTGATGTGTTAGAGCCAAATGTATGATTTTGTTTACTTTCTAAACAGTATAGACTATAGGTCTATAGGGCTGTCCCCGACTAAGGATTTGGATGGTCGACTAGGATTGGCCAAAATTTGCCGTTAGTCGACTATTGGTCGACTGTAATAAAAAAAAAAAAAAAAAAAAAAAAAGTATATATATATATTTTTTTTTATCATTCCATTTGGGCTGTGGGGGGTGCTTGATGTCTGAATGAGTCGACTGAAGGCTTCTTGTCCTCTGCAAAAGCATGCAATTGGTCCACTGATGGATACATCTTGATATTTGTCTAGTATAGTGTGTTTATTAGATGGGTGAAATCCTCTTTCAGTGCCTCTGTGCCTGTTTTCGTAGGCAGTTAGCCTCTGGTATGTGTGCCATTAGCGTTAGCCACGCTTCTATGCCTCTTTTCTTTTGAAATAAAAAAAAAATATTATTATATTCGACTAAGAGGTTGGCCAGTCGACTACGGCCCCTTTCGGCCGATTAGTCGACTAAACGATTAATAGGGGTCAGCCCTATAGGTCTATAGTCTATATTGAATTAGCTATTTAATATTTAAAAATGTTTTACTAGTATCCTTATGCCGGCCCGCCTGGCATTTTCATCCGGCCCGCTGCCTCACCCAGGAGCAATTCAACTGGCCTGTGATGGAAATCAAGCACACCTCGTGCAAATGTCCCGACTTTAAAGGTGACATGTACTATAAATGTCATTTTTCAGTCTCTAGCATTGTATTATAGTAATAGGAGTTCGTATCAATGTGTTTTAGTGTCTAAATACCATATTGGCGGATTGCTCTGATTCAGCTCAGCCCCTTTCCTCCTCCAGTAAATCAGGCCATTTTGATTTGAACGGCTGAGTGACGTCATACGGCCGCTGGGTAGCAGACAGTGATGTGATTGGCTCTGTGGTTGTAGCTAATGCCCGCCCACATTCTACCTAGACTGACTGTACACAGCGAGTGGAAACCATTTCCTCATACTCTGCATGGGGAGAGAGAGAGAGAGATAGAGAGCACTTGGGGGGGGGGGGGGGGGGACCTGCAGCGCGCCACACACCCGCAAATGGGATTGAAAGAAAGAAAAAAAAAAAACCACAAGCTGCCGCGCGGACTCATCACCGAGAGGGAGAGAAAGGAAGAGAGAGGGAGGGAGGGAGAGAGGGGGCCTTGTCAATAACGGCCTGTCTTTTTTTCTCTCTCTCTCTCTCTCTCTCTCTCCCACCCCCTCCCTCTCTCTCTCTCTCTCTCTCTCCCACCCCCACCCCCTCCCTCTCTCTCTGACTGTGTGGACTGACTGTCACTCAAAGTGCTTATGGGCGGAGCCAGGCCATAACAGCCTGAAATCTTGAGGCTGAAAAATGATGGTTTTGAGTACTTGATTAGAAATATAAAACAATGCATTTTTTTGAAAAAAACCTTACAAATGTCTTCAATAGACTAACAGGAATTGTGTAAAGTTGCCCAAATAGTGCTAGGAATAGCAGTACATAGCCCCTTTAAGCAAACGCTGAGCGTTGTCTGCACCGGCATCGTGTTTTTGTTGAATAAAAACAGTCAGTCGTCTGTTTTGACTCGACCCAAGTCGTGGTTATTCGTTTTCATCCAATTTTACTTTATCAAGTGGATTATTGTTCATTCATCAGCCTACACTGTAAAAAAATTGTGTTAAGTGTAAATGCCATAGAGATACAGTAAATTACTTTTGATCAAAATTATTAACCACCAGGACCAGTTTAACCTAGAATTGCTAATCAGGTGACCAAAACGTCCTCTTTTGCCCGGACACCAGGGTTTCCGTTAGAAAAAATTGTTGCCGGTCTCCGTGACCTGCAAGATTTCAATCTACCGGACAAATGAGATTAATTCCGGTCATAGTTTATTGAGCTTTAAAACAATTGATAGGCAGGCAATATAAAGAATGTCATCCTCAAGGCATGTAGATTTATAATATTATTACTTAAAACTAGGCTACTTTTGCGTATACAGTCATTAATTAATATATTCCAAATAAAATAAGTCCCTCGATACTCCGTGCTGCTGCTGACTTGAACTAAAATAGACCGCGTATGTGGGCAGTCGGTCCGACACTAAACAGCAGTCTGTTATAATCACATTTTTATGAGCTAACGAATTCCGTTATATTGGACATTTGTATTAATTATATCAAGCGAAGAACTGAGAAAGCAGAGAGACGGCAACATTATCGTGGTTTGCGTGACGACTCTCTCCACCTCGCAACGACTTATTTGCAAAGAGTATGGCGCTGCAGAGAAGCTGATTTAGCTGTTATTGGCTCTTTTCTGGGAACCGCACAGCAGCGCCCCCCACCCAACATTGGCTGAAAATGGCCAAATTGGAGTACTGCTGGAATACTGCATTGTGCCGTTGCCTCTCTGGCTCTGCAGCTTCACACAAAAGTCCGCACACCCAGCACTAAGCTCTCGCCGACAACGTCGTTGTCATTATTAGAAGCAACGAGGAAACAAATGTAATGATCGTTTCGTTCATCGCATAGGCTATTTAATTTTAGCCTATTTTAATACAATTCAAATAATCAAATTGTGCTTAGACTCAGGGAATTATTTTCACCGGACATTAAGACCGGAGATATTAAATAAGTCGGACTTCAACAGATTTTGCCGGTCAAAAACCGGTAATTACCGGCTAACGGAAACGCTGCCGGACACGTCCACTTTTCACACCCTGTCCGGGGCATCCGGTGGCCCAATGTACCGCCCCGGTCGGGACAAGAAGCGGTGTGCAACGCTTGACTAGGGATGCCCCGATCACGTTTTTTGCCACCGATACCGATCACCGATCGTCGTGAGCCATATCGGCCGATACCGATAGTTTTTGATTAAAAAGAAATTAAAAATTATTTTATATACATTTTTTTTTTTTTTTTTTAATAAAATATATATATTATATAATTAGACTTGTACTTGTATTATCTGCGAGACATCGCCACCACGCAACAAGCTCCACTGTCTGTGTGTACTCTAGTAGCCTCTAGGGGTGGGACAATACATCGATCCAGATCGATATATCGATCTATTATCAATAATCAAATAGGATCGACGCAACGTAAAAAGATCGATTCATATTGCGATACTCTTATTTTGAAAATCCCCGCGAGTCATATCCGCCGGCGCCCAGTATTGTGAAACTCCGTGTACACATTACAGCAGTGTTTGCGTCTGCTGTAAAGCACTACAGAGCGTCTATTTTGCGAGCAGATATAAGTCTGTGCAGTTTTTCCCCGCAACGGGTCAAATGCATATAACAGGCGTTGCATCGTCGCCATTCCTTTATGCCAACGTCGCGTTAAATATCTAAATGAACGTCGCGTTGGCTGCTTAAAAGCTAAGCAGCTAACCGTGAGAGAGAACAGGAGAGTGAAGAGGGGACTTGGAAGGAGGAGGGGCGGGGGCTGTGGGGGACTGCGTGTGTGTGTGTGTGTGTGTGTCTGTGTGTGTGTTAAAGCTCAATATATAAAAACAAAAGTGAACAGGAGGTCTATTTGTATTAAAAACAATAGATTGTTTTTCATTTAAATGTCTGGAAGAGCTCAAAAATAAATACATCAATTGATATTTCCGTAGCCTTTTTTTAGTTGATCTAAATGTGACTGATTGTGTTAAATGGGCACATAATATCGCCTCATATCGATCGCAGGCACCTGAATTGAATCGTATCGTATCGTATCGTGGCAGACTTTGTGATATCGGCAAATATCGTATCGTTGTCCAAAGAATCGATATCGTATCGTATCGTGATGAAACTGATGATTCCCACCCCTAGTAGCCTCCAGCTACGGCCAGGATTCTCCGGAGCTGCACCTGGACCTATACTCGAGTAGCCTCGAGCAGAGCTACGGCCAGGATTCTCCGGCGCTGCACCTGGACCCTATTGGCATAACGTTACTTAACTGTGCTCAGCAAGCCCTCAGCTCGAATACGCATCGAATCAGTGTTATAAGACATTGATATCAGGAGCTATCTGTAGCTACTGCTAGCCGGATATATATAACGTTAATACAACGCCTCAGTGAATTATTTAGTTCAATGGGACATTTCGTTTTGAACGGTGAACTAATTTGCGCTAACGTGAGCTAACGGGTAGCATACACGTCTCTACTAGACTTTGTGGAGCGTTTGTTGATGTCAGGAGCTATCGGTAGCTGGCCGACTAGATGTTATAAGACATTGATAAGACATTGATATAAGACATTGATATCAGGAGCTATCTGTAGCTACTGCTAGCCGGCTAGATGACGTTAAGACAACTATTTAGTTCAATCGGACATTTCGTTTTGAACGGTCAGCTAACGCAAGCTAACGGAGATATCAACATGGACCACTAGACTTCTGGGGCATTTGTTGATATCCGGAGCTATCAGTAGCTAGCCGGCTAAATACCGTTAGACAATGCCTACTAAAAGTGAATAGTTGACTGGGTAATTTTGTTTAAACAGTAACGATAGCTAGGTAGCTAACGTTAGCTCAGGTCGAATGCACTATCTAGACTCAGCAGAGGAGGTCCGCCTCCTCTGTGTTTACAAACTCTACACGGGTACGGGCGGGGCTAGGGAGGAGGAGGTCCAGCAGTTTGCAGGTCCTGTGCGTCTGAGACAAGCGAGTGAGATATCCACTTGATCAGTTTCCGCGATCGGCGAATATGACTAATTATCGGAATTCCCCGATCGCATATTTATACTAATTATCGGCCGATAACGATCGGTGGCCGATCGATCGGGGCATCCCTACGCTTGACCATATGTTTCCGTGTGTAATAAAGGTGCCGGAGATCTCAAAGCTCACATGGACAGAGAAAAACATGAAAACGCATGATAAAATACATTTTAAGAGCTGTGTGAGGCGAGAGTTTGACGGCAAAGTTGACATCATGTATGCAGAGAGAAATTTTTATTATTGAAAATGATTCATATGTTTTCATAACTGAATAAGCAAACTGGGACCCTGGAACTCTGAAGCTAGAAATCTGAATGAAAAGTTGCTGTTTAACTGCGGACAGGGCCAATTCTCCACTTGCACAATGTGGAGGCGGCATATCCGGTTATGTCACTGTATGCCCTGGTATGTGACAAATAATAAACCTCTTGAATCTTCAGTGTGTAGGCTTCTTCCGGTCCCATCACAATACATAGCAACTTTTCTCCCGTCAATTAAACAACTTTATAGTAACTTTTTTCTTTTTAAATTACTTTTAAAAATGATTTAATAAGCAAGCATTTGTAAAGTGTGTTTCTCAGCGGGGTCTTTTTAGGTTTTTGGGCTGTATTTCATGTACAAAGGTTTACTGTTAGTTAGCTACATTAGCATTTAGCTCCGCAATACAACCAACAGTTTACCAGATTAACAGAAAGCGTTCACAAGTTTCCAGAATATCAAACGTGGGTCTAACAGGTGCCACGTCGATACTAATTGAGTAGGGATGCACCGAATATTCGGCCACCGAAACATATCGACTGAAAGTAGTTAAAAAAGGCCCTTTCGGCTTTCGGCAAAGAATGTCAAAGAACAGGGTTACGTTCGTAACCTAACGTGTTGTTGTGATGATGTAATCAAAACGCGGCTACAAGCACGGCGATACTCCCCAACATTCAGAAGTAAATTAACGTGGATGCTGTTATGCTTAACACCCAGTACTATTCACTAGGGATGGGACTTTCTAGCAAAAGTGCTATTCGAAAATCGCTGGTTCTTGAGATCGAATATTCAAATCTCATTATCGAATTGAATATATATTATTATTATATTTTCTATATTGCAGCTAAACTTCCGGTTTAGCTGCAATATGTAGCGCACGCAATTGGTTACAGCTCCGCTCCCGTTATCGTTAATTTCGTTTAAAAACCTTATTTGGACAATACCAAAAGAGATTAGACCACATCGTATGTATTGATAAGACCCTCTACTAACTATATCAAAAAGACAACATGGATAAGGATAAGAGAAAGGGTGGAAGGAAACAAGACACAGCAATTCTAACGGCGCCGATTGAAACACGCTCAAAGAAAATAACAGGCGACGCTGTGGCAGATCCGTTGGGGACAAGCCCCGACGCGGGGAATATAGAGGAGAATACACAGGGACCAAGGACAACTGGCCCCGAGATGGAGACAATAGATGACAACATAACAGGAACATCAGAAAAAAGTACCGTGAAGGAAAAAGCAGGCGATTTTGAGAAGATAATAGCAAAAACATCCATCGGATCCCTCACTGCTCCAATAACATCAACTGACACAAGCAGTTCAGTTGCACAGCCCGACTTCAACTCTCTGACTATCCTGATAAAACAACAGATGGTCGCTTTCAAAGCACACGTAGAAGAACAGTTGGTCGCACACGCTGAACACATCGATACTAAATTCGAAGAGGTTATGAGAGCGATCGCTTTGCAGTCCGAGCGAATCACGACAGTGGAGATTTCGGTGACAGAAAACACAAAAGCAATCAAAGCGAACGAAGGTGGCTTGACAGAGATGGGAGAAGAGATGGAAAGAGCTAAAGAGGAATATCGGAGGGAAATAAAATTGCTTAAAAACGAAGTGATGGAGAGGCAACTAGAAACCCATCGTTACCACAGGCGGAATAACATCCGCATTGTGGGGCTTGATGAAGCAGTGAACTGCGAAGACATCAACTTTCCAAAAGAGTTATCAACGATTTTGGAAAACTCCGATCCAAACAAAGTGCCAGAAGTGGAACAAGTTTACAGAATTGGTTCCCAGGGGCAAAGTATCAACGGGCCGAGAGTCATCATTGTCACTCTGCGGAAAACTACAACAAGGGATGACATCATCAAATATGCTCGCAACCAATGTGGGAAGCTGAAGTATGGTGATAAACCAATATTTATCTACGAAGATTTGAGCAGAGAGGCCATCATCCGACGTCAACCATACAAAGATGTGATGCAAAAGCTGTACAAAGCCGGCTACAAGCCAAGGCTAGCATATCCGGCGCTGTTATCATTCTTGGGCAATAACGGCCGCAGGTCAGGTCCATTTACACCCTTTGAAGCTGAGGATTTCCTGAATCAAAATGCAGCAAATAACCCAAAGCATGACGAAAATGCCGGAATCAGTTAAGCCTCTCTCTAAATATATACCAGTGTTGGAATGACTTTATTGTGTTCATCAATGAGGTCATTCCACCAGTGTTGGAATGACATTGTTGTGTTCATCAAAGTAGCAAACGATATGCAAGTCGTCTATAACAAAGTGTACTGTGTATAATACGATTCATAATACATTATAATTTCAGTCTCTGGTCTCTGAGGGGACAAATAAATATCAATGCAAAAAGATCTATCTGGAATATTCTGGGTTTATCGCTCAAATGCCCTGGGTCTCTTAGATCATTCTGGAATGTAAAATAGTCTAGGCACTAGTATATTCTACAACCTTCTAGAATATAAGGCACCATGACAACGAAGCATACAACTCTAACAATAACATTCGGTGTGCATACACATAGCAGATAATAAATTAAATGAAGTGCAATCAGTCCTTAATAATACTTTAAAATTAACCACACATAAACGTATGAGCACAGCAAGGTTATTCTAACAATTTAAGTAATCACTCCATTAAAGGCACATTGAAGCGCTAAAAGGCGCTGCTTTTCTATCTTATCTAATCAGTTAAATCGGTTCTAGTGGCTTCTCCACGTTGATAATTATTTATCTCTTATTCCTTATCTATATCTTTCCATTGATTTTTATTTTATTTAATTTTTTCTTCTCATTACTCTATATTTTTTAAATATATTTTAACTTACATTATTCTTTTCCAATGTTCTTCACATTAAGGTGTCAATATTGCTCTACATGCTTTTCCTTTTTTTTCCCCCCACACGTTGGTGGAGGGTTCAAAGGAATATGTCGATAAAGGTTTATTCTCTTTTTTTTATTTTATTTTTTATTTTTATCTTTAGGTTATTTATCACAATACTTCATTACAGTAAGGGAAGGTGCAAGACCAAAAGCGACATTCTATTGCAATAGAATGGAAATGTTAGATCCTATGGCAATGAGCATAGGAAAATTAGGATTACAATGCTCAGTTTGGGCAATCCGGTGGACCATGGGAGAAAGTCAATTGCGGAGGATGTGTTCTTGGAACACAGGCATGTTCGACTTTCTGGGTGAGGGGAAAATAGGGGATTTTTATTTGTATATATATATGTTTTTAAGCTCAGCTCTCAACGGGACCTCATTAATTGGATGTGCATCTATTGTAGCTTCATACTCCAGAAACATTACCAAAAACTACACGAAAACATGCATAGACTATGGCTAGTTTGAATATAATGGTATGGAACACCGGTGGGATAAACAAACAACACAAGCGCAAAAGCGTGCTTACACTGATGAAAAAAGAACATGTGGACGTGGCTCTATTAAGCGAAACGCACATTTTAGAGGGAGACATAAATACGTTAGCGGATAACATATACCATAATATTAGTCACTCTTCTTTTGCTACGAGAACTAGAGGGGTAGCCATAGTCGTCAGACGCAAATTAAATATCGAATTGAAAGGGGTATGGTCGGATGCTGAGGGGCGCATAACTATAGCTAGGATTATACACAATAACAGGAAAATTGCATTGGCAGCGGTATATGCCCCGAATTTGTACGAAGTGGGTTTCTTCACTTCACTAACAGGAGAAATGTTAAACCATCCCGAGTACTCATATATAATAGGTGCGGATTTTAATGCCATTTGGAACCCAAGGATGGACAAAACTTACCTTTCCTTCTCCAGCGAACAAAAGAATTCATCTAAAGCATTAAAAGATTGGTCGAAATCAACAGGAGTAACTGATTTATGGCGTTCACTTAACCCCATGACCCGCAAGTACTCCTGTCGTTCGGCGAGACACAACACACTATCCAGAATTGATTACGTCTTTGCATCCCCGAGAATATTTGATAAATATGAAGTGGAAATGACACCCAATGCGCTATCAGATCACTGCTACTTAATCCTGAAAGCAACATTTGGTACACTATCTACCCGGGCCCCAAGATGGCGTTTTAATTCGATGCTGCTTAACAACAAGGAATTACACAAATTAAAGAAGCTCTCACAGTATTCCTACAAGATAATGCTAACTCGGTGCAAGATCCCAGAATATTATGGATGTCGGTAAAGAATATGATCAAGGATTTCTCGGATAGATTTACCTCCATATCAAAACACAAAACTGTCTGAAATGGAAACGCTTTACTCAACGCTTTTTAATTCTTTAAAATACAACAACTCTACTAGACTAGATAACCAAGTTAACATTCTAAAGACAGAGATCAAAGCAATGTACAGACAAAAATCGGAATTGCAAATACGCAGCACTAGACAACAGCAGTACTTCCAAGGTTCTAAACCTAGTCACCTATTAGCCATGCGACTAAGAATTAATGCAAAATTTGCAGATATAACTGCCATTAGGAAACAACAAGCTCTAGTAACAGAACCCAAAATAATAAACGATACATTCAAAGAATTCTACTCCGATTTATATAACTCAGAAACAACCTTTGATCAAGACAAATTAGACACATATCTTAATCAAATTACTCTCCCTAAACTTACGGATGAAGACGCTAAACAGTTAGAAGTACCGATCACATTAGAAGAACTCAAGAAGGCCATATCCGGAATGAAAAACGGCAAAGCTCCGGGAATTGACGGTATCCCATCAGAAATGTACATTTCTTGCTGGGACATATTTGGACCCTTTATTACTAAATATGATCTTATACTCAGTCAAAGAGGGAAGCTTCATTGAACACCAAAATACCGCACTCATTTCAGTTCTTCACAAAAAAGACAAAGACCCCACTGAATGCGGTAGTTACCGTCCTTTAAGCCTCCTCGGAACCGATGTCAAACTGTACTCTAAGATATTAGCCATCAGATTGCAAAAGCATATGACGTCTTTAGTTCATCCGGACCAAACAGGCTTCATAAAAGGTCGCCTGATCAATGATAACATAAGGCGAATACTGCACGTACTAGATACAGACAAAGAGGACATCACACCTAAGGCGATACTATCCCTGGATGCTATGAAAGCATTTGACAGGTTGGAATGGCCGTTTCTATGGGCAGTATTGGAAAGGATGGGGTTAGGAAAAGGTTTCATTGATATGATTAAAGTACTATACAAGGACCCATCGGCCAGGATTACAACAGGCACATTCATCTCCGATATCTTTCCGGTATCACGCTCAGCCAGACAAGGTTGCCCTCTTAGTCCCGGACTATTCGATCTATCATTAGAACCTTTAGCACAATTTATAAGACAATCCCAACACATAGAACCAATAGTAATCAAGGGCACACATCATAAAATTAGTTTATATGCGGACGACGTAATATTGTTCATGCAAAACCCCAACAACACATTGCCGCTTATACTCAAGTTGATAGAGAACTTTGGTGATTTATCGGGATTTAAAATAAATTGGCCTAAGTCGGCTTTTCTTCCTCTTAACACCAGTGCAAAAAAAGAGACAACCCTCCCAGGTGCGATACCCATGGTCAAACATTTCAGATGCTTGGGTGTGGAAATATTTCCCACCATAAGACAAACGGTGAAGCACAATTACACAAAAATACAGAACAAAATCAAGGACGACCTGGACAGGTGGGCAAAACTTAAAAACTCAGTACAGGCAAGGGTATCAATAGTTAAGATGGATGTATTACCAAGAATCAATTTCTTCAGCTCAATGCTTCCGTTACCTCCTCCAGAGGGCTACTGGAAAAGATTACAAACCTCCACATACAAATTTATTTGGAATAACAAACCACCTCGCATAAAAAGATCCACCGCACAGAGAAATAAAGCAGACGGTGGCATGGCAGTCCCAGATTTTTTACAATATTTTAATGCCTTCACATTAAGACCATTGAAGAAGATATGGTTTGACCCCGAGGCTTTGGTATCTTGGAGAAAATTAGAAGAAAACATAGTAGCCCCACAGAGATTGAAAGACATAGCATACACTAAACTTTCAATCAAGCATTGTGAGCGAGAATTTGGCCCAATAATAACCCATGCAATCAGGACATGGCGGGAAACACAAAGGAAATTTCCTAACCCTCAAGTATGGCATAATCACACTCCCATATTCAATAACAATGCTCTCTTAATGGGAAAACGACCTATAAGATTCCCTATATGGGAAGAAAGAGGCATACACTCATTAGGGGATATTTTTAATAACAAGGGCCTCTGTAGTTATGTCGAAATATGCATAAAGTTTAACCTCACCGAGTCCACATGGCTTTTTTACATACAGTTACGACTTTGTATGAGATCTCACGGTGTTCCATTACACATACCAATTGAACACCACAGATACCACAAATTTTTCTATGAAAGAGATACATTGGGAGGTTTTGTATCAGGTTTTTATTACCAATTACTAACGTCCTCGTATGAAACCCTTCAACTAGACAATGTCTGGAGGAGGGATATACCAGACCTGGAAAATGACTTTGATTGGCAAGGAGCCTGGGCAAATGTCCGACTTACATCAAGGAACCCGGATCATCAACAAATCAATCTGAACTATATTCACAGGACATACTTGACTCCTATAAGGCTGTGCAAAATGGGGCTTATACAAGACTCCAAATGCTCCCAATGTACAAATGGGGACGAAGGAACATTTATGCACATGTATTGGGACTGCCCACCAGTTAAGGCATTCTGGAAAGATGTGTCCCAACAATTATCAATACTCGTATTTTGGAATATACCTGTACACCCCGCGGTATTGCTATTGAATGATGTTTTTGAGTTTGCAGTGAATCCACAACTAAAAAGATTGGTTTTATCGGGTATCACAGTAGCTAAAAAACTGATCGCATCACGTTGGTTTCAACCGGAAAAAATGTGCCGGAAAGTGTGGTTTCTTACATATCTCGATGTGATATATCAAGAAATATCTACAGCAAGAATTCTGGGGCTCAATGAATCCAAAATGTCAATGTGGTTAGAAGTGGTGGAGAGAATAAAAGCTAGCCTATAATGGTGATGTCTGGTTAGGAGTGAGGGATAATGGAGGTACTATCCAAGAGGGGGTCCGGGAGGGGGGGGTTTGAGCTGGAGCATATGTGTGTAGGGTTTTAGAAAATAGGTATTAGGGGTATATTATATACTAACATTTATATAATTGTAACTTCGCTGGATATACACTGTATACGGTTAAAATGTTATTATTGACTATTTTTGTTTTATCCTGTTTCTGTACTTGCATATATTTTAACCACCTTCACTGAAAGTTTCATTATACATTGTGTGTTGAGTACTGACTTTTAATAAGTTTTGTTTTGCAATAATAAAAAAAATTTAAATATTATTATTATATTTTTTAAGTGAAGATTGGTGAAAGTTAGGTTTGCACTTAAATCCCAATAGGGAAATTCATCTTGGTTTGATACATTTTTTGGGTCAAATAAAAACAAAGCTTATTTGAATGATTTCCTTGGCGTTTCTATTTTTTAAGAGAAATAAATCAATAAATCGGATGTGGTGTGAAAAGATCTGAGATTAGATTTTTAGGCCATATCGCCCAGTCCTAGTTACTCTTGATCAAACAAAGATGAATGTCCCTATTGGGATTAATAGTGCAATAACTTTCACCAAACTACACTTCAAAACAAATAAAAGGTGCCTCTTGATCATCAAACAAGAATGAATTTCCCTAAGGGGATTAATAAAGTGCAAATCTAATCTTTCACCAAACATCACTTCTTGTAAAATAAAAGGCGATTCTTGAAAAAATATATTTTTTTTTAATAGTCCTTAACACATTCAGTACCGGAGCTATATGGCGAATATAGGTATAGATGGCCACCGATTTAATTAATGGGAGGACGGGGAGATTTGCGAGTGCTTAAAATATATCTTAAAATTTGCAAGTGCTTAAAATATATCTTAAATTATGGCTATGGGTCTAATACACCTGTCGCTTATCAATGAGTTGCTTGCAGTCAACATGTACAAAACGGATTGTTTTTTCATCTGTACATTTCCGTTTTATACCGTTTTGAATACGAGTATAGTT
This sequence comes from Notolepis coatsorum, assembly GCF_963971535.1. Taxonomy (NCBI): domain Eukaryota; kingdom Metazoa; phylum Chordata; class Actinopteri; order Aulopiformes; family Paralepididae; genus Notolepis; species Notolepis coatsorum. Next base: position 5,167,068 of record NC_140165.1, on the reverse strand, counting down.
TGTGATTTCTAGTAATTTTTCGGCTGATTTATGAATCATTTTCAAATAAACGCTAGATTATCGATAGTATATGTGTCCTCATGCACGATACAGAAGCGGGCTGAAAATCGCTTATCCGTGAATTGGTCGGCGCCAACGGCACGCAGTGAAAGAATCTGATTAACCCAAGATTGGTAACATAGAGTCCTTACCTCACATCTGATGTCCTCCAAAAAGATTAATCCAATTCCTGATCGCCATTCCAAATATTGATCGCGTTTATTGATCCAACGTTATATATCCAAAACTCATACCGGAATTGTCAGACTATAAGCCGCGCCTTTTTCCCCATTTTCCGACCTTGCGGCTTATATAAGGTGCGGCTAATCTATGGCTTTTTACAGCTAATGGCCACTAGGGGACCTCCTAAATCTATGGATTTTACAGGTTACAGTCAACGTCAAGCGCCCTAAAAAATCCATGATCACTAGCCATCTCTTTCCCGACAATCCCCTCTGTGCACAAACCCTTACATATGGTAATTAAACATGAAAACACCTGTGGCTTATAGTCCAATGCGGCTTATATATGTACACATCATTCAATTTAGCTGCTACGGCTTATATTCAGGTGCGCCTTATAGTCCGAAAATTACGGTAATCCACGCTGCTCAGTGTCCCCAGTCAATGTGGTATAACGATACTGCATGCCCGAGAAGGAAAACCTGGACCGGATTTTTTTTTGATGCACAGTCTCAGCCAATCCAATCCAATGATGTGCAATACCATCCGGGAGACAATAGGCAGCGGTATTTTCCCTTTTGCGAGCTCAGACCCATTCCCAACGATAACATCAGGTTGGATGGATGAAAATGAATGGATATCGCTAATAAAAGAAATAACGATTAAAACCCAACTATACTCGTGATTGGCGCTCTAGCGTCGGCGAGTTAACCGGACTATCATCGGGTCTGGCGTCCAATGTGTTCATCATGAATTTGAATTAATAGATAAAATCGATTAATCTCCCAGCCCTACCACTGACCCCTTTAGCTAAGGCTTAATACATCACAGTTGGGATCCTTTATATCAGCTTAGTTCTCCTGGTTGCTATTCAATCCAGCAGGGGAACCAGGACAAAGGTGTTCCATTTATAAAAGAGCTACAAGAATAAAGTGCTCCAAATAGTTAGGCTGAATGTGAACAAGAGTTTGATCAAATTATAGAATGAGAGGAGAGAAAGCAATGGCGACAAAGACTGAGACATACAAACATGCTGGAGCAGAGGAAGGAGAAGACTAAATCCAGATAAGAGAAAGAAACAACATACTGATCTCCTGGTGGTCTGTGGGCTCCTCCTTCATCTCAAAGGAAGTATCCTTGGGTGGCTCTAGCGTGTTCTGGTCTTCTTTTTTAATAATCAGTAGGTCTCTGGGTGGATCTGGGACAGAGAGAAACACAACTCAACATACTAGTCTTTATTTACGTCTGGGTCTGGAGAGTAAACTAAAGTATCTTCAGTAGGAAGTCTTGTTCTGACTTACAGAGGCCCTGCTGGTCTGATTCCTCCTTCATTCACTTATCATTTCACTTCTCTAGTAACCTTTTTGTACAAGGTACAAGTGTCCTGGTCACTACTGTTATGTCATCCATGTGAGCCCTAACAGGCCCTGCCCTCTCTCCCCACCTACCACCCACTTTGAGGCTCCAATCATTACTGCTATCACCATTCTGAATGCTAGTGGTGAAATAATACACATTGTCATAATGCCTATCTCTAGTCTCAGCCATGCTGTTGTACTAGTACTAAAGCACATTATAATATCTTGGAAGTATGCTTTCACCAAGTTTACAATCACCCCTGGCACTCGAGAAAACAAACGCACTCCAAATACGGCTATGTGGTACTGAAACAAACGCATTTGCCAGATCTAAAAATACCACCTGCAGGGGAGGAAACTAACTTTTTGGCAACTGACAAGTAGCTGATTTTTTTTACCAGCCAAACAGATTTTTTTTGTGATAATTACTTCTTTGTATGTCTTCGTCTAAATTGATTTTCAATCATAGTAATAATCACACCGTGTCTCTACTCTTTAAAATATTTATTAGCATGAAACATTAATAACAGTGTCTCTACTCTTCACAATATTAGCATAAAACATATTAACATGAAAGAGGGATCTATTCTGGACTGGTTTGGGCTGAACTGGGCAGTGAAAGATGCTGGGTTGGACTGGGTTGGGCAGTGAAAGAAAAAAACCGAAGTATGTTGTGAAGTGCATAGATAGATGTGAAATGTATAGATGTAGCAGTACTGTCTATCTGTATGTCGTGTATGTCATAATGTTATGATGAATTGAAAATGGGGGACCCTGATGTAAACAAGACGAAAGTCTTTCTGTGGTCTGCATCCCCTTAACAATTGTGTGTATTGAGCCGTACTGTATTGTACCCATTCTGCAATCTGTTAATAAAGTTTTCAATCAATCAATCAATCAAGTTAACTTTGAACCTCGGTTGTCAAGCCGTGTCAATGTTGTGTATGCATCTGGGTAGGCATCACAACGGTGTTCACTGTGCCTTTACGACGGCACGGTGGTCTTACAACAGTACTGTACTGGAACTTTTATTAAACATTCTATGTCCACGGGTCTTGTGCAGTGCTCTCGTGTTTTGTTTACTAGTCGCCAGACTGGCGAGTGGTCTTCATGAATCACTCGCCAAACCTAAAAAATACTCGCATTTGGCGAGTAAAGTGGCCTAATTTCCTCCCCTGACCACCTGCTAATCTCTTTTCTCTATCTTGGGTGAATCTGGCACCATATCATACTTGTGTGCTTTCTGCAGTATGGTATCTATTAAACTATTCCTTTCTAGGTGGTTTGCTAACCTCTGTGCCACTATACTAAAGAAAATCTTAACTTCTACATTCAAGAGGGATATGGTTAGAAACTGGCAGTGAGGACTCTTTCTCCTTGTGAATTAGGATTCCTCCTGCTCTACACCAAGCTCTTGGTAGAGGAATCTGAGGGTGCTTTGTCACTAGGCATCCGGGGCCGTTTCGGAGCACGATTGCCCAAAAAGTAGTGTAATGAGAACGCTGCGTTCCGTCCCCGGGGACGGATAACCGGAACCACTTGAAAAGGTGGTTTGGGGAGCCCGACACCATGGACAGATTAGGACCGGGATGATTTATTTATGCATAGATGGGGTTCGGGTAGGGCTCGGGCTCCTTTTATTTGTCTCGCTTCATTTTACACACACGAGTCGTGCGCGCACACACAATCAGGCCCTTGCATTGTGTTTCCATCAAAGCAACAAGCTAGACCGCTGAGAGCGTGCGTGTCGGAGAAGCTGCCTTTGCTAGCTAGACTTGCGTTGCTATATGTTGAGTTTCCCGCAAGCGAGCGATATTTCAGCACCGCAGGGAGAATGCTGGAGTAGAGGAGAACAGTGCTGAAGCCATCAACGGTGGATGGCATTATTTTCCTTCAGAGCGCCCACGGATGTACAGCGGAGTGGAATAAACTGTAAAACGTTTTGCATGATTGTTCTTGGATTTAGCCGGTTGGCGAAGATTTGTGAGTTTTGTTAAAGTTATTCAACGCAAGACGTTTTTGTTGCCGACGTTCATCTAACAGTGAAGTGGTGAGTCCATCCTGATTTACTCAAATTAATTGGCGGCTGGTTAGAGTGTTTTCGGTACGCTTTAGTGTCATGTCTGTGGGCATGTAATTGTTGCCGTTGTTAGCCGCAGAGCTATGTCGTTATTGCATTGTGCATTTGTTGTCGTAATGTAGCATTTGTGTGTGTAACGTAGGTAGTGTGTGTGTGTGTGTGTGTGTGTGTGTGTGTGTGTGTGTGTGTGTGTGTGTGTGTGTGTGTGTGTGTGTGTGATGTCAGTCATCACATCGTAATATTGGCCTCAGGCTTAAGTCGGGCTAGGGCCGAATAATTGCTTAACTTTTCGGGCTAGGGTAGGGCCGGGCCTGAATGCTACAGGCTTGGGTCGGGCTGGGGCAGACATGTCAAGCCCCTGCAGACGTCTACCCTACAGCCTTAATCAATAGGTGACAGAATGAAAATGATCATATTAATTTTTAAGAATTGGCATAGGTAAATTCTTAACCTCACATCTAGAGACATAAAAAGATGTCTAAGAAAGAGAAAGAAAGAAGAAAGAAAGATGACAAGAAAAAGAAAAGTAACATACTGGTCTCCTGGTGGTCTGTGGGCTCCTCCTTCAGCCCAGTGGACATATCCGTGGGTGGGTCTAGCGTGTCCTGAACCTCCTCTATTTTAATCATCAGTAGGTCACTGGGTGGATCTGGAACAGAGGGAGACAGAAAAAGTATTTACAGTGCCATGAAAAAGTATTTGCCCACTCTCTGATTTCTTCTGTAACTAATTACAGATCTTTTTTAATAATCAGTAGGTATCTTCAATCTCTGGAACTAAAGATTTCCCTATGGATTTATTCCAAACTGTATTTGACCAGGGACCAGCCATATACAGGAGGGTCTACCAGCTAGTGCAAGACAGTCATAGAGAGTAATGAAACACATGGCCATTTAGTTTACTTTCCATCCATCAGACTCTTCAACAATGTATGTGAAAATACCACACTTTGTTATGGTGAAACAAATAGATTGAGGCTTCATGGAAAGAAAGAGGGAAAGCTGTGGACACAGAGACATACAACTATGCTGCAACAGAGGATGGACAACAAGAGAAAAGAAAGACAAGAAAAAGAAAAGTAACATACTGGTCTCCTGGTGGTCTGTGGGCTCCTCCTTCAGCCCAGTGGACATATCCGTGGGTGGGTCTAGCGTGTCCTGAACCTCCTCTATTTTAATCATCAGTAGGTCACTGGGTAGATCTGGAACAGAGGGAGACAGAAAAAGTATTTACAGTGGCATGAAAAAGTATTTGCATACTTTCTGATTTCTTTTGCCTATTGGCTTAAAACTGGAGTCCAATGCCAACGTCTTCAGCAGAGGACTCAAGGTATGGCTGAAATCAAAGCAGCAGTGCTTACATATGTAGACGCGGACTGGTTTTGTTATTTTGATCATAGACTCTTGCTCTGGTAACTATTTGTTCTGATTTGTAATTCTGTATTTTACTGTTAATTTTATTCTATCTTTTAGAAAAGCCTCAATGGACTAGTGTTGAAAACTAGCACTTGTGCTATAAACATGCAAAACAACACATCTGGTCTGTCCACTGTGACTGGTCCAATGTAGCTGTGGTGTCCATTTTAAATAAACGTTTTCATTCATTCTGAAATTAGAAATTTGTCACTTTTTTTTTATCTGTATACAAAAATCTAATACAGGATGTAATTGAGTCCTGAGCCTCTTCTTTCATGATTGATAGGAAGTTGGAGGTAGATCTGGGGCAGAGGGAGACAGCAACTAAGGAAATACTCCAGTATTTACAGTATTATTTTACAATTATATTTATATACTGAACTTTATTTAAAATCAAACATACTTCACTTTCCTCCATTACATTTATTTAAGTTAAACAAGACCACTGACCCCTTTAGCTAAGGCTTAATACATCACAGTTGGGATCCCTTCTATCAGCTTAGTTATCCTGGTTGCTATTCAAACCAGCAGGGGAACCAGGACAAAGGTGTTCCATTTATAAAAGAGATACCAGAATAAAGTGCTCCAAATAGTTAGGCTGAATGTGAACAAGAGTTTGATCAAATTAAAGAATGAGAGGAGAGAAAGCAATGGCGAGTGGTCTTCATGAATCACTCGCCAAACCTAAAAAATACTCGCATTAGGCGAGTAAAGTGGCCTAATTTCCTCCCCTGACCACCTGCTAATCTCTTTTCTCCATCTTGGGTGAATCTGGCACCATATCATGTGCTTTCTGCAGTATGGTATCTATTAAACTATTCCTTTCTAGGTGGTTTGCTAACCTCTGTGCCACTATACTAAAGAAAATCTTACCTTCTACATTCAAGAGGGATATGGTTAGAAACTGGCAGTGAGGACTCTTTCTCCTTGTGAATTAGGATTCCTCCTGCTCTACACCATGCTCTTGGTAAAGGAATCTGAGGGTGCTTTGTCACTAGGCATCCGGGGCCGTTTCGGAGCACAATTGCCCAAAAAGTAGTGTAATGAGAACGCTGCGTTCCGTCCCCGGGGACGGATAACCGGGACCACTTGAAAAGGTGGTTTGGGGAGCCCGACACCATGGACAGATTAGGACCGGGATGATTTATTTATGCATAGATGGGGTTCGGGTAGGGCTCGGGCTCCTTTTATTTGTCTCGCTTCATTTTACACACACAAGTTGTGCGCGCGCACACAATCAGGCCCTTGCGTTGTGTTTCCATCAAAGCAACAAGCTAGACCGCTGAGAGCGTGCGTGTCGGAGAAGCTGCCTTTGCTAGCTAGACTTGCGTTGCTATGTGTTGAGTATACCCGCAAGCGAGCGATATTTCAGCACCGCAGGGAGAATGCTGGAGGAGAGGAGAACAGCGCTGAAGCCATCAACGGTGGATGCCAGTATTTTCCTTCAGAGCGCCCGCGGATGTACAGCGGAGTGGAATAAACTGTAAAGCGTTTTGCATGATTGTTCTTGGATTTAGCCGGTTGGCGAAGATTTGTGAGTTTTGTTAAAGTTATTCAACGCAAGAAGTTTTTGTTGCCGACGTTCATCTAACAGTGAAGTGGTGAGTCCATCCTGATTTACTCAAATTAATTGGAGGCTGGTTAGAGTGTTTTCGGTACGCTTTAGTGTCATGTCTGTGGGCATGTAATTGTTGCCGTTGTTAGCCGCAGAGCTATGTCGTTATTGCATTGTGCATTTGTTGTCGTAATGTAGCATTTGTGTGTGTAGCGTAGGTAGTGTGTGTGTGTGTGTGTGATGTCAGTCATCACATCGTAATATTGGCCTCAGGCTTAAGTCGGGCTAGGGCCGAATAATTGCTTAACTTTTCGGGCTAGGGTAGGGCCGGGCCTGAATGCTACAGGCTTGGGCCGGACTGGGGCAGACATGTCAGGCCCCTGCAGACGTCTACCCTACAGCCTTAATCAATAGGTGACAGAATAAAAATGATCATATTCATTTTTAAGAATTGGCATAGGTAAATTCTTAACCTCACATCTAGAGACTTAAAAAGATGCAACTAAGGAAATACTCCAGTATTTACAGTATTATTTTACAATTATATTTATATACTGAACTTTATTTAAAATCAAACATACTTCCTTTTCCTCCATTACATTTATTTAAGTTAAACAAGACCACTGACCCCTTTAGCTAAGGCTTAATAATACATCACAGTTGGGATCCCTTCTATCAGCTTAGTTATCCTGGTTGCTATTCAAACCAGCAGGGGAACCAGGACAAAGGTGTTCCATTTATAAAAGAGATACCAGAATAAAGTGCTCCAAATAGTTAGGCTGAATGTGAACAAGAGTTTGATCAAATTAAAGAATGAGAGGAGAGAAAGCAATGGCGACAAAGACTGAGACATACAAACATGCTGGAGCAGAGGAAGGAGAAGACTAAATCAAGATAAGAGAAAGAAACAACATACTGATATCCTGGTGGTCTGTGGGCTCCTCCTTCATCTCAAAGGAAGTATCCTTGGGTGGCTCTAGCGCGTCCTGCTCTTCTTTTTTAATAATCAGTAGGTCTCTGGGTGGATCTGGGACAGAGGGACACACAACTCAACATACTAGTCTTTATTTACTTCTGGGTCTGGAGAGTAAACTAAAGTATCTTCAGTAGGAGGTCTTGTTCTGACTTACAGAGGTCCTGCTGGTCTGATTCCTCCTTCATTCTAGTAGGTGTGATCTTGGACGTCTTCTACTGGAACTGGAGTTTTGCTACAAGGATAAATGCAGATGGTCACAGAGAGCCCATACTGTAGATCCAAGACTGGAACTGACAGCCAGGACATATATAGAGGCTTCTCTCCACCAATCACATCACAGTATGGAGGGGGAAAGATTGAGAACTGTATGCCAATTAGTTGACATGCTTTTATTCAAAGCCGATTACATAAATGCAGGCCTTAATTTGTGCCAGGACCTGCCAGATTGGGACCGGCACTTATTTGATCGGATCCGGCACCTCCTCTGTCATACATGGTAACAACAGCTGAGCTACTAAAAAAAATGAGCGCCCTCCAACAGGCATGTGCACACATAGAGCCCAAGGGGTGCTTGTCACTTGAGCACCTGCCTTTTTGAGCCTCATAAAATTTTTTTTTACCGTTACGCATATAGACTGACCTTCCAACTGAAAAATGTCAGGATAGAATCAAAATATTAGGTAAAGAGAGAGAGATGCCCCATATTCTATTGCAGTTTGCACGGCCTCCTCAGCGTGCCTCTACGCGGACCTATATATTTTATGCATAGCGTTGGTGGTGATGATGATGATAGAAACCACTGTGGCCCATACAGTTGAATGCTGGTATTACACTCACTGAGGGACACGAAGAAGTCAAGTCTGATGGGATTTGGGAATCTCAAATACAAATCGGGATTGGAATAAAAAATGCATTTATATTAAACAATACAGAATAGGGATGCCCCGATCACGTTTTTTGCCACCGATACCGATCACCGATCGTCTTGAGCCATATCGGCCGATACCGGTCCGATACCGATCGTTTTTTATTTAAAAAATATATATATTTTATATACTTTTTTTTTTTTTATTATTTTTATAAAATATATATATTATATAATTAGACTTGTACTTGTAGTTGTATTATCTGCGAGACAACGCCACCACGCAACAAGTCAAAATGCTCGCTATCTGCAAACAGCTCCACTGTGTGTACTCGAGTAGCCTCCAGCTACGGCCAGGATTCTCCAGCGCTGCAGCTGGACACTATTGGTATAAATCACATTCAGCGTGCCCTGAGCTCGAATACGCATCGAATCAATGTTATAAGACATTGATATCAGGAGCTATCTGTAGCTACTGCTAGCCAGCTAGATAGCATTAAGACAACGCAGGCTAACCCCACTGCTTACACTAGTATTCAATGACATAATAGTTCATCAATCCATGCCTCAGAGTATGTGCCAGGCTACTATCTCTTTGTTACCTAAACCTGATAAAGATTACTCACAAATGGGTAATTATCGTCCCTTAAGTTTATTGAACAGCGATTATAAGCTATTTGCTAAAATCCTGGCCATGCGCAGAGACAGTCATGCCTTCACTGATCCACCATCATCAAGTAGGGTTTATTAAAGGCCGCCACGTTTCTAATAATATGAGGAGACTATTTCATGTCATGTCAAAAGCAGGCAACCTACAACAACCAGCGGTAGCTTTATCCTTGGATGCTGAGAAAGCTTTCGACAGAATAGAATGGCACTATCTGTTTTATGTTCTTCTTACCAGATTCCGTTTTGGACCCACGGTCATACATTGGGTGATGGCGCTCTACAACAAACCACTAGCTTCAATTAAAACAAATGGCAGTATATCTCAACCGTTTCAGCTATTCAGGTCCACCGACAGGGTTGTCCGGTTTCTCCATCACTCTTCATCCTCTCCCTCGAACCGCTGGCATGTGCCATACGAGCAGAGGAGAAAATCACGGGCATCAATATTGGGGGGCATGACTTTAAAGCTAATCTGTACACAGATTAGGGCTGGGCGATATAACGATAAATATCGCGATATATTTTAATAATCTATATCGAATATCGAAATAAAATAAAAATAGAGAAATCGTTTTTTTCTTTTACTATTTTTTTTTTTGGATTTGCAAAAGGGCAGTTTTAAAACCAGAGACAGTGGACAGACTTGTCTTTATTGCCTGCAACTTACAGTAATGGCTTTGCTTGTCCAAATGACAATACTGACCAAATTGAGATTTATTTTTCTCTTGTCCATTTATTTTGTTTGCTTTCTAATTTAACACTTTGATCGCCATCGTTAAAATTCATAATTTACCATCCCTTGCCAGCTCTATTTGTCTATGGAGAAGTTCCCCTTCTTTGCAGCGCTATAACTTTTTAAATTCTATTGCTAAATTGCCATTATTATGGCCCATTCAATGTCCTATATGTATTGTTCAGGGTGTAGCAACGTTAAACTTTTTCATTCACATATTCATACTAAAATATGGTCTAAAGTATAAGTATGTTTTTATCGTTTTCTGCAGCTTTCTCCAGAACGTGATTTATAGCCCCAAATGCATTATATTGATGATCAAATACAGTTTGATAGGAATCTGCGCGAGATAAAAAATGTCAACTGGACGTGGTTCTAGAAGTTACTACACGTCATCTGATGTTGACCGGATGGGCGAGGGGGCGTTTATAATTCCGTGGGCAACGTTATACCATTCATCTAATGTGGGTCATATGTTCATCAGATCAGTTAGTATAGAAGACATTAGAATATAACGCTGAAACTCACCGTGGCTTCCTCGCGCCGCTGGCAGATGAGCGTGGAACAGAATTTTTTCTATTATGGGATGTAGAAATGCCCGATCTATTTCCAGGTTGTATAATAGTATATACGTCCAAATAACGTTGTTTATTGAGTTAGGGCGAGCGATCTATTATCCAGTGTTTCAAGATGGAGTCGCGGGAGCTATAGCGAGTGGTCGGACCACATATGGAGTGAGCACTTCCGGTTCAAAGGGTGATTTCCGGTTGGCGATCTGCCGATCGGCCACCAGATGGCGCTCTTGAACCGCTAGAGAGTTGAATGGAGCTTTCCAGTGTGTCTCAGGGCTCCGGAGGGGAAATATCAAAGACGAGTTACGGCGTCTTCGGCAGAATGAGCATGGCTAGGAATGACGCCTAAACTCGTCATTGGCGATTAAAGTGTTAAAATACAGTTTGAAACCGTCTGTACACAGTAGGCTATGTGTGCTAGCAGAACTAGACTCCAGTCACGAGTCACGGTGCACATGTGCGGTGGTTTGTCCACCAAAAAAGCGCCAAAAGATCGAAAATAAACTAGCAGAGCCAGAACTGTTCAACTCCCCTGGAGCCACAGCCAGCAGAGAAGCCGGTTTACTTTCGCTTTTAAACCAGCTGCAGCCTGAGAACTGGAATGTGAGGGGATGTAACACTAAAGATGGCGGCAATGACAAAGAATTGCTGCAAAATAAACATACATCTGTTGTTTAAAAATATATATATATATACTTATAGCAATTTCGATAATTATCGATATTGAGAAATATGATAACATTATCATATCGTTATCGCGATATGATTTTTTTCCATATCGCCCAGCCCTAACGCAGATGATGTACTATTAACACTAACACAACCCTGTCAATCAATCCCACAGGTGATGAAGCTGATTAAAGCATTTGGAGAGTTTTCAGGATATAAGGTGAACTTTAATAAGAGTGAAGCTATTCCTCTGAATAACCTGACCCATCCTTCACATATTGGTTCTGCTCCCTTACAGTGGAGATCACAAAGTATGAGATACCTCGGAATAAACATCCGGACACCTATAGACACGATTTTTTATTCTAATGGTCCACACCTCTTGAAGACAATTAGGGAGGATATTAAGAGATGGACAGTGTTACCCATTTCATTATGGGGTAGAGCAGAGATAATAAAAATGAATATTTTACCTAGAATATCATTTCTAATATCAGCTGTTCCACTAAAATTCCCCTCTTATTAGTTTAAAGAGATAAATAAGTTATTTACAGGTTTCTTGTGGAGGGAGAAGACACCTAGAATCAGCTACAAGAAATTGATGAGACCAAGAAATAGCGGTGGACTTGGTATTCCGGATGTTTACTCATACTATCTTTCTTATAATGCCAGATTCCCCTAGTCATGGGGTTACATATGCAAGACCGAAATAGGCAATTGGAAATGGATTGAGGAGAATATTTTATCAGAACTTAGTAAAACGGTATCCTTGGTATCATTATGGTTTCACCCCAAACCTAACTTTAAAATGGATAACCCTATAATAAGATTTTCATGCGAGATAATCAAAACCCTACAGAAACGGTTAGCCTTCAAAGGGATCTCTTTACCTGCATGCCCCATTTGGTCTAACCCCCTATTAATGGCTGGGGGCAGTACACTAGTAAATACTTCATGGCAGGGTAAAGGAATACATCAACTAGGACAGATTGTGAAGGATGGAGAGACAATACCCTTTAATGAATTGAAAGATCTGTATAATTTAAGAGATAGTGAATTCATGTTGTACTTTCAGTTAAGATCTGTAGTAAGATCAGTATACATTAAAAATAGAGATATGGGGATAAACAAGGATATGGATGACAGACTAAGAAGGATCACTTCAGAAAGGAGGTCAGTATCTAAGATCTACAGGTTACTGTCACTTAGCTCATCAGATGGCCTGGCCTCCATTAAACAGCAGTGGGAGAGGGATTTGAAGGTTTCCTTGACTGCTCCACAATGGGAGACGGTTTTAAAAAATACAACATCATCCAAATGTGTAAGATATAAAATGATACAATTAAAGGTAGTTCATCGAGCCTATATTACACCATGTAAAAAAAAAAAAAATTATCAAGCCATCTCAGATTTGTGCTGGCATGGATGTGGGGAGGTAGGAACACTCATCCACATGTTGTGGCATTGCCCCACAGTGAAGAGTTTTTGGCACAAGGTCATTTTAAGACTATCCTCTATTCTCAGTGTTAAAATACCCTTATGTCCAAAAGTCTGCCTCTTGGGCATAGGGGTAGTTGGTATACAATCAGCACTTACGCAACGCATCATTACACTAGCACATATTAGTGTTGTCAAAAATATCAAAAAATCGATGCATATCGATTCTGAATATTTAAAACGGTTTCAATACTCATTTCCCGAAATATCGATACTTTCTGCAGTATCGATACCAGCTGGCTTGCTCGCAGTGTTCTACCGCAAGTTGTTGACAGACAGACACACGCTGTTGCAGAGCCCCTCCTCCTCCTCTCCCTCAGAGACCAACAGACACACGCTGCTGCAGCCCTCCCCCTCACAGACCTCACAGTTTGTCAACAAAGATTTTAGCTCCGAATATGGCTAGTGCAGAGCCTCCGCAACTTGTGCTTGTGGATAAAGAAAACAGCAGAAGTGCTGTTTGGAAGTACTTCGGGTTTGAAGTAAATGACAAAGGAAAAGCTAAAGATGCCACGATGCCCATTTGCAAGCGTTGTTACAGAGCAGTGCCAACGATACAGCTATTAGGTAACGTTAGCTAGTCGTTCCTCCATTAGTTTATGCTAGCTAGCTGGCCACCTTTATAATTACTTCATGGAAACGGAGTAACGTTAAGTCGAGTTCATACTAACTACACTAGTACACGTATGAACTCGACATAACGTTACCCCGTTTCCATGAAGTGTTTAATTAGCAGCAATCTTGTTGAAAATGTAACGTTAATAAATGCTCCGAGTCCGAGCATAGCTCCGGAGAAATCTCTCTCTCTCTCATGAAAATTGTTGTAGTTGTTGTTTTAACCAAATAAAAAGCAGCAGCACTATTGCATAACTGAGTCATATTTGCTATGTATTTCTTTCTTTAGGAGAGTTTGTTTCACAGTTTTAGCATGATGTTTTATAGATGGCTAGGTTAAACAGGTTTTTGTTTTTAAGAGGGGTTTGATTTAGATTAGATAATTTAGTTATTTTTAAATGTCTGATCTAAAGATAAACAAAGGGTTTTAAAGGTGTTATATTTATCTTCTCTTATAGTACCAGAGAGAAGCTGGGGAGAATCAACCAGCAACAAAAGCAAAATTTGTTAAAAATAAAAAAATAAAAATATATACATATATATATATTATTTTTTTTGGTATTGAAAATGGTATCGAATATCGATACTTTTCAAGGTATCGTATCGAAGTCGAAATTCCAGTATCGTGACAACACTAGCACATATGTCAGTTAAGCGTACAATCATGATGAACTGGAAGATCCAAAAGCCAAATTGTTTCTGCATGGACACCTGGATGAGGGATTTCATGGACCTATTGACAATGGAACGAGCAGACTCAACGCTCGCTGAACATGACAGTGGAGAGGACGGTCCCTGGATCTATAAAAGGACATACTTGGAGAATAGTTATGACTGAAAGCAGGAGTGTTTGATCTGCACCCCCCCCCCCCCATTTTGTTAGTGTGTTTTGTCTGTATTGTACTGTTTGTGAGTTTTGTTTTGTCTGTATTGTACTGTATTGTATTGTTTATTGTTTGTGAGTTTAGTTTTATTTGTATTGTACTGTTTGTGAGTTTAGTTTTTTTGTATTGTACTGTATTTATGTTGAGCTGTTTTGTGTTTCAAACTATTAATAAAAAAAATGTAATAAAAAAGACAAGGGCGGTCAGGTGGCGTAGCGGAGATTGCGTTTGTCACCAACCCCGGAGACGCTAGGATTCGCCTGTTCGAATCCAGCTCACAGCTCCGGGGTTGTCACCAGCTTGGCTGGCCGTTCACACTAATACAATTGGCAGTATTAGAGGGTGGGAGAAGCTGGCGGGGTGGGTCCGGGTCGTTGTAAACAGCGACTCCTACAGTTCGGTTGGGGCGCCTGCTAAGCGCGGATAGGATCTAAGTGGGATAGTGTGATCCTTCCACACGCTACGCCCTCTCAGTGAGAATCCGCGCTGCCAGGTGAAAAGAAGCGGTTGATTGGCTAGACGTGTGTCGGAGGAAGCACGTGATAGCCTCCACTCTCCCAGACCGACTGTGGGGGGGTAAGTGCACAGCGACCAGGAAGGGGATTGGGAATTGGCATAACGACTAACATTGGGATGGGAGAAAATTGGAGGAATAAGGAGGGGGAAAAGATCAATAAAAAAATAAATAAAAAATAAAAGACAACGCCTCAGTGAACTATTTAGTTTAGAGCTAACGTGAGCTACCGAGTCAACGGAGGTAACTTATCATGCACTCGACTATTGCTGGAGCATTTGTTGATATCAGCGGCTATCAGTAGCTAGCCAGCTAGATAACGTTAGACAATGCCTCATGTAGTGACTGGGTCATTTAGTTTAAACAGTAACGTTAGCTCGGTAGGTAGCCAGCGTTAGCTCACGTCGCATGCACCAGACTATAGCAGACTGCGAGGCATAGCCTCTTATTTACACGAGTGTGGGAGGGGCTGGGGAGGAGGAGTCCGTACGCTGCAGGCAGCTGTGTGTCTGAGAGAGAAGTCTGCAGTGAGATATCCGGTAATAATTGGATCATGTTTTTCGATCGGTTTTGACGATCGGCGAAAATAAGGCATTATCACGATCACCAATCTCATATTTATACTGAATATCGGCCGATACCGATCGCTGGCCGATCGATCGGGGCATCCCTAATACAGAATATACAGCACTTCTTGGGGTCTGTAGGGTAAGCACTTATTCCCTCCCCCCTGAACATTTATGGAGATGTATGGGCCTTTTAAGTCAGTGATAAAAGTGTCTTTCAAGGATAAGTGAGCTCCTGCACTGATTATTATAGTTCAATATTCAATATTTGATCACCAAAACCCCCCAAAAAGCATTAAAAGGGGGCCCCACCGCCCGAAAAGGGCCCTTAAAAATCTGGCTTGCGCACTACCCACGCTCAGTTAAAACACACACAGGTATAGTGCCCTTTTCAGCCTTTGAGCACCTGCCCCTCTAAAAGTCCTGTGCACGTCCCTGCCCTCCAACCTAACAAGGCCACTGGCCATGACAATATCCCCTCCAAATTCCTCAGAGACTCAGCAGCCACCATCACCCCAGTCATCACACACATAAGAAACCTCTCCATAAAACAGGGACACGTACCCAAAGACTTCAAAATTGCGAGTAACCCCCCTGCACAAAAAGGGCAGCAAATTAGACCCAGGCAACTACCGCCCTGTTTCTATTCTTACCTCCATCTCGAAAGTAATGGAAAAATGTGTATACGAACAGGTCGAAAAGTACCTTGCGGAAAATAATCGAATCTACGAATTCCAATCTGGCTTCAGAACATCCCACTCCACTGACACATGCCTTCTCTATTTGAACGACCACATCAAACAAGAGGTGGACGCTGGCAAATATTGCGGCATGGTCATGCTGGACCTACAAAAGGCCTTCGACACTGTCAATCACTCCATTCTGATTGACAAGCTAAAAGCAATTGGTTTTGATTAGGGATGTCCGATATTATCGGCCTACCGATATTATCGGCCGATATCGGCATTAAAATGTGATATCGGAAAATATCGGTATCGGTTTTCAAAAAAAAATATATATATATAGAGATTTTTTTTTTTTACATTTCTATAGAAATGATGTCAGATATTATCGGCCTACCGATATTATCGGCCGATATCGGCATTAAAATGTGATATCGGTTGATTAAGAGTTGGACAATATCGGTATATCGTATCGGTAAAAAAGCCAATATCGAGCATCCCTAGTTTTGATAGTTTATCAGTGAGCTGGATGCAATCCTACCTGGAGGGGAGAGAACAGATGGTGGAGGTGAACAGTACCCTACCCCCCCCCCCCCCTCCCAGTGAGCTGTGGTGTTCCACAAAGAAGCATACAAGGGCCGCTACTGTTCCTAATTCATGCAAATGACATGTCGTCAGCTTGTGACTGCAACTTGTTCCTGTTTGCGGACGACTCAGCCCTACTGGTCTCCGACAAGAACAAGTTACAGGTTGAAAAAACCCTCAGCTCGGAACTAGGCAGAATCTGCATCTGGCTCGCTGATAAACTATCATTACACCTAGGGATGCGCCCCGAAAGTAGAGTATTGATAAGCTCCGACGTTATCGGTT
The DNA here is from genome assembly GCF_963971535.1 of Notolepis coatsorum. Lineage (NCBI taxonomy): Eukaryota > Metazoa > Chordata > Actinopteri > Aulopiformes > Paralepididae > Notolepis > Notolepis coatsorum. The sequence goes on along the minus strand of NC_140165.1, from coordinate 5,150,326 downwards.
CTGCTATCGGTAGTCTAGGAGCGGATTAGCTACGGAGCTAACAGAGTGTACCATCCATCTGCGATGCAATGGTGGCAGCAACACTGGAAACGGAGTAACGTTAACGTTATGTCGAGTTCATACTACACTACACGTATGAACACAACATAACGTTAACGTTACTCCATTTCCATGAAGTGTTTAATTAGCAGCAATCTGTTGTTGAAAATGTAGCATTAAAAGTCTCTGTGCATAGCACGGGAAACCGGAAACGCGAGGACAGGAAGCCGTCATGAAATCGTTGCAGTCATATTGCAGGGCTGTACGTTAACTTTTTTTGCACATAGCACTGGTGCTACAGAGGTTGATAGTTTTGTAGCACAGGCCAAAATCTTGTAGCACAAGTATAAAAGTGTTATATTTGTAACAGTCATAAATGTGCCTATTGTATTCGTGTTATTTAGTTGCAGTGCCATGTTTGGCTGTCATTTTCATGCTGACGTCACACAGCCAGACACATTACGTGTAAGGAATTATGGGATTTGGTGTTGGGTGTATGGACTCTACTAGGGGTGGGAATCACCAGTTTCATCACGATACGATATAGATTCTTTGGACAACGATACCAGAGCCTCGCCCTGGTTAAACTATAATACGGTCAACGAAGAAAAAAGGAAATGTCGTGCAGCGGAGCGAAAATGGAGAAAAACAAAAACCACCATATGCTGTGATATATACAAAGATGCTTTAACTGCTTATAATAAAACCATCCGCTTAGCAAGGAAAGATTACTTCTCTAAAATCATTACAGAAAATGCTGGAAACTCCAGAATCCTCTTTTCCACTATTAATGTACCAACACTGCCCCTACACCTCCTCAGTCATCAACGGTTAAGTGTGAAGAACTTGCACTATTCTTTAACAACAAAATAACCTTGATCAGGGCCAGCATTACTCATGATGGAAATAAAGTTGATTGCGGCAAACCGTGCAATGTAACCATGAGAAGTTTCACATGCATCACATTAGATGTACTCTGCAAAACTGTCTCAGAATGTAACTCCTCCACCTCAGACATTGACCCTATACCTACAGCTTTCTTCAAACGGGTATTTAATAGTGTTTCAAGCCCTGTGCTAGATATCATAAACACTTCCCTTAGGACTGGTATTTTCCCGGATGCCTTTAAAACAGCAGTTGTAAAGCCATTACTAAAAAAACCTAACTTGGATAGTAATGAAATGGCAAATTATCGTCCAATATCCAACCTACCATTCATTAGTAAAGTACTTGAAAAGATAGTTTCAGTTCAAATAAATTCCTTTCTTGAAGAAAACAACATCTTAGAAGAATTTCAGTCAGGATTCAGAAAATATCATAGCACTGAAACTGCCCTCACCAAAATAATCAGTGACCTCAGACTAAACTCTGACGAGAATAAGATCTCCATCCTTATCCTGTTAGATCTCAGTGCAGCATTTGATACAATCGATCACGATATTCTAATCGATCGTCTTGAAAACCATGTCGGTTTCTTAGACCATGTGCTAGGCTGGTTTAAAACATACATCAGAGGGAGGAAATTCTATGTTAAACTAGGAGATCACATGTCTGATATATACGACAACAACTATGGAGTTGCACAAGGGAGTTGCTTAGGTCCTTTACTCTTCTCCCTTTACATGTTACCGCTGGGTGATATCATCAGAGAACATAATGTAGATTTCCATAGCTATGCGGATGATACACAACTGTACATATCTGCTGAACCAAATGATACAGCGATTAGCTCCATTACAGACTGCTTACTGGCAATAAATAAATGGATGAGTAAGAACTTCCTGAAACTAAACGAGAACAAAACTGAAATTCTAATTATCGGCTCCAAAACTTAAAAAGAAACATTAATAAAGAACCTGGGGGGACTAACCCCTTGGATCAAATCTGAGGTCACTAGTCTTGGGGTTGTCATAGATTCAGAACTGAACTTCAATTCTCATATTAGCAAAGTGACGAAAACATCGTTCTTCCATCTCAGAAATATAGCAAAAGTACGACCATTTATTAATCAGAACGATGCTGAGAAGCTAATTCATGCATTCATATCTAGCCGGTTAGACTACTGTAATGCACTTTTCACAGGTCTCCCTAAGAAAACCACAGAGAGGCTTCAGTTAATCCAAAACTCTGCAGCCCGACTGCTAACTAGAACCAAAAGGAGAGAGCACATTAGTCCAGTCTTAGCCGCTTTACACTGGCTTCCTGTAACATTTAGAATTGACTTTAAGGTCCTTCTCCTTACATACAAAGCTCTAAATGGACAGGGACCTAGCTACATCGCCAACACTCTAATAAATTACACACCAGCAAGAACACTGCGATCATCAGCTGCTGGACTACTAGAGGCTCCCAGAAGCAGTCAAAAGAGGATCGGTAATGCAGCCTTTATCAACTATGCCCCAAAACTATGGAACAAACTACCCCAAAACATCAGGGAAGCCAACTCGCTAGACATCTTTAAAAGACAGCTTAAAACCTATCTCTTTGCTCAGGCATTTCACTGATAGATATCTGCTACCACCTAGTGGCAAGAGGAAACATCAGGGATATCCTGACACAACTTGTATTTATTCTTACCCTGCCTACTCTTTTACACTGCCTATCAAATTCATGTGTCGGTTATTGCACTTTTTACTTCTTACTGATGACTATTTTTAAACTGAATCATTTTAAACTATTCTTATTATTTGCTATGCTCGCTCATGCCTGTATTTTTTATGTCCGTCGGTTATTGCACTTTTTACTTCTTACTGATGACTATTTTTAAACTGAATCATTTTAAACTATTTTTATTATTTGAATTACAGGAGTATTACTGAATAGAGAGCCTATTAGGATGCTAGATCCTAATGTGAAACACTATGATTTGCTTATGGCAGATCAATCAGCATGGATTGTCTGTAAACTTTAATACATGGCAGTTTGGTTTGTTAGAACAGACTGTAATCTTATGCTTATGGCAGATCAATCAGCGTGGATTGTCTGTAAACTTTAATACATGGCAGTTTGGTTTGTTAGAACAGACTGTAATCTTATGTCTATGTCACTTGCTTATGGCAGATCAATCAGCATGGATTGTCTGTAAACTTTAATACATGGCAGTTTGGTTTGTTAGAACAGACTGTAATCTTATGTCTATGTCACTTGCTTATGGCAGATCAATCAGCATGGATTGTCTGTAAACTTTAATACATGGCAGTTTGGTTTGTTAGAACAGACTGTAATCTTATGTCTATGTCACTTGCTTATGGCAGATCAATCAGCATGGATTGTCTGTAAACTTTAATACATGGCAGTTTGGTTTGTTAGAACAGACTGTAATCTTATGTCTATGCATTGTTGTCACTTGCCATATCTTGCTATGCTCGCTCATGCCTGTATTTTTTATGTCCGTTCTATTTTATAATTTTTATTTTATTTTATTTTATTTTTATTTTACTATTTTTAAACTGAATCATTTTAAACTATTTTTACTATTTGTGTTACTGAAAACTGTAAGCGGAGAGCCTATTGGGATGCTAGATCCTAATGTGAAACACTGTGATTCTACCTGTCTATCTTTTTATGCTCGCTTATGCCTGTATTTTTTACTGTTGTGAAGCACTTTGAACTGCAACCTCTGTATGAAAAGTGCTATACAAATAAAGTTATTATTATTATTATTATTATTAATATTTGCCGATATCTGCCGCCCACGATACGATACAATGCAGGTGCCTGCAATCGATATGAGATGATATAAGCCCATTTAACACAATCAGTAACATTTAGATAAACTCAAAAGGTAACAAATGTAATTTGGAATTTTTTTTTTTAGCTCTTCCCGACATTTAAATGAAAAACTATTTATTGTTTTTAATACAAATAGACCTCCTGTTCACTATAAAGTGCCACGTTTTGATATATTGAGCTTAAACATTTTTGGAACACGCAACCTAAAACCCCTTCCTCTCCCAAACCGTTCCTGCAATGGTTTTATGTTGCATGATGATCATGCATACATTTATTATGTATTGTATTTTTTATGTTTAAATATCAACATCATCTGTCCACCCTCAGTACATTTACTATCAATATAATATACTCGTCTGCACACACACAGAGGGAGAATGCCCCTCCTTCCCAGTCCCCACTCTGCTGTTCTCTGTCGCTCTGAACAGGGTTTTAGCTTGTTGTTAGCTTATGTTAACGGGACGTTAATTCCGGTCTTAAACACGACGTGGTCATAAAGGAATAGCCAGGATTGCAAAGCATGTTATATGCATTTGACCCGTTGCGGAATAAAACAGCAGGGATTTGTTTTGGGTCGCGAAATAAGCACACTAGCCCTGCTTTGTTGCAATGTCCGCGTTCCAGACGCTACTGAGACGAGTACTGTTGTGTCAGAGCCATGTGCTGTGGAGCGGATATGAGTCACGACACCACGGATTTTCAAAATAAGAGTATCGAAATGAACTGAGCGTTGCTAGCTGCCGGAGCCATAGTTATTATAGCTGGAGCTGCGCATAGGCGGAAATGAGACCCGCGACAGGATTTTCAAAATAAGAGTATCGATATGAACCGAATGCCTATCGCACCAGTGCTACTGAAGTAAATCCATTCATCGCACAGACCGCTGTTGCTGTAGCACGTGCAATATATATATCGCACTGTACAGCCCTGCATATTGTAGTCTTTTAGTCTTTTTAGAATATTTTAACAAAATAAAAAGCAGCAGCACATATTGGATAACTGAGTCATGTTTGCTATGTATTTCTTTCTTTAGGGGAGTAGGACATTTGTTTCACAGTTTTAGCATGATGTTTTATAGATGGCTAGGTTAAACACAGGTTTTTGTTTTTAAGAGGGGGGGGTTGATTTGATTGGAGTTTATTTCAAATATGCAACACAATAAACAAACATCAAGTACATATATAGCCTTAAGCCGTTCAAATAATAAATGTATAACATTTAAAAATAATAATAATAATCTAAAATAATCGATAAGAGTATCGATAAAGTACAGAACCGTTAAACAGTATCGATAAGAGTAGTAGTATCGATAAAATCCTAATGATCGGATACCCATCCCTAATTAAACCTGGGTAAAACAGAGTACATTCTCTTCGGTTCAAATAACAAACTCAGCAAGACCGACGGCTTCTCAGTTACAGTGGGTGACAATATTGTCACAAGGAAAGATGAATTACATACCTGGGTTCCATCCTAGAGGCAAATCTTTCCTGTGACAAAATGGCATCCAATGTAATCAAAAAAGTCAACCAACGAACTAGATTCCTGTAGTGGATCTCCTCTCTGGTAAACAAGAATACCCTGAAGACTCTGGCAGGAGCACTCATTCAAGGGTACTACGACTATGCTTGCACCTCATGGTACCAAAGCACCTCAAAGGCACTAAAAACAAAATTACAAACATCACAAAACAAACTGGTCAGACTACTGCTTGACCTTACTCCTAGAACCCACCTCATCCCTGCCCACTTTGACAACCTAGGATGGCTTAGAGTAGACGGGTAGAGTACAGCAACTTGCAATGGGCCTGGTCTACAAGATACACTTCACCACTAAGGTACCCATGTACATGTCGAAATACTTAAGGTCAGTGAATACCACAACCACAACACCAGAGGGAGCTCCACAAATCATGTTAAACCCAGATTCGGCTCAAACAAGGGACTAAACACGTTTCGCAATTATGCCACATCAATGTGCCGGACTCTACCTGCAGGTGGATCACGGACTAGCTGACTAACAGGTCACAGCGGGTGAAGTTGGGAATTAACATCTCCGATCCCAAGTCCATCAGCACTGGCTCCCCACAGGGCTGCGTTCTGTCCCCACTACTATTCTCCCTGTACACCAACAGCTGCGTCTCTCTGCACCCCTCGGTCAAACTCCTGAAGTTTGCGGACGACACCACCCTGGTGGGTCTCATATCCCAGGGCTGTACGCTAAGCTTTTTCACTAGGGGCACACTTGCCCCTAAATGAGAAATTTAGGGGCAACAAATATTTTTTAGGGGCAAATTTTTTAATAACAATTTTACCATTATTTATATCGATTGTTTTTGATTTTTTTTAAAAAGAGAAAAAAATTATTTTATATAATTTTTTTTTTAATAAAATATATATATTATATAATCATACTTGTAGTTGTATTATCTGCGAGACATCGCCACCACGCAACAAGTCAAAATGCTCGCTATATGCAACCAGCTCCACCGTCTGTGTGTACTCGAGTAGCCTCCAGCTACGGCCAGGATTCTCCGGCGGTGCAGCTGGACCCTATACTGTAGCCTCCAGCTACGGCCAGGATTCTCCGGCGCTGCAGCTGGACCCTATTGACTAGGGATGCCCCGATCGATCGGCCACCGATCGTTATCGGCCGATACTCAGTATAAATATGCAATCTGTGAATTCCGATAATTAGTCATATTCGCCGATAGCGGAAACCGATCAAGCGAAGCTCTCACTCGCTGTCTGTCTCAGACACACACGACCTGCAAACTGCCGCTGCTCCTCCTCCCTAGCCCCGCCCGCCCCCGTGTAGAGTTTGTAAACAAAGAGGACTGAGAGGCGGCTCCCCTGCTCGAGTCTGTAGTGCATTCGACCTGAGCTAACGTTAGCTACCTAGCTATCGTTACTGTTTAAACAAAATTACCCAGTCAACTATTCACGTTTAGTAGGCATTGTCTAACGGTATTTAGCCGGCTAGCTACTGATAGCTCCTGATATCAACAAATGATCCAGAAAGTCTAGTAGTCCATGTTCATACCTCCGTTAGCTTGCGTTAGCTTGCGTTAGCTGACGTTAGTTCTCTGTTCAAAACGAAATGTCCCATTGAACTAAAGTTCTGTCTTAACGTCATCTAGCCGGCTAGCAGTAGCTACAGATAGCTCTTGATATCAATGTCTTATAACATTGATTCAATGCGTATTGGAGCTGAGGGCTTGCTGAATGTGAAATGACCAAAGAACCGTAACGTTACCAATAGGGTCCAGCTGCAGCGCCGGAGAATCCTTTTTGGAGCTGGAGGCTACTAGAGTACACAGACAGTGGATCTGTTTGCAGATAGCGAGCATTTTGACTTGTTGCGTGGTGGCGATGTCTCGCAGATAATACAAGTACAAGTCTAATTATATAATATATATATTTTATAAAAATAAAAAAAAATTATATAAAATAATTTTTAATTTCTTTTTAATCAAAAACAATCTGTATCGGATCGGTATCGGCCGATATGGCTCACGACGATCGCTGATCGGTATCGGTGGCAAAAAACGTGATCGGGCATCCCTAGCGGAGAGGGTGATCGGCTGCCCCCTTCCCTCCCTCGAGTCCCTACATTCCACCAGGGCCTTGAGGAGGGCGAGGAAGATCATGGCAGACCCCGCCCACCCGGGTCACGGCCTCTTCATTATGCTCCCCCACGGCAGGTGGCTACGGCTGGCCAAGACATTAAAGTCCCGCCATACTCAGCTTCTTCCCCTCAGCAGCTCGCCTGGTAAATGAGTCAGGTGTCCCCCTGCTCCCCCCCCCCCCTCTATGGCGAGCTGCTAGGGCTGGACCTCTGGACTTGAACTGTGCTGCACTGTATCCATGTCCCCTACCACTGCACTTTACTGTCTTATTGTTGTCTCACTGTTCTGTCCTGTTTTGCACTTATTTATTTATCATTATTATTATTATGTTGTTCCTATTTGTGAAAAAATCAGTCATGCACTGAAATGTCAAATCACGTTCCATTTGTACCTGTACAATATGGTGAATAAAGAAATCTGAATCTGAATGTGGAACATCTACCCACAGCTGTAAAGGAATGTGAATCAGACACTACCCACTTTCAAAACCACTCTCAAAGAGCACCTACGGGAGATTGCAATTCGAAACTGGCCACTGTAAATGTCCAACCCCCCCCCCTCAAAGTACAGTCCCCCCCCCCCCACACCGACCCAACCTCCTCCAATGTACAGTTTCCCGCCCCCGCCCCACCTACCCACCCACCGACCCAACCTCCTCCAATGTACAGTTTCTTCCCCCTCAAATGTATACTCTCTTTTCAGACTCCTTTTGTACTCTTAAACAGTACTGTATATTTGTAGATCTGGTATGTCATGCATGTCTAAATGTAACAGTACTGTCTACCTGTATGTCATGTAAGTCATATATATGATGAATTGAAAATGGGGGACCCTGATGTAAACAAGATGAAAGTCTTTCTCTGGTCTGCATCCCCTTAACAATTGTGTGTATTGAGCTGTACTGTATTGTACCCATTCTGCAATCTGTCAATAAAATTTTCAATCAATGTTTAATATAGCCTATATGGTTTATGTATGGCGTAAATAAAGTGTTTAGATCAGTTCAGATAGGAACAGACCTTTTAGATATAGAGGCAGAATAATCCTCTAAGGTCTGGGGAATCAATGGCAGTCTACCCATTGCTTGTAGAAAGGGAGGTAGGTAGGTAGGTAGGTATTTATTTTAGACAACAAAACATATACAGATCATTATATCACATATTTGCTTTTGTCAAGGAGAGGAACGAAAAAGCCTCTTGACTTATTTACATCGTTGTCCTTGGATGTCAAGGATGCTAGAAACAGACACATACAACTCATTACAGAATTAATCACAATTATTATCTTTGCATAATAATAATGGCACAACCCTAAATTATACAAACAAAGCACATTTGTTGTTACAATGTTCATCTATGCCGAAAGTCTGTGTGTTTCAAGAAGCACCCTCGGAGAAGGGAATTTGGGGGATGGGATGGGAGGGAGGGCGGAGAGTGGGGGATGGGAGTTAAGGATAGGGTGATGGATGTGGTGTTATGTTAACGTGTGTGCATTATACCACACAGTGTACAGAGTAGTATACAGAGTAGTGTACGAGAGAGGCTAGATTACAGGGGTGGCCAACCCGCGGCTCGCGAGCCGCATGCGGCTCTTTGCCCGTCAATGTGCGGCTCTTCCACCCATAAAAAAAAATAAAAAAAAAATAAAAAAAAATAAAAAAAAAATATTTTTTTTTATACTTTTTTTTTTTTTTTTTTTACTTTTTTTTTTTTTATGTCACTCATTCCATAAGGACGTAGAATAAACATTTACAATTTTTTTTTAAATGGTCCATTTGCATGTTCTTGGTATCTGAATCTAGGGACATATATGGATCAGTGTCAGAAATAGTGTGTCTGTTACTAGGCTTGAGTAAATTGTAATGAACCAAAGGAGAATATCAATTCTATTTAAAAAAAAATTATCTTTGACTGTAAATAACACCATGCTAAAATTGACCAGACCTGAAAAATCTAAGCAAATGAATAAAGGGAAGATGATTAAACAGAAGGTTTTGTAGATACAGTACTGAATTCTGCCATCTTTTTTATAATGTAAATTTCTCCACCATTTTTCATCATATTGTAACACCGTTTTTTGCAAGACGTTCACAGAAAGGTAGAGAAACTAACTGCGTTCTGTTTTATGGCAATAACGTTCAGGTTTGTGGGAGATAATCCCAAAAAATAAGAGAAATTAAAAAGTAAATCCAGAAGTCAGATGATTGACAGGGGCTGGTGTGAGCTGGGTAGGGTAGTTTTTCGAAATTTGAAAGCCCTGAGTCTCTTCCTTCAAAAGACTACACTCACTTTTGGCTGTGCCACTTCCTCCTGTCAATATGCGCCGGTTTCCGACTCAATGCCCTGAGATTTCTATAATCTTATATTTCACTAATAACAGTTAAAATAATTGGTAAACAAACATAATGCTGAAAATATACACTTTTACTGTATATCTCGGGCTTAAGAGGTTAACCCTGTGAGGCCCAAATTAAAAAGAAATTAGCAACTTCAGAGGCCAGAGGGTGGGACATATAAACACATTTACTATCAAATAGCATTGTGAGGCTGAACAACAGGACCAATTGACTATACATGTGCTTAAAGGGGAACTATCTTATAAATGGCTTTTTTCAGTGTTTACCATTGTTTCTTAGCTATGTGGACTTATATTAATAGGATATATGTCTCTAATTCTCATATTGGCGAATTCTTCCAATTCTCCTCTCACAATATTCACCCTCACTGAACTGAGTCATCTGAAAATGTGCATATCTGTGATGTCAGAGATTTCTCAGCTGCATAATAATGTGGCAGTTGATGTGGCAGTTGGCACCAGGCCACACAGTGGTTGGAGCCCAGCCTCAAAACGGCTTAAGATCTTGAGGTAGAAAAATGTGGTTTTTAGTACTTGATTAGAAATACAAAACAATGCATTTTTTTTGAAAAAAACCTAGGTGTTCCATAGACTCACAGGAATTGTGTAAAAGTGCCCAAATAGTGAAAGAAATAGTAAAATAGTTCCCCTTTAACATTTTTTAAATAAACATTCTTTTTTTAAATGGCTAAAAGTGATTTTGTAATTTTGCAACCGTGGGTCTCACAGGGTACTTTTAACCCTGTGAGGCCCAAATAAAAAAGACATTAGCAACTTCAGAGGCCAGAGGGTGAGACCTATAAACACATGAAGGGTGCCGTGACTGAAAAAAAAGGTTGAGAAACGCTGGTATATGGTGTGGCTCTTTGTGGTACCACAGTAATTTTTTTGTGGCTCTTAGTCTCTGACTGGTTGGCCACCCCTGGGCTAGAAGAACACAGTGTGTGTAACGGAGCTACGGAGAAGCTAATAAAAATCCTCACAACCACAGCAGAGGACTCAGGTATTAGTTACAGTGTGAACACGACACATGTGTGATGTAGTGGATCTTGTAGACCAAGGAAGGAGCGATAAGAGGGAAACAATGTAAATATAACTGTACTTACGCTTTGATCCAGTACAGTTCTGCCAGAGACGTTAGCAAGAGACTCGTTTCATTGCATCCAACGTGGATGTCTCTGGTCCGACTCAAAACAAAGGCAACGCACTTGATCTGTTCACAATCGGGTTCAAAGTCAGTAATGTTTGCACGGAGGAGTTGACGGTGACCGATAACACATGTGTTGTGTTTAACTTGTCCTTTGATAACGGTTTTGTACCAGAGAAGCGAGTTAAAAGCTCCTCAATGTAAACAGCGACGCGCGGCCATCTTAGATTGCGTCACTCGCTCAATAGTATGCATCTCGTCTGAACACCAGAGAAGAAGCAGATGACGTAATGACGTCAGACAGTCTGCTGGTTGACTGTGACGCGTCTCTGTAAACTCAGCCTGTGGTAGAAGAACTGTTCTGGACCAAGACTTCACATCTGGAGCAAACCCTTCTTCTTGTGGAAACAGAGATCAGACTGTGGACACCACAACATCTGTAAGTACAATAATTATGGTTACAACTAACTAACTAACTGATAGCATTTGCAGCGACGTGTTTCTCTTCACAACACCGGGAGCTAACTCTGATAGCTCCATGTAGCTGTGAAGACAAAGAAAGAAAGATGCTGTTTGATTGTGTTTTATTCTTCTTGTCCTTTTTTTGATAAGTGAATGACAATTGACAATACGGATGTATTGTTTACCACAATACAATAGTTAATAATCCTGTAGCTGGCCTGTCGTCCTGTTCGCAATCTGAGGTTGATACAATTTCTCACTTGGACTAATAGGCCGTGAGCCAGTAGGGATTGTTGATTGATTGATTGATTGATTGATTGATTGATTGATTGAACACTTTATTAACAGTAGGGTGTATACCTTCTAGCAGTAGGGCTGTATACCTTCTAGCAGTAGCGCTGTATACCTTCTAGCAGTAGGGCTGTATACCTTCCCAAAAATCACTATCCCCTGTGGTCCAAATGCCTATAACCCTGGCACCCTAACCCTGGCACCCTAACCCTGGCTCCCTAACCCTAACCCTGGCTCCCTAACCCTAACCCTGGCTCCCTAACCCTAACCCTGGCTCCCTTACCCTGGCACCCTAACCCTGGCTCCCTTACCCTGGCTCCCTAACCCTGGCTCCCTAACCCTGGCTCCCTAACCCTGGCTCACGGCCTATAAGTCAAGGGGTCCCTGGACATGAAACATCACAGAGGTGCTTGTCCACAGTCGCCAAATAAAAAACGACTGCCTTCGACTGTAGGTGAATAGGCAATTTCTTTTTATATAGATATCACTATGAAACTTCCCCAGTTTATTATTCACATAACAACAAAGAAAAAATTTGTTGGAAGATTTCTGAAATGTTATGTTTCTATATACAAATTAGGCATTACCTCATAAAACGTGCGCTAATTTGCATATACAAACATAGAAAAAATGCATATTTTTGGTTTCTGAGAGTCAATACACATGTAATACCTCCATCTGGCATGATTCTAGGATGGGGAATCCATTTCTGATATTGTTATGACCATTCTGGCTGGTTGTGACCTTGAACGGTTATGTTGAAAATAAATTTGCTATACTGAAGTCAGGCCACAATTTATCCTTTTATATAATAATAATAACTTTATTTGTATAGCACCTTTCATACAAAAAGTGCTTCACAGCAGTAAAAAATAAAAATAAAAAAGGCAGGTATAAAATTAGCAATACATAAAGTGCAGACATATAAAAGACAATAAGATATATAAAATGAGCATAAAAAGATAGCAAGTTAAGGCAAATCAGTTTAAAAAAAGTGGCATAAAATGAGTACATAAAGTGCAGACATAACAGTTATCACATTAGGATCTAACATCCCAATAGGTCACCTTGTTTATGGTTTGATTCAGTTTTAAAAGTATACAATAATAAAAATAGTAATTTAGCCGCAAGCGGCAAATAACAGGTTTCAAGCCAATCTAATGATCTAAGAAGCGATCCAAACAATCAATCCATGCCAAAGCTATATGTAAAAGGTGAAAGATTCACACTCACAGCCATGCTGATTTGGCAAAATGACATCCTGCCGTTTTTCTTTTTCTTTCTTTCTTTTTTTTTTTTTTATCTTTTTTCTCCTTCTTTTTCCGATTTTTCTCCCATCCCAATGTTAGTCGTTATGCCAATTCCCAATCCCCCTTCCTGGTCGTTGCGCACTCTACCCCCTACCGTCGGTCTGGGAGGGCGGAGACTATTACATGCTTCCTCCGACACATGTGTAGCCAGCCCACCACTTCTTTTCACCTGGCAGCGTGGACTCTCACTGGGAGAGTGTAATGTGTGGAAGCCAGGTCACACTACCTCTCCCAGATCCTTCCCTTGCTGTGCAGGCGCCCTGACCGAACTGTAGGAGTCGCTGTTTACAACGACCAGGACCCACCCTCGCCGGGTTTCCCACCCGCTAACACTGCCAATTGTGTTAGTATGGACGGTCGGCCAAGCCGGAGGCACCACAGCCGGATTCGATCCCGCTGGCTCTGTGGTGGTGGGCAGACGCTTAGTCCGCTGCGCTACCCGGCCGACCAGCCGTTTTAGTTTTAAATTACTTTTAGTCAAGTGAGTGTCATGGTTTCTCCATAGAGCCCCGTTGTACCTTCTTAGTGCAACAGCTCACACAGGTGGGGGGAACTTAGTGACGTGACTCAGTTGGTATTGCTGATTGGCTCGAACATGGTAAATGGCGATGTTTGAAAGCTACTGTAGAATGGCCGCCGTTTGACAGCCTGCTTGACCTTCCAAAGGTCACAGAGTCTCAGTTCAAAGCAGAGTGTACAAGACAATCTGAGAAGTGAGCCCAGTGTGTTTAATAACTCTTTATACTGTAATACACAAGGTTACATAGGAAAGAAAAACGCTTGGTCATGTCAGGCATTTCTAAGAGAGCCTGTGGAAATGCAGAGTCATGAGACAGTGTCTGGCTATTTCTCTAGCTACTGTATGTCTCTAAACTTTGACAATCAAGTGTCTAGAGGCACTTCCTACTGTCAACGCTTTTAAAGGTATGCTACGACTAGCCCTTCATGAAACATGTAACCGTTTTACCTGATGCTATTGCTGATCTGATTCTTGCCACTGCACAAATGGCCTTCTGTGTTTTGTATTTGATTTGTATGTTTTCTATTTAATGTACTGTATATTCTATATGCCCTGTTTTTATGTTGAAACTTGTTGTGTGCCGTGTTGGTCAGGACTCCCTGGGAGAAGAGATCTTGTATCTCAATGGGACATTCCTGGATACAAAAAAATAATAATAAAAATAATAGCTACTGTATGTCAGAAGTTCCAAGGTACTTGAAAATGTCAGGCTATGTCTCTGGCTGAGAGTCATGGGTAACCCTGAGCTACATTTATACAGTAAGAGAATGTCACGAGCGTTCCATAGTTCAACAAAGCAGTAAGAGGGTGAACATATGACAAACACAAGAAGTGATCATGAGGGGTGCAGCCTGGAGAGATGAGCTGCACCTGGACCCTGATAGAGTCTAAGGCCCCGTTTAGACGGAAACGCTAGCAGGTGAATCCGCAAAAATATTTTTTCAGATGTGCCTTTCGTTTATACGGAAACAGCGTTTTTACGGGGTGAAACCGTAAAAAAGTGAGACCACCTTCCAGGGTGGAATTCCTAGAAACGGTAAACCTTTGTGCTCTCGTCAAACCGCATAAAACGATGACGAAAGGGTCGTCAAGGCTCTCGTCGCGCCTACTGCTTACATCACAGGCATGCGCCAGTAGCCTAGAAGCGTAAACAAAGCATGTCTGATTCTATCCATGGCGATCACCTGAAGGCTACATTGGCAGTACTTTTAAATACACAAGAATCTGTCCCGCGGCTATCACAACTATTATGACTGGACCCACTGTCTGTGAGTGACTCTGCTTTGGTCCAATCACATTCCCCACCCACACTCTGCGAATCAGAGGCAGAGTAGGGCGGGTCTTCACAGCACGTCATGTGACATATGCGCCAATCGTGTGACAGCGGGGCTCCGTTGTCTCGCGTTGTTACAGCCTCGTCTGCACGGAGAATTCCACCCCAAAACGCTCGTCTAAACGCAAAATTAAAAGTGAAACCGCAAGACGACTTTTGCGGTTTCTGTTCAGACTTCCATCCCAAAACGCTCGTCTAAACGTAGCCTAAGGGTGCTTTCACATATAGTTTTGGTGCGGTTCTGGTGGTGAAGTTGCAACATTGTTGCATTCATCATTTGGTTCGTCTGCATTCACACAGCAATTTGTCAGGCGCACCAAACTATCTGAACAATGTCACGCGGTCGAAAAGGGCGCTCGTCTATTGGACAATAGAGAGTGGAAATGTGTGTGTGTGGACTGATAGATAGTGTTGTTTTGCAGTGAATGCCGCGCGCACGGTAATAATAATAATAAGCCGGGTGTTCCTTCGACCCAAGATGCACAGTTATATAGATAGATAGTGTTGTTTTGCAGTGAATGCCGTGCGCGGTTTGATTGAATTGATTGAAAAGTTTATTAACAGATTGCAGAATGGGTACAGTACAGTACAGCTCAATACATACAATTGTTAAGAGGATGCAGACCTGAGAAAGACTTTCGTCTTGTTTCCATCAGGGTCCCCCATTTTCAATTCATCATATGACACACATGACATACAGATAGACAGTACTGCTACATCTATACATTTATGACATACCAGATTTTCAAATACAGTACTGTTTGTGATACTAAAAAAATCCAGAAGAACAGCATATACATTTGACATAGAAACTGTGCATTGGGGGAGGTTGGGTAGGTGGGGTAGGGCTGTACATTGGAGGTGGGGGGGGGGGGGGGGGGGGGGGGGGTTGTAGGGGGGGGACACACTGTACATTGGAATACTGACATACATTTGACATGGAAACTGTACATTGGAGGAGGTTGGGTAGGTGGGGTGGGGTTGGGTGGGGCTGTACATTGGAATACTGACAAAGCCATGCTTGGTCTTTGTTGTACAACTGGGTTAGGACATTTGTAGGGGCCAGTTTTGAATTGCAGTCTCCCGTAGGTGTTCTTTGAGAGTGTTTTTGAAGGTGGGTAGTGATTTACATTCCTTTACAGCTTTGGGTAGGGCGTTCCACATTGTTGTGGCATAATTGCGAAACGTGTTTAGTCCCTTGTTTGAGCCGAATCTGGGGTTTACATGATTTGTGGAGCTCCCTCTGGTGTTGTGATCGTGGTATTTACTGACCTTTGGGAAGTATTTTGACATGTACATGGGTACCTTGGTCGTGTAGTGTATCTTGTAGACCAGGCCCATTGCAAGTTGCTGTACTCTGTCGTCTACTCTAAGCGGTAATAATAATAATAATAATAATAATAATAATAATAATAATAAGCCGGGTGTTCCTTCGACCCAAGATGCACAGTTATATAGATAGATAGTGTTGTTTTGCAGTGAATGCCGCGCGCGCGGTAATAATAATAATAATAATAAGCACTTCCTATATTTGGTCCACGTTTGGTCCGATGAAGCGAACCGAGACCTATGTTTTTGGTCGGACCAGAGTTCGCATGTTTGGTCCGCGGACCGAGTTCGACGCGCATTCACACAAACCCCAAAAAGCGGACTATCAAATTCTGGTCCGATAGTCCGGACCAAACAGCCCCTGTGTGAAAGCGACCTAAGGCATTTTGTTATGAGAGACAGACGGACAAAACATTCTCTCTGTACGCTAGAGAATGTATGCCCAGTATTGGGCTGTACGTTAACTTTTTTTGCACATAGCACTGGTGCTACAGAGGTTGATAGTTTTGTAGCACAGGCCAAAATCTTGTAGCACAAGTATAAAACGTGTTATATTTGTAACAGTCACAAATGTGCCTATTGTATTTGTGTTATTTAGTTGCAGTGCCATGTTTGGCTGTCATTTAGTATATCGCCATGTGTTATTATTACTATAATAGTAATACTCTCATATGCTATTTTCAATTAATATCATAAACAACATAAGGAATATTAGCATAATTTTGAGTGGACTGAAGGAATGAGTCAGCGTTAATAGTTTTAAATGCAAATAATTTATTGAAACATAGAAGTGGGGTCGGTTGGGACACACACACACAATGGGGGACCCTGATGTAAACAAGACAAACGTCTTTCTCTGGTCTGCATCCCCTTAACAATTGTGTGTATTGAGCCGTACTGTACTGTACCCATTCTGCAATCTGTTAAATAAAGTTTACATTCATTCATTCACACACACTGTTTCAACTCACCACCCCCGCATCATATTGTAGTCTAGTCTTCAAACTTCCACTCCTCTCGAAATTTTTTATATTTGAATATCAACATTATCTGTCCATCCTCAGTTTACTATAATATACTCCTGTCCTGAGTCCTGACTAGTGACTTCATCGTCTTTCCAAACGCACGCACGCACACACACACACACACACAGGGAAGGGGAGAGAGTGCCCCCCATTTCCCTTTTCACACTGTGTCTGCTGGCTCTGCCTGATCAGGATTAGCTTGTTAGCTTGCTAACGTTGTAGTGATTGTAATGGTACATAAACGTTAATTTCGGGCGATGTGCGCATAAAGGAATGGCGACGGTGCAAAGCATGTAGATGCATTTGACCCGTTGCGAGAAAAAAAAAACACACCGGACTTATTTCGGGACGTGTAGGCGCACTGCTGTGTGCGCACCAACACGCTGCTCTGCTTGCAAGCACGGATAGGGCGGATATGACTCGTCGAGTTGTCACGGAGTTTTTTCAAAATAAGAGTATCATATGCACCTGAATGTTGCTAGCTGTCGATCCTAGTTATTATAGCTGGAGCTGCGCGTGGGCAGAAATGAGACCCGCTACAGGATTTTCAAAATAAGAGTATCTATATGAACCGAATCCCTATCGCACCAGTGCTAGTGAAGTAAATCCATCCATCGCACAGACAGCTGTTGCTGTAGCACGTGCGAGATATATGTCGCACTGTACACCCCTAAGCTGGTTTATTACAAAGAATTATAATAGGATGAACATATATGGTTATATCTAGGAGTGTCCGATATTATCGGCCTACCGATATCGGCATTAAAATGTGATATCGGAAAATATCTGTATCTGTTTTCAAAAAAAGATTTTTATTTATTTTATTTTTTTTACATTTCTATAACCTATATTTACCCAGGCAAGCAAGTAAGAACAAATTCTGATTAAATTTATTGTCAAAAGTATGCATAATGTTGTGATAATTCCACAATAAGAGATATGTAATGTTAATTACCTGAAATTATTCAATTTTTTGAGGGGGGAAACCCTGCATATATCGGTATCGGTTGATATCGGTATCGGAAATTAAGAGTTGGACAATATCAGTATATCGGTATCGGTAAAAAAGCCAATATCGAGCATCCCTAGTTATATCAAATCAAATGTATATGTAAAGCCCGCAATCACACGTTAATGTCCCCAGGGGCAGGACAATTTAGGAGCACTTTTACTGTCTTATTGTTGTCTCACTGTTCTGTCCTGTTTTGCACTTATTTATTTATTATTATGTTATTCCTATTTGTGAAAAAAAAAACATGCACTGTAATAGGGCTGACCTTCAAATTTATTTTTGGAATTCGAAGCTTCGGGGCCGAGATTCGATTTTAATTCGAAGCTTCGAGATAAAAAAAAAAGAAAAGAAATTATAAATAAATTTTTTAATTTTACTTTTTTTTAATGTTGTGGGACTTGTACAGCACTTTGTTCAACTTTGTCAGTGCTGTAAAGTTGAAACCTTTTTAAATCTAAGACAAACGAAACACTTGAAATATTGTAAGCCGTCATTTGAGGCTTTATAAAAGCAGCACAATGAACACAAATCTGTCAGTGCCGAGTCCGACCTCATCTTAAATAACAAACAGCATTGCTTGTTGTAGTTAACAAAGAGAGGCAGAGTTGATTTTGCAAAAAAAAATTAATTTTTTTTTAAAATATTTAAAAAGAAATTATATTTAAATTGTATTTTCATATTCGAATCCCATGCCCATGCCCATCGAACGAAGCTTCGAAGTATTTAAGACAGCCCGTAATGTCGAATCACGTTCCATTTGTATACAATATGGTGAATAAAGTCATCTGAATCTGAATCTGACAGGTCTTCTTTCTTTTTCACGCTACTTGCGTTTTATTGACAAAGCGCCTGGATAGGATACAGCTGAGAAACGGGCCACAGCGTGTTCTGCAGCTCAAGATGTGGATACACTAGTTGATGCTGTGCTGCGAGACAGTTTAGCTGTGTTTTTATAGTTTACATAACTAGCATTCTAGTTTTCTTCAGATTAGAGTTGTTCCGATACCGATACCAGTATCGGAAATGCCGCCGATACTGCCTAAAATGCTGGTATCGGTATCGGCGAGTACACGTAAATTCTAGCCTCCGATCCCATGATGTAATTTATCTCCTGCCGAGTCCTGCGGAGAGTGAGGATTATAAAATGAACATGTTTTAAAGTGTGATGCTGTGTCATTTTAACAGCAGATACACTTTCTTAAATTCCATTGTCCCCG
Source organism: Notolepis coatsorum (assembly GCF_963971535.1). Lineage (NCBI taxonomy): Eukaryota > Metazoa > Chordata > Actinopteri > Aulopiformes > Paralepididae > Notolepis > Notolepis coatsorum. The sequence continues at coordinate 5,130,926 of NC_140165.1, read as the reverse complement.
ACAGTGCGGTGTGACGGGGAGCTCGGACGGGATGTGTTTTGCTGGTGTTATGATAGCATTAGCTGGAAAGATAGCTAGTTGGAACAACATCCGCTTTAACGTTACATCAAATCAGATGATCGCCTGTCCTTTCTCCAGGACCTAACACTGTCCGTGACCGTCTATCAACAATAATGCACCCACGGTGAATTGTATTTAAGTTAAGTTCAAGTTTCAAGTTTCAAGTTTCTTTAATAGTTGTCATACAGAAGTACAGAATACTTTCATACAAAATGCTTCTTACTGTTATGCTCCAGAGACTGTGCTAGACAAGATAGTATCAAATAACATAGTATAGCATGTAATTTAGAAGAAGAAAATGAGGTCACAGTGTTCGGTATAGACATATGTACAATGTTCTGAGTTACCATATAATATACAATACTATGCAGTGTACTAATGTACAGTACTATCTAGTGCAAAGCAGAAATGGGATGAGGTACAATTTAGGTACAATTTACAGTAAGGTGTACGAGTTGTAGTGCAATCCTTCATCAATAAATATAAAGTGTGGGGAGTGGGTGCTACAGTGTGTTTGTTTAAAGTCGGTGTGTGCTATAAAGTGTGTGGAGTGGGTGCTACAGTGTGTTTGTTTAAAGTGAGTGTGTGCGTGTGGATGTGTGTGCTATGTGCGTTTGGTGGTTGTTGTTGTGTAGTGTTCATTCATTGTTCGTTTAGCAGCCTGATGGCCTGGGGATAGAAGCTTCTTCTGAGTCTTTCTGTGCTCGCCTTGAGACTCCGGTATCGCTTGCCTGACCGCAGCAGTTCAAAGAGGCAGTTGTTCGGGTGACTGGAGTCTTTAATGATTCTCTTAGCCTTGCCCTTGCAACGCTTGTTGTAAATGTTCTGGAGGGTGGGGAGCCCCCCTCCAATTGTGCGTTCGGCTGAACGTGTCACTCTTTGTAGTCTGCTTCGGTCTTGTGCAGTGCTATTCCCAAACCAGGAGGTGATGTTGCCGGTCAAGATGCTCTCTATTGTACATGAGTAGAAGTTCTTAAGGATCTTCTGACTGACTTGGAACTTCCTTAGGCGCCTGAGGAAGTAGAGGCGTTGTCGTGCCTTCTTCACAACACTGTCAATGTGTGTGGTCCATGTCAAGTCCTCGGATATGTAGGCTCCGAGGTACTTAAAGCTGTTGACTCTCTCAACCGGTGCCCCGTCGATGCTGAGGGGGCTGTAGTCCTTGACCCCCGACCTCCTGAAGTCCACAATCATCTCCTTTGTTTTGCTGACGTTCAGGGAGAGGCTGTTTTCCTGGCACCATCCCGCCAGGACCTTGACCTCTTCCAGGTAGGCCCTCTCGTCGTTGGCAGAGATCAGGCCCACCACCACTGTGTCGTCAGCAAATTTGATGATTGTATTGCTACTCCGCTGAGCCACACAGTCGTGTGTGTACAGGGAGTAGAGGAGGGGACTCAGAACACAGCCCTGGGGGGCCCCTATGTTGAGGGTGATGGATGAGGAGGTGCAGTTGCCTGCTCTCACCACCTGGGGTCTGCCAGTCAGGAAGTCCAAGACCCACTGGCAGAGGTCATAGTTCAAGCCCAGGTCCCTGAGCTTGACTATGAGTATGGAGGGGACTATGGTATTGAATGCCGAGCTGTAGTCGATGAATAGCATTCTCACATAGTTCCCCTGCCTCTTGTCCAGGTGTGATGCTGCTGTGTGCAGCACATGGGCTATGGCGTCCTCCGTGGACCTGTTGGGGCGGTATGCAAATTGCAGGGGGTCCATGTTGATGGGGAGGGAGGAGCAGATGTAGACCTTTACTAGCTTCTCAAAGCACTTCATGGCTATGGAGGTGAGAGCTACAGGGCGGTAGTCGTTGAGGCAAGCAGGCTTGGATTTTTTGGGTACAGGGATAATAGTGGACTTCTTCAGGCAGGTGGGGATGACAGCCTGTTCTAAGGACAGGTTAAATATGTCAGTGAATACTGGGGCCAGTTGGTCGGCACAGACTTTTAGGACGCGGCCGGGGATGCCGTCCGGACCTGTTGCCTTCCTGATATTCACTTTTTTAAAGGTCCGCCTCACCTCATGCTCTGTTACCCTGAACACCGCGCCTCCATCAGCAGCCGACCCCCCCCCCCCCCTTTGCCGTGGCTTGTGAGCTGGTGTTGTTATTACCAGCATCAAACCTCGCATAGAAGGTATTGAGGTCATTTGCTAAGGAGATGTCACTGTTCAGTTTGAGGGAGGCGCCTTTGTAGTCTGTCATCGTTTTGAGCCCCTGCCACATAGCTCTAGAGTCAGCTTGTTCAAACTGGAGTTCAATTTTATCCCTGTAGCGCCGTTTGGCCTCTGACACTGTCCTCCTTACGTTGTATCGCGCCACCTTGTGGTCATTCATGTTGCCTGCCACTAGGCCGTCGTTGTAAGTAGCTACTGACTAGCGTTAGCTGACTATTACTAACGTTATCAAATGTCAATGCGGGAAGACGAGCTAGGTCAGTTAGCTTAGCTTGATAACGTTACCGTGTCTAAAGTTGGTGCTATTTATAATCCAGCAATAATTTACATTTAGTCATTTAGCTGACGCTTTTATCCAAAGCGACTTACAAGTTCTGTACGACAAGCCATCAGGAAGGGCACAACTCTATCAGCTGAGCAACAATGTTCATCAACGTGTTGAGTGCTACAGTGTAGGTTAGTTTATTAGGACAAGTGCATGACAGTACGGTTAGTTAGGGTTCGATTTTTTTTTTTTTTTTTTTTTTTTTTTTTTAATTCAGATAATGGTTGAAGAAGTGCGTCTTTAGTCGACGGCGAAAGATTGGACGTGATTCGGCTGTCCTAACTGGGGTGGGTAGTTCATTCCACCATTGTGGGGCAAGGACTGAGAATAGGCGACTTCTCTTTGATGACCCTCCCGGAGCTTGGATAGGAGTAGGTCTGAGGCGGCCAGAAGATGCAGAGCGTAGGGGTCTTGAGGGTGTGTAGTTAGAGACCATTGACCGGAGGTAGGCGGGAGCGGTTCCCTTTGCCGCACGGTATGCTAGGTCGAGGGCCTTGAAGCGGATTCGTGCAGCAATGGGGAGCCAGTGCAGGTCCCTAAGAAGTGGGGTGACATGGGCCGACTTCGGTAGGTTTGAGATCAGGCGGGCTGCTGCGTTCTGAATGAGTTGAAGAGGCTTAGTGGCAGTGGCCGGGAGGCCAGCGAGCAGTGCATTGCAGTAGTCGAGGCGGGAGATGACTGTTGATTGGACGAGGAGTTTGGTGGCTTCTTTTGTCAGGAAGGGGCGTATCCTTCTGACGTTGCTCAGGAGGAATCGGCAGGTTCTGGTCGTCGCTGCGATGTGAGCAGAGAAGTTCAACTGGTCGTCGAGGACAACACCAAGGTTCTTGGCGGTCGGGGACGCAGTCACAGCTGCATTCTCAACTGTGATTGAAAGGTCGGTTAGGGGGGAGGATTTGGCCGGCAGGTGGAGCAATTCTGTTTTGCTTAGGTTCAGTTTGAGGTGGTTGGACGTCATCCAGGCTGAGATGTCGGACAGACAGGCCGAGATCCGCTCAGAGACGTGGATATCTGAGGGAGGGAAGGAGAGGAAGAGTTGAGTATCGTCGGCATAACAATGGTAGGAGAAGCCATGAGACGTGATAATGTTACCCAGTGATTTAGTGTAGAGGGAGAAGAGAAGGGGTCCTAAAACCGAGCCCTGGGGGACACCCGTCCGCAGGGGGCGGGTGGCCGACAGGGTCCCTCTCCATGACACTTGGTAGGAGCGGTCATTGAGGTATGATGACAGCCATGTCAGCGCAGAGCCAGCCACTCCCATTCCTGCGAGGGCCGCAAGGAGGATCTGGTGGTTGACTGTGTCGAAGGCTGCAGATAGATCTAGGAGAATCAGGACAGAGGAGAGGCCTTTCGCTTTTGCTAAGTGAAGTGCCTCTGTGACCGCAATGAGGGCTGTCTCTGTGGAGTGACCAGTCCTGAAGCCTGACTGATTAGGGTCTAGGAGGTCATTCTGTAAGAGATAAGCAGTAAGTTGGTTGGATACAGCACGTTCAAGTGTTTTAGAAAGGAAGGAGAGAAGAGAGACAGGACGGTAGTTGCCTATGACGGTAGGGTTCAGGGTTGGTTTTTTTATGAGCGGCGTGACTCTGGCTTGTTTTAGGGAGGTGGGGACCACCCCCGAGTTGAGTGAGGAGTTGATGGTTGCAGTTAGGAATGGGAGGATGTCTGGTGCTATGGTCTGGAGGAGTGGGGAGGGTAGCTGGTCCAGCTGGCAAGTAGTCGGACGGTTTGACGTTACCAGTGTCAGGGTCTCTGCTTCTGTAATGGGAGAGAAAGATGACAGAGTGAAGGATGAGGTTCTCGATTCAGCATTTGGAATGGGTGGGGGTTGGGAGAAGGAGCTGCGGATGTTCTCCACTTTTTCCTCAAAGAAGATCGCAAAGTCTTCGGCAGAGAAAGATGAGGGAGGGGGGGGTGGGGGGGGAGTGAGGAGGGAGGACATGGTAGCATGCAGTTTGCGAAGATTCTTGGCAGAGGCCTCGATCCTATGGTGGAATAATGGCTGCAGACCTGCAAGCAAAGTACAGCAAGTGCCAAAGGATAAGAGTCTGAGGCGGAGTTTCAAAAGAGAATGTTGAATATTTATTTTGCATCAAAAATCACAACATGAACGTTCTATCTGCCACTAGCTTACAGACTGAATAGGGTATATCTGCAGAGCCACGGAGTAGCGAGTGCAACACCGTTTACTGTCCGTGTGGATCATTGGAGTAGGGTATATCTGCAGTGCTGCAGCCCATACTCATTGATTAATGATACTAATACAAATCTATACAATCACCTGTTGTTGAATAAATACCATTACTTTCCAGTTATTACTAAAAACAGTATAACAGTATCTGTAAAAAAAAAAAAAAAAAGTATTTATATAATTTTTTTTTTTTTTTTGTATGCACTGGTATCGGATAAATATCGGTATCGGCCGATACCCAAAGCTTAGGTATCGGAATCGGATCGGAAAGGGAAAAATGGTATCGGAACATCTCTACTTCAGATACTGTATGCCATCTAGTTTTATTGTTTACAGTGGTGTTTATGTAGCTCTGCTAGTTCATAGTGATGTTTAAAGTATGTTAGCTTTCAGAACCAATGCTTGTGTTACCCTCACCTCTTCCTCCCCCCCCCCACACACTAGGTCCTAGTGACTAGGTGTTCCCCTCACCTCTTGCTCCCCCCCCCCCCCCACACACTAGGTCCTAGTGACTAGGTGTTCCCCTCACCTCTTCCTCCCCCCACACACACTAGGTCCTAGTGACTAGGTGTTCCCCTCACCTCTTCCTCCCCCTCCACACACTAGGTCCTAGTGACTAGGTGTTCCACTCACCTCTTCCTCCCCCCACACACACTAGGTCCTAGTGACTAGGTGTTCCCCTCACCTCTTCCTCCCCCCACACACACTAGGTCCTAGTGACTAGGTGTTCCCCTCACCTCTTCCTCCCCCCAAACACACTAGGTCCTAGTGACTAGGAGCATGCACCCCTGGGGGAGGGGGTGGGGCTATCTAGATATACAGTATCTGAAGAAAACTAGAATGCTAACAACTATAAAAACACAGCTAAACTGTCTCTCAGCACAGCATCAAATAGTCTAATATGAAAAATACTATTTGATGCTGGGCTGGCCACAATCGTTGCATTCACTTGGTGATGGCCCTCTCTCGTACTGTATCCCTTGTTGCCATTGAAAGATAACAGCGTTTCTACTTCTAGCCTTTGATCATTTAATCCACTCGTCACCTGCTGCTCCGTGACTGGCCCCCATCTGCGTTGTGTCATTTTACTTGGATATCTCATTAGCTGTCTCACACTGTATCAACCCCTGTTAGTACATCCGTAGTCAAAAGAAACGACACTGCAACGTGATCTCTTTCCTGATGTTTATTTTCATAAACATAGCTCCGTACGAGATGTAACCCATTCTGTAATGTCCTTGAACAGTCCTTGAAGGAAAACTAAATTCATTATTCTCCACCGTCTCTTCTCTCATTAGTCCAATGGTTCTGAGGCCTCGTCGTAGCCAACAACCATTCCCTGTTAGCCAAAGCTAGCGATGATGTGGCACTTCCCCTCCCCACCCAGCGAGGGTGAGGAGGGATCTCAAAGTCTCTGATCAGCGCGTCTGCTCGATTCCACGTCGTGTCTTAATCTAACTTACCCCGGAAGGAACTGACATCTCATAACATTCTCTCCATAGCAACGGGCCCCGCCCCCTCTTCTCGTTACTACGTGACACGCTACCATGGCAACGGCTGGTCACCTTTAACACACTAACGTCCTCTTCTATCGATGTCGAACTCTTCCCGTATCTCTCTGACCAAACCTCCCCCACCAGCGGCTTGTTATCTCCTCTGTTGAACAACTCGGCCGACGACGACCTTGGCACTCAGACACCCTGCTTGCTGCTCTCTACCGTGGCTGCCGGCTACTTTTAAGATCTATAGATCCGTCTGAGTAGATGCTGTCACACACCGATATATATATACATTATATACACATTGAAAAACATAGATTCCTTCACCATGACCCCTAACCCTACCTTTATGACCCCTGGCACCTACCTCCATGACCCCTGGCTCCTACCTCCATCCTACCTCCATGACCCCTGGCTCCTACCTCCATGACCCCTGGCTCCTACCTCTATGACTCCTGGCTCCTACCTCCATGACCCCTGGCTCCTCCCTCCATGACCCCTGACCCCTCCCTCCATGACCCCTGGCTCCTACCTCCACGACCCCTGGCTCCTACCTCCATGACCCCTGGCTCCTCCCTCCATGACCCCTGACCCCTCCCTCCATGACCCCTGGCTCCTCCCTCCACAACCCCTGGCTCCTACCTCCACGACCCCTGGCTCCTCCCTCCACAACCCCTGGCTCCTACCTCCATGACCCCTGACCCCTCCCTCCATGACCCCTAACCCTACCTCCACGACCCCTGGATCCTCCCTCCATGACCCCTGGCTCCTCCCTCCACAACCCCTGGCTCCTACCTCCATGACCCCTGACCCCTCCCTCCATGACCCCTAACCCTACCTCCATGACCCCTGACCCCTCCCTCCATGACTCCTAACCCTACCTCCATGACCCCTGACTCCTCCCTCCATGACCCCTGACTCCTCCCTCCATGAGCCCTAACCCCTCCCTCCATGAGCCCTGACCCCTCCCTCCACCGTTGCTGCCTGTATGGTCTCTGAGACGACCCATGGAACTGATATGGTCGCTGGCTTGGTGGCATGTGTTGTTTTTTGTAAATTTTTATTTAACCAGATTAAAAAGCACTAACTATGAAACTATCCAGGCTGTCCATAGCCCTATATTGATTAAAGTATTCTCCTGTATTGGCGATTTGGCATTGCCACAATTGGCCTCACAGAGTATTTGGGTGGTGAGCTTCCATTCTTGATCCAGAGGTTTGAGTCTACAGGGGTGTTTGTATAACAGGGGAACCAGAGTGGGCCGAGTCAGTTAATGGGACCTTGTCTCTTAGTGTTCAAGGGCTCTACAGTGTGAGCATGTCACTCGCATTTGCCCCTAAAAATAGATTTGTGCGAACTGGAATAATAATTTAGGAGCACAGTGTGCGAGTAATAGCTTTTGCGTAGTGGCCGCGTCAACGCAGAATTGTCAGAGCAGAGCGGACCTTCAATTCTAGAAGCAATGGCATCTAGCTCTTCAGCCCTGCGTTTGACAGCTCTGTGACGACTTCTCTCGCGAGTCGCGCAGTTTCTATGTGTAATGTGGTGACATGGGGCGACAGGAGGTAGGGCAGTCGCCTGGTTGTCCGGAGGTTCCCGGTTCGATTCCCGCTCCTCCCGGGCAGCGTGTCGGAAGTGTCCTTGAGCAAGACACTTAACCCCTAATTGCTCCCGATGAGCAGGTTGGCACCTTGCATGGTCGCCTCCGCCATCGGTGTGTGAATGTGTGAGTGAATGGGTCGAAATGTGAGGAACAAATTGTAAAGCGCTTTGGATAAAAGCTGTTATATAAATGCAGCCATTTACCACTTATAATGTAAACTCTGCGAGCAACGGACCATGGTCTAACATGCTTTGCATCCTCGCCATTCTGGAATGCCCACATCACACTAAAAACCTTAACTAATGTTAGCTGCTAACGCTAACTAAGCTAACTAAGCTATCCCTGGGAACGTTCGGAGGCATCCAATAGGGAAGGAGGGTGAAGAAGGTACTGAACGAGCTCAGTGACAGTTTTTCATGTCTGGTCATTTTTAGCATGGTGTTATTCAAAGATGCAAAGAAAAAAATCATAATTCATATTCTCCTTTGTTTCATCACAATTTACTCAAGTCTAGTAATAGACACAATATTTCTGACACTGGGAATACATTCACTGAGGTCCATAGATGTCCCTAGATACCAAGAACATGCAAATAGAAACTTGTAGAAGTGGAGCAATATTCCATTTACTTAGGTATGTATTTTAGGCGGATTTTCAGAAAATAGGGCTCCGGGCTTAAGAGGTTAACAGGCACCCAGAAAAGTGGATTTTTTTTTACTTTAACTTGAGGACTGCATACTTTTTTTGCAAAGCTTATCTTTATACTTTATACTTATAGCACATCCATGAGCCTGGTCTCTTTTGAAAGATAATATTCTGAAGTTACTAATGCAAAAAAGGAAAATCACTTTTAGTGCTAATGAAATAGAGTAACAGAGGTCTGAACTTGAGTTGAACTTGAACTTGTGTACTGACTAGGGGTGGGACGGTTCACAAAATGGACGGTTCAGTTTGTATCACGGTTTTGGGGTCACGGTTTTCGGTTCGGTTCGATATACGTTAATTTGTATTAAAAAAAATGTAACACTCAAATCTAAACATGCTTCATTTATAAAAAAAAATTAAATAATACATTTACAGTGTTTATAGCCTTAAATAATGTTTGGCACACAAAGACCGAACTGACTGAAAAATATAGGCTACATTTGTCAAAGTATTAACTGGCAGCATACATCAAACTAACACACACACACTGTACTGTTTTAAAACAACACTGCTCTGTTCATTCTATTTTTAAAATACGTACATTATCTGTCTACATTTATTTAGACTAACATTATTTAAATATTGAGTGCAACTGTGGTGGATTACGTAATTCGGTGAGTTGGAACCATCTATGGGTTGGCGGGTCCCCACGGAAATTTTAGCGTGTGGCACCTTCAGCTCCGGTAACGTTAGGACGAGTTCATAACATCAACAAGCAGCACGAAAGCGGCAATAGTCCCGGTTGGAGTTAGTAAAACACAGTTGTATGTTAGCCTTCTTGGATGTTGACGCCTATCATTGTCTTTAAACACCCCGCCTCTCATTTCCTCCTCTGCTAGCTAGTAGTTACGGTAACATTTTGTTGACTGTATTAGCTGGGGCTAGTGCTACCATAGTTAAAACGTGCGTGTAGAGCTGCCGCGGTATTGATGTTTTCCTTACCGCACAAATTTGAAAGTGAAACACGGATTCGAAGTCTCCCCTCTGGTCGTGCGCTGTTCACTCTGTGTCGCGGGCAGGGGTGGTAGCGGCGCGCCCGGCGGTTACCCCCCCGACCAGGGGAGGAAACTAACTTTTTGGATTACCAGCCAACTGGCGAGTAGCTGATTTTTTTTACCAGCCCAATTTTTTTTTTACCAGCCAAAAACAAATCGCTAATTGTGATAATTACTTCTTTGTATGTCTTCGTCTAAATTGATTTTCAATCATAGTAATAATCACACCGTGTCTCTACTCTAAAAAATATTTATTAGCATAAAACATTAATAACAGTGTCTCTACTCTTCACAATATTAGCATAAAACATATTAACATGAAAGAGGGATCTGTTCTGGACTGGGTTGGGCTGAACAGGGCAGTGAAAGATGCTGGGTTGGACTGGGTTGGGCAGTGAAAGAAAAAACCTGAAGTATGTTGTGAAGTGTATATAGATAGAGATAGATGTGAAATGTATAGATGTAGCAGTACTGTCTATCTGTATGTCGTGTATGTCATATGTTATGATGAATTGAAAATGGGGGATCCTGATGTAAACAAGACGAAAGTCTTTCTCTGGTCTGCATCCCCTTAACAATTGTGTGTATTGAGCCGTACTGTATTGTACCCATTCTGCAATCTGTTAATAAAGTTTTCAATCAATCAATCAAGTTAACTTTGAACCTCGGTTGTCAAGCCGCGTCAATGTTGTGTATGCATCTGGGTGTTCACTGTGCCTTTAAGACGGCACAGTGGGCTGGACGACAGGGCTGTGAAATACCGTCAGTGTTGTGGTATCGTCAGTTCGGTTGGTGTGTTGTTGTGCACTGGTTGAGCATGCAATAAAACATATAACCTTACGTCGTAGTCCGGTGCGTTTTTGGAAACATTATAGTCATAACAGATACACCTAGCTAACATGGGGCTGGCTGCTTTGAGCACACACACACACACACACACACAGGGCTAACGTTAGCTAGCAAGCAGCTATATAGCTAAAATGCTAATTAGAAGCTAACCACTGTATACAGTTCCAATAGACTAACAATACACCTCTGTTATTTAAATGTATCCTTGCCTTAGACTCGAGGGTTGTACTAGGGTTGGATGCAGTTCCCTGTTGGTCAGTCTGTCTGTTTTCCATCTTCTGCTGTGTTTTTTATCGTTATCTGAGTGCTTCCTTGACTGATGGCTAGTACCGCGGGACTTTCATTCAACATTATATATGTCAGCCGCGGGTTGGCCAGTACGGCGGGAACTTTTATTAAACATTATATATGTCCGCGGGTCTTGTGCAGTGCTCTCGTGGCACTGTCAACTAAAGCGACTGAAGACGTGCACCGTTTGCCAGTGCAGTGATTGCAGAATGTATTTTTTTTGTTTTGTTTACTAGTCGCCAGACTGGCGAGTGGTCTTCATGAATCACTCGCCAAACCTAAAAAATACTCGCATTTGGCGAGTAAAGTGGCCTAATTTCCTCCCCTGCCCCCGACCCTTTCTTCTTCTTCTTATAATGTTACTACTTATGATTACAAAGGCATTCGTTTTGTGGCATTAACGTTATATAGTTACACGTTCAATAACATCAGTGTATTTACCGGACCATAGCAAGGCAAGCATTACTCAATTCATATCTCAGTTCCTTTCTTTGCTCAGAGCGTGCCGAGTTGTGCCCATTCGGTCTGTTAATAAAGTTTTCAATCAGACAAGTGTATAGAACGAAGGGCTTTTATTATAACATTCGTTGCAGTAAAATCATTATGCCTCGTTTAGTACTCCTGAGGAGCGACGGTAATCCACTCCGGCGGGAGCTAACGTATTAGCCGTGTTGTGAGCTCTGATCAATGGCTGACATTCAGGAAGTAAAAACCTAATACGCGCTTGCCGGTAACACACTGCAGGACGCTCCAACGTGTGACGCGTCTCTCTTCTGACCAATCAGTGGTCTGCAGTGTTTCACGTGACTTTTCTGGTACCCAATAGGGTCGCTTGGAACCTCGACAGAGGAGTAGGGTATATCTGCAGAGCCGCAAGCCCAACGAGAGCAGGGTACTTTATTATTATTATTATAAAAAACAGCGGTGATGCGGTATTCAGCCTAACTCTGAGGTGGGCGTGATGTGACAGCGATACCGCGGTAATACCGATACCGCGGCAGCTCTAGCGTTGTGTTGTACAAACTGCTAACGCTATGGCAAGATGTGTGTAGGCCTATGTAATGTTAATGGCTATGTTTTTAAAGTCGTAATGAAGATTGATTTATATTGTGCTTGCTATTTTTACACAAACTGACTAGCACCTGCAGTGCTGCTGCTGCTGCTGCTGCCTGCAGCCAGTGCTCACCTCTCCCGGCTCCGTCGAATGATTTTTTTTATTTGCGCGTCATCTGAACCGTACGATACACACACGCCCCGAATGCGTACCGTCCCACCCCTAGTACTGACTCACATTTTTCTGTAGTGGTTGCATTATAAAAAATATATAAAAAAGAATAGGTATAAGCTGGAAAACACAGCGGTTCCATAGCCTGAAGTCTCGTGTATTACAGGTCAACATTTTAAAAAAATCTGTTCAGAAATGGGTCTTTGAGAGACGTCCATATTGTTTCCTGTTTCCCCTGTGGTTTTATGTTTCTTTTGTTTCTTTGTTTTTTCCCTCTGCCTACTGTCAGCGACTTCGGGTTACTAAGAAGCGCTCTATAAATTATTATTATTATTATTATTATTATTATTATTATAATATTATTATTATTATTATTATTATTATTATTATTATTATTATTATTATTATTATTATTATTATTATTATTATTATTATTATTATTATTATTATTATAACAATTATAACAATTTAATTTTTATTTAGCCTTTATTTAACCAGGTTTGTCCCAATTGAGATCCAGGATCTCTTTTACAAGGGAGACCTGGCCAAGAATAGCAGCAACACAAAGTTTCAACATACACACATAGACACTACAGACAAAAGCAACGTTACAAAATGGTCAAACAAAACATATACCGTAGCTGTAACTGAGGGGTACAATTCCCTGACTGTATTACTAGATATGATACTTACTACCACTACCTTTGTACTTAATATTCGGCCACCCAGTACTCGGCATAAATATATTATGATAAACACTCTCACGTAGATGAAACGGATCCAACACAAATGTACGAAGTCGAAGTATGCGTTTATTCCTACACAGCAATGGTGTGTAGAGCAAGCACTTAATCACTTAATTACATTTATGAATTGAAATAGTATGCACTTTTATGGCAAAGAGTATTCGTCGGTATATCAATAGAGAATGTCCAATCTCTGATGGCGCAGGTGGTAAATATACGACCTGGAATAGTTAAGGAATAACAGCAATGATACTTTAATGATTATAAGACTGGATACACTAGGGGGGTTAATCCGGTCGCTTGTAAGACAACAGGAGTAGGAGGGGGGGGGGGTAGAGTCTGGCTGCCTCGTCCGGCCAAGGGTATCCTGGGTGAACCCACAGTTGTGCAGCTCGGTGCGCCAGCGATCCTTGGACCACAGATGAAAGCAGGTGGACTCTCTGTGAGCCGGCTCTCTCCGGTCCACGGGGGAGAGACGTGAAGCGACCTCGTCTTGCAGAGCGTCTCCTCACCTTGCGTCCTCTCCAGGGGGGGGGGTTCCAACACACGGCAGTGTCGGGGGTCTTTATCCATGGAATAATCACTGTATACAAAGCATAATCCGTGCCTGGGAAGGCGGGCTGTCGTCGGTAGAATAATCCGGTATACAGGTCCACTCGCTCGTCGGCTCTGGGGCTCCTCAGATGCAATCTCACATGGGGTCGACCATCCTGGATAAGCAGCCAGTTCTCTGCCCGAAACGATGGGGTGCTGGCTACGGTAGTATTCTCACCGTACGAAGCACTACATATGAATAGACTATTATTAGCTTAATAGACTACGTCCAACTCGACGATATAGTGCCAAATATGACTATTCAAATATTAATATACACGATGTCTCAATACCGATGGTAGGCCGAACTTGGCCTTACTCCCACACGTGGCGTCGCGGGGAGGCTTTACGTCTGTGACTCTATTGGAGGGTAAGAAACTGGACTGAAAAGGAAGTCCTACTTTAGTAGCGCAGTATATATACGCACTATGAACAAATAGTACCGTTAGTGGTGCGGTAGCCAGATTCCTACGCGGAACTAGGACTTGTTCGTACATGTTGAGCGGCACGTCTGAACTGGGTCTGGGGGGTATGGCAGCCTGGCACCAAGGTCTCGACCAATAGTAGAATGGAGACTATTATGGGATGTTCAGTAGGCTAGAATGGATATTCAATGCATATTGTACAAGGAATATACAAGGGATATCAGGGAATATTAGAGAATATACAAATACAATTAAATATATATATATAATAAATATATATATTCGGTTTAATCTGGCCCTTCACAACAGCCACCCCCTGATTGGTCCCAGACCTAATCAGTTAAGCAGAGACAGATTAATCGCGTTGTCTATTTACACATAAGGGTTTGCTGTAGGGGTCAGTCAACTTCACAAAGTCATAGGGTTATAGGGTCATGGTCATCATCGATTGTGTCTGGGAGTCGGGGCAGTTCTATGAGCCTCGCCACGGGACGGGTGTAAGTGCGACCCTGGACAAGCACTTCAGCTGCTCGGACCTTGCCGTCGGCACCGGTGATCACTTTGCTTACGCGGCCGGCCGGCCACATAGCTCTGGGCAGTGATTGATCAATAATCATGACGACCGTTCCTTCTGTCAAATTGTCTCTCTCCTTTACCCACTTCTGGCGGGTCTGTAGAGACGGTAGGTAGTGCAGTAGGAATGTCCTTTGTTGTGCACTCTCTATGGTAGTGCAATCATCTATGTTGGGGTCTGCGGAGATAACAGTGCTCAATCCACAGAACACAGGCTTCTTATTCTCAGCCTCCTCCTGACTGGCTTCCCTCGGGATAGGCGTGGGCCACTCTCCTTCCGGGAGCTTTAGGAATGCTGGGCCGTCACTGTAGACATTGCGACGGGTGAGGTCATCTAGGGGCATTCCCCGGGTGATGACGTCAGCTGGGTTCTGTTTTGTATCAACGTAGCGCCACTCTGTTTCTCCGGTTAACTCTTCGGTTAAGTCTTGAATCTCGGTGACTCTGACTCCCACGAAGACTTTGTACTTGCATGAGTCCGATTTGATCCAGGCGAGTACTGTCGTGGAATCTGACCACAGGATTGTTCTAGACACCGGTATGGTGAGCTCACGTTGGATGAGCGTGGCTAGGTGCGCTCCGGCTAGGGCTGCGCAGAGCTCTAGGCGTGGGATAGATTGTTGCTTGCGTGGGGCTATTCTCGAGCGGGCGAGGACAAATGCTGTGTAGATCTCTCCCCCCTCTTCTTGGGCCCGCAAGTAGGCCACTGATCCGTATGCGACCTCTGAGGCGTCACTGAAGACGTGTAAGTCCATTTTACATGTCTCTGGCCTCACCGTGGGTGGGAAGTAGCTTCGGCGCATATTAACGCCTGGGAGTGAGTGGAGCTCCATCTCCCACTCTCTCCAGGTGGATGCAAGGTGTGCGGGAATGGGGTCGTCCCAGCCCTGGTCCTTGTCCCACAATGCTCGTACAATCATTTTTGCCCTGGTGGTGTACGGTAGAATACATCCTAGCGGGTCATATTGTCGGGCGAGTGTTGTGTACACACTCCGTCTGGTGGTCGGCACCGCCGCCGGCCTTCCCTGCTCCGTAGTCAGGGGCTTGTGTCTGTAGTGAAGCGAATCTGTTTTGAATCGCCACACCAATCCCAGGGTCATCTCCTGGGCTTCTCCCGGGATTGTAGCCATCCAGGTCTCGCTGCTGGCTGCCTTGTCCTCGGAGGAGAGGCTGCGCAGTACTTGCGGATCGCTGCTGGCCCACTGCCTGAGATCAAAGCCGCCTTTGATCAATGAGGCGCGGAGTTTAATCAGGAGAGCCTCGGCTTCTTCCTGGGTTGAAAGGCTTTGTAGACAGTTGTCTACGTAGAAGCTGTTCTTTACGCTGTGTCGGACCTCTTCGTCCGCTGCTGGGTCCTCTGCTACATGTTTCTGTAGTGCAAATGTAGCACAGCAGGGGCTGCACGTCGTTCCGAAGGGGAGGACTTCCCATTGGTAGATGGCTGGGTGCTCATCTCCTGGCTTCTCTCTCCATAGGAACCGTAACAGGGGCTTGTCCTCCTCTACTAATCTCACCTGCAGGAACATTCCTTTAACATCCCCGCTGATGGCCACCTTTTCCTGGCGGAAGCGGAGTATAACGCCGAGTAGGGAGGGGCCGAGTGTGGGACCGGGCAGTAACTCTTTATTCAGATTTTGGGATCCGATCTGGTAGCTGCAGTTAAATACTATGCGGTCTTTACCGTTGTGATGGACCTTGTGGTGAGGCACGTACCACGATTCAGTGGTCTGGTCAGCCTCTTTAATGTCCATCTTTGTGACGTGTCCCGCTGTGATGAGCTTCTCAATCTCAGCGCGGTATACACTCTCTTGGGCGGGGTTCTTGGCTAAGCGCCGCTCCGTGTTCAGCAGGTACCGTTCTGTGGCGTCTGTCTTGGCGTGGAAAGTAGGCATTCCTTCTCGCCGCAGGAGTGGCGTGGCGTATCTCAACACGCCGTTGACCGGGACTCTCTTGGTCCCTGTCTCGAGGAGGTGAATGGCGTAAATGTCATCTTTAGAGCGAATGTCTTTCTTTCCGTTCTTAAAGGGCATTTGTTCCAAGGTCCATAACCGCTCTACGTGTTGCAGGAGTGCGGTTTCTCCCTCTGTGACTCGGGAGTGGAGACATCTAGTGGCTGTACTTCGGTTGAGAGATTTGGCGAGCGGGCCTTGGAGAGTCCATCCCAAACGGGTCTCGACTGCTGCAGGACAGCCTCGGGGTCCGGTATGAACCCGGTCTATCGGGACAATGAGGTCTGCATGGTCGGAGCCTATCAACAGGGTCGGCATAGCATTGTCTATGAGCGGGATCGGTAACTTGCGCAGATGTGCATATTTCTCCATCAGCTTGGCGACGGGGTATGTGTACCGCGACAGTCCTATTTCTTGGCTGGTGAAAGCGCCTGTAATCTGGTACCGTCGCTCAGGCTGGCCGCTTGCTGCGATAGAGAATGAGACATTCTCGCCCTTTATCGTCTTCAAATCTCGTCTTATTGTCCGAATTGTCATTTGGGTTTCGCTTCCCCGCAGCCCTAGCTGGGCCGCAGCGGAGGCGAGCAGAAGGGTCTTCTCTGACCCGTCATCGAGGACGGCGTAAGTGTCCAGGACTTTATTCTGGTCGCTTAGTGTCACACGCACTACTTTTAGGAGTACTCGGGCTCCACTGCTGCTGGCGGGATCGATGTACATGACGCTCGCTTTGCTGCTGGATGGTGCGGGTGAAGGGCGCCGTCTGTTACTGTCGTGAAGTATGTCCAGATGGGCTCCATCGCACTTGGTGCACCTTTTCTTTAAGCGGCATTCGGCTGCCATGTGTGAGCGCGCACAGCGAAAACAGCGCTTGTTGGACTTTATCCATTGACTTGCTTCCTCCGCGTTCAGCTTGGGGAAGGAGTCACATTGCGCTAGCCAGTGTTCTTTCTCACAGTAGGGGCACACTATCTTCCACTTCTCCGTTCTGGAGGGGGTACTGTGGCTCCTGCTGCTCGGTACTGACTCCGATTGGTGCATCACAGTCACCGATCTTCTTCCATCATTTAGTCGTCTGGTTCCTTCTCTGGAGCCAGGGGTGCTCCGTCCGAATGTATCTAGCCGTAGGCTGCTGACTTCTCTCGCCAGGAAGTCTGCTAGATCGAGGAGGTTCGGTTCGGGGCCATTCGGGTCTCGGTGGTCTCTCTGCCGCCTAAAACGCTCCTGTCGAGCGGGCGGCAGCTTCTCCAAGATCCTTTCCACATTTGAGTTGGCGTAAAGTTCATGCCTCCCCTTCTCTCTCTGCGCTCCCAACATCCCTACCAGGGACTGCACTCTGATGGACAGGTCGTCCAGTGCTCGATTGTCTATTGCTGGGGGTAAGCGGTCGATGTGTCGGATCTCCTGGATCACGTAATCCCATATGCGCCCATACCTCTGGTCCAATGCTACCAGCGCTGCTGTGTATGGGGTGGTGGAAGTCGCGTAGGCGAGCGCTATATTATGTGCGCGGGGTACCTTTAAGTGCTTCAGTAGGATGGCGTATTTATGGCGTTCATCCAATACATCCACCAACATGGTCTCCAGACACATGCGGAGTTCTGTATACTGGGCCCGGTTCTCTTGGGTGAAGTCGGGTACCATAGGCGTGCCAATGTATGACGCTGACTGTGGATACATCGGCGAGCGTTGGGGGAGAGGCCTCCTAGGCGAGTCTCCTCCCGCTCCTTGGTATGGGCTGGTACTGGCAGTGTACCATGGCCCGCTTGTCCAGGTGCTGTTCCTCGGTGCGGGTCGTGCGTCGTGCTCACCCGTGTATAGAGTCGGGGGTCTGTAGCGCAGCTCCGCGGGAGTATAGCCTGGGCTGTACCGGACCTCCTGGTCCGGTAGAGTACTGTGCTGTCGTCGGGCGTGGTTCTCCTCCTCTTCCTCTTCGTCTTCAGTTAGGTCATCCAGTGCTTGTAGTCTCTGGTTTAGCCTCTCCACAGGATATGCTGCTCCTTCCCGGTTGCTAGGTCTCGCTTGGACCGGTGGGGGGAGGTGGTCTGTGGGGGGTATAGACCTCGTCTGTTGGTCAAGTTCAGGGTTGTTTACTCGGCTAGGGGATGCCGCCCTGGAGGTGTGTCTAGACGAGTTCCTGGAGCCTCTGGCGGAGGGAGAGGGTGTTGTCCGTCTGATCAGCTGTTCTATTAGTTGCGCTTGCTGTCTGTCGCGCTCTGCGTCCCGTAGAGCACCAGCAGCTGCTCGCTGGCTGTCTGCTCGGTCTCGGGCCACATTCTCTTCCCTCTGAATGCGTCTTATTTCTAGACTTATATGCTCTTCTTCGCTCCGCTGCTGGATCTGCAGTCGGTCGCGTTCAGCAGCGGCGTTCAGGCTGATGAGGAAGGCCTGCTGTAGGGTCCTCTCTGCCTCGCTGGGAGAAGGCGGTTGTATAGGGGAGCCTTCCCTCGGGGTACTCCTTGCGGAGCCTTGGAGCTCTATCTCCTCGGTGCTCTCCCCGTCTTCTTCCGTGCCGAGTTCTCTCTCGGTAGCGTTGTATTCCTCCCGGGACTCATCGGGGACTACTTCTTCAGTACTGGCGGGGTGTGAAGTCATGTCTGGTTCCCACTGGTCCCCACCGTGAACTTGGTCAGTTACATTAGAACCCGTAGGGGCCTCTATGGTCGGGGTAGTCTGGGCGTTGGGGTTAGACATACTTTTACTTTCTAGTTTTACCGCGTTTACTGTTAGTAGAAGACTAGGTTGTTGACTGACAGCGTAAGCCTCTAAGTACTGAGGGAGCCGTCGTTCGCGCTGCGGGCGTTGGTTAGGAGGATCGTTTCGTGGAGTGTTCATCATAGGCCATTTCAATATTAATAACACTATATTAATATTACACTAATTACCATCCGGCTCGAAGGACCAATTGTAACTGAGGGGTACAATTCCCTGACTGTATTACTAGATATGATACTTACTACCACTACCTTTGTACTTAATATTCGGCCACCCAGTACTCGGCATAAATATATTATGATAAACACTCTCACGTAGATGAAACGGATCCAACACAAATGTACGAAGTCGAAGTATGCGTTTATTCCTACACAGCAATGGTGTGTAGAGCAAGCACTTAATCACTTAATTACATTTATGAATTGAAATAGTATGCACTTTTATGGCAAAGAGTATTCGTCGGTATATCAATAGAGAATGTCCAATCTCTGATGGCGCAGGTGGTAAATATACGACCTGGAATAGTTAAGGAATAACAGCAATGATACTTTAATGATTATAAGACTGGATACACTAGGGGGGTTAATCCGGTCGCTTGTAAGACAACAGGAGTAGGAGGGGGGGGGGGGTAGAGTCTGGCTGCCTCGTCCGGCCAAGGGTATCCTGGGTGAACCCACAGTTGTGCAGCTCGGTGCGCCAGCGATCCTTGGACCACAGATGAAAGCAGGTGGACTCTCTGTGAGCCGGCTCTCTCCGGTCCACGGGGGAGAGACGTGAAGCGACCTCGTCTTGCAGAGCGTCTCCTCACCTTGCATCCTCTCCAGGGGGGGGGGGTTCCAACACACGGCAGTGTCGGGGGTCTTTATCCATGGAATAATCACTGTATACAAAGCATAATCCGTGCCTGGGAAGGCGGGCTGTCGTCGGTAGAATAATCCGGTATACAGGTCCACTCGCTCGTCGGCTCTGGGGCTCCTCAGATGCAATCTCACATGGGGTCGACCATCCTGGATAAGCAGCCAGTTCTCTGCCCGAAACGATGGGGTGCTGGCTACGGTAGTATTCTCACCGTACGAAGCACTACATATGAATAGACTATTATTAGCTTAATAGACTACGTCCAACTCGACGATATAGTGCCAAATATGACTATTCAAATATTAATATACACGATGTCTCAATACCGATGGTAGGCCGAACTTGGCCTTACTCCCACACGTGGCGTCGCGGGGAGGCTTTACGTCTGTGACTCTATTGGAGGGTAAGAAACTGGACTGAAAAGGAAGTCCTACTTTAGTAGCGCAGTATATATACGCACTATGAACAAATAGTACCGTTAGTGGTGCGGTAGCCAGATTCCTACGCGGAACTAGGACTTGTTCGTACATGTTGAGCGGCACGTCTGAACTGGGTCTGGGGGGTATGGCAGCCTGGCACCAAGGTCTCGACCAATAGTAGAATGGAGACTATTATGGGATGTTCAGTAGGCTAGAATGGATATTCAATGCATATTGTACAAGGAATATACAAGGGATATCAGGGAATATTAGAGAATATACAAATACAATTAAATATATATATATAATAAATATATATATTCGGTTTAATCTGGCCCTTCACAACAGTAGCCTTAAATAAATTCAGTGTTACCAAGCTTTGGATCTTCAGATCGGACTGGAGATTGTTCCATGCAGTAGGTGCGGAAAACCTAAAAGCTTTCTTTCCCAAACCTACCGAAGTCGGCCCATGTCACCCCACTTCTTAGGGACCTGCACTGGCTCCCCATTGCTGCACGTATCCGCTTCAAGGCCCTCGACCTAGCATACCGTGCGGCAAAGGGAACCGCTCCCGCCTACCTCCGGTCAATGGTCTCTAACTACACACCCTCAAGACCCCTACGCTCTGCATCTTCTGGCCGCCTCAGATCTACTCCTATCCAAGCTCCCGGAGGGTCATCAAAGAGAAGCCGCCTATTCTCAGTCCTTGCCCCACAATGGTGGAATGAACTACCCATCCCAGTTAGGACAGCCGAATCCCGTCCAATCTTTCGCCGTCGACTAAAGACTCACTTCTTCAACCATTATCTGAAATGATAAAAAAAAAAAAAAAAAAAAAAAAAAACTAACCCCGACTAACCTTAATGTCATGCACTTGTCCTAATAAACTAACCTACACTGTAACACGCAACACTTTGATGAACATTGTTACTCAGCTGATAGAGTTATACCCTTCTTGCTGTCTTGTCGCACAGAACTTGTAAGTCGCTTTGGATAAAAGCGTCAGCTAAATGACTAAATGTAAATGTAAATGTTTCCCATTTCTGTTCGGACATTGGGAACAGCAAAGTGCATAAAATCCGTTGACCGCCGAGCCATTGACCGCAGAGCCGGGGGCGTGAGCTGGCTTGACCACGGATCGTACATGTTTCTGTGGCAGAATGTAGTGCAGCAAAGTCCTGCAGCATACATCTGCATGTCACTTGTTTCTTTGTGAAGTTGACAGCACTGTGGATCAGTGGCGCCCCCAGGTGGACTCCTTGAAGCTCTGCAGAAGTCTCCTGATATTTTGTGTGTGCATACTAGTGGTCTGCAAGGGCCTTGAAATGAAGCCCGTGCCCTGCCCGAGCCCGTGAACTTCAGGCTCTGCCCAAAAATAAGCCAGACTGTAAATAATATTTTAAGCCCTAGCCTGCGTGAAAACCCGAAAAAAATTTATTATTATTATTATTAAAATATATTTTTTTTGTATTTGTTTTAAATATTCTAAACACTTTATATATTAACTTAATAAATAAACAAAAACGAAAATGTCCAATAGGTCTGCCTAAATAACGCATATCACGCTGAAAACTAAGAAGCATTTACATAGCCTGGTTCGCTCTTATTAGAATGCCGTGCCTCGTAAAACGTATTGAAGGCTATAGAATCTTCTTTGACACACACACACACACACACACACACACACACACACACACACACACACGACACAAATAGCCTACTCAGTCACTATACAAACAAACAGAAATCAGATTTCGAGCAGAGCAACATAATGAAAAGCACAACAAAACACGGCAGCAGCGACCCAGCAAATAATAAACATCACTCACCACTTGCTGTTGACGTCAGCAACGCGTTGAACAACGTTAACAAAACTTCGCCAACCGGCTACATACATCCAAGAACAAATTAAAACGTTCGCCAACTGGCTATATTCCAACACAACCAATCGAGTTGTCCCCTGAGTTCTCCCTGCGCGCTGCGGTAATTACATCCAAATGTTTCTCTGATGACAGCTTGCGCAAAAGAGAAAACGAAACTTAAGGAAAACGAAGGTTATCCTATAACCCTAGTTATATGAAAAAATTAAATTAAATAAAAAAATTAAAAAAAATTAAAAACGGCGGTGCCCGGGCCCGGCCGAGCCCGAATTATTTATTAAAAAAAAAAGCCCTACCCAGCCCGAACCCGCCGGGCCGGGCCGGGCCCCGTCGGGCCTGGGCAAGGTTGCAGTGCACTAGTGCATACACTGATGTAATCCTATGGGTGCCTTTTCTGAGGATACTTCAGCAAAAATGCCCATGTTATGGCCATGGTCTTAAGATAAGCAAAATTACTAAAGTTTCAACATAACCTTTCAAGGTCACAACCAGCCAGAATGGTCATAAGAATATAAGAAATGAATTTCTCATCCTAGAATCATGCAAAATGGAGGTATTACATGTGTATTTATTTACTCTCGGAAACAAAGAAGTTAGTATATGCAAATTAGTGCATGTTTTATGGGGTAATGCCTAATTTGCATGTATAAATATAACATTTCAGAAAACTTCCAATACATTTTTTATTTATTGTTATTGTTTATTAAAGGAAAAATCCAACATTTTGGGAAATTAGCTTATTTAACATCTTCCCTGGAGTTAGACAAGAAGATACATACCTTTTTTGTCTCTGTGCGTGCATTTAGCTTTGGTAACAGTCGCTCCGTTAGCGTAGCTTAGCTTCATCACTGGAAGTGGGGGAGGGTTAGAGCCTGACGTTCCCTACAGTGCCCTACAGTCACGAAATACACTCCAAATACAACTCCAAAACGTTCCTGTAAACATGTTGTGACCTGTGTATTTACCACGTGGAGAAATAAAAAATAATTGAATTCGACAATTACGTTTTATAAGCAAATATACTCTGAACTATTTTTTGCCTAACCACTCCTCTGGGCGCAGTGATTTCAGTGCTACCTACTAACGTCGAGGGAGGCGGCCGGCCAGTGTTTACCAATGTGACTAGTAGCTTAGCGACAGACTTACTTGACTGCTGCTAATCATGTCCGACTTTGAAAGAGAGGAATCCTCAGAGGATGATGAATACTTCGGGACAAACAAAGATCCAGAAGCTTATCTTTTTGAACCCGAATACACAGAGGAGGAACTACGTGTTTTGGAAGCTGACCGGGAAAGACGCGAGGATGAAGAAGAACAGCTTGGGGCCGAGGGGAGAGTCAGAACAGACACGGATTGGTGGTGCACTGCCGACAGAAATAGAGTGCTTCTGCTGTAATGAATGGGACTCTGTGCTGCCATCAATGATCGGAAGGCTTCATATATCGGATGAAGAGGACAGTGCACAACGAGACTGTCTAACGAGCAAGGAACATTTCTCAGCGCTAACCCATCCAGAAGTGGTTGGAACTTTTTTCCATGTTCCGAAAATAAATAGGAAAAGACGCCCCGTGCCGAGTGGACCTAACGGAGAGTTGTCTATCGAGTAAGTGACTATTATAATCATCATGATGCATGGGGCAAACTAACAAACTCGTTTACCTCTATATTTACATTCACTGATATTAATTCTTTAGCTACTGTCTACATGTATATAGTCTATATACACTGTGGGAAGGGGGAAACGCAATTTAATTTCTCTGTATGTCTTGTCCATTACGAGAGGTGACAATAAAGCTGACTTTGACTTTATGGGTGTTCATTCCTTTATGGCTAATAATACTAGAGGTCCGGTTTCATATAAACAAAATGATTTATATAGCTAGGCTACCACTTTCATGATGGTTTGATTGTTTATTTGTAGTTATTCATACAGCATTTTATGTGTTCTCAGTCAATACAGATTGGTGTCATACCGCATCGTCTTGGAGTGGGCCCTGAGAGGAGAGACGTTGGGGAGAGCAAATCGAAAACCGTTGCCATCGTGTGTCGTTGGTGCAATTCGCCAAAGATATCCTTCAGCGACAGGGATTTATGTAGGATTCAAAGAGGCAGAGGATGCAATGGATATGCTGTAACTGTACAATAATTTGTAGGGATGCCCCGATCGATCGGCCACCAATCGTTACCGGCCGATACTCAGTATAAATATGCGATCTGTGAATTCCGATAATGAGTCATATTCGCCGATCGCGGAAACCGATCAAGCGAAGATCTCACTCGCTGTCTGTCTCAGACACACACGACCTGCAAACTGCCGCTGATCCTCCTCCCTTGCCCCGCCCGCACCCGCGTAGAGTTTGTAAACACTGAGGACTGAGAGGAGGCTCCTCTGCTCGAGTCTGTAGTGCATTCGACCTGAGCTAACGTTAGCTACCTAGCTATCGTTACTGTTTAAACAAAATTACCCAGTCAACTATTCACGTTTAGTAGGCATTGTCTAACGGTATTTAGCCGGCTAGCTACTGATAGCTCCTGATATCAACAAATGATCCAGAAAGTCTAGTAGTCCATGTTCATACCTCTGTTAGCTTGCGTTAGCTTGCGTTAGCTGAAGTTAGTTCTCTGTTCAAAACGAAATGTCCCATTGAACTAAAGTTCTGTCTTAACGTCATCTAGCCGGCTAGCAGTAGCTACAGATAGCTCTTGATATCAATGTCTTATAACATTGATTCACTGCGTATTCGAGCTGAGTGCTTGCTGAATGTGAAATGACCAAAGAACCGTAACGTTACCAATAGGGTACAGCTGCAGCACAGGAGAATCCTTTTTGGAGCTGGAGGCTACTAGAGTACACACAGACAGTGGAGCTGTTTGCAGATAGCGAGCATTTTGACTTGTTGCGTGGTGGCGATGTCTCGCAGATAATACAAGTACAAGTCTAATTATATAATATATATATTTTATAAAAAAAAATAAAAATAAAATTATATAAAATAATTTTTAATTTCTTTTTAATCAAAAACAATCGGTATCGGCCGATATGGCTCACGACGATCGGTGATCGGTATCGGTGGCAAAAAACGTGATCGGGGCATCCCTAATAATTTGATTTGCATAAGGATAGAGTAAAACTGTATATTGTATAGTAGTGTACATAGGCCCCAGTGACCTTAGCATGTCTATTTTATCATGCTTTCTTTATACCTGTTTATTATGTCTTTATTATTTAGTATTATTACACAATCGTAGCGGGCATGACCACCTGCATTTCACTGTATGCCCTGGTATGTATGTGACAAATAAAACTCTTGAAGCTTGACCCCTGGATAAACCATAAGCTGTGTAGTGATTATCTGTGATTACACATTTCACTGTACAACTCAAATGATGATCTATTGTCGGATAAAAAAAACAGAACTCAAACTGAGAAATGCTTGTAAGTTATTTTACAACAATATGTCATCGAAATATCAGTCATATCCGCTCTGATCCATTTCAAGTTCCTTTATTAGTTGTCATGCAAAAATACATAATACTTTTATATGAAATGCTTTCTTCTGTTCTGTTCCTGAGAGTGAGCTAGATAAAAAATAAAATAGATGAGTATAAAATAGAAAGTCAAAGTACGTAAACTAGTGTAAACAAAAGTGTTCAATATATATACAATACAGGGTAGGAACTGAGTTACAATACAATGCAGAAATGGGATGAGGTACAACTTAGGGTAAGGTGCAATGAGGTATGAGTTGTAGTGCAAATCTCTTTACCAATACATATAAAGTGGGTGCTACAGTGAGTTGTTTATTTAAAGTTAGTGTGTACGTGTGGAAGTGTGTGCTGTGAGTGTAGTTGATGGTTTGTTACATAGTGTTATTGTCGTTGAGCATCCTGATGGGGGAAGGGTTTCAGAGTCGCACAAAAGAAAAAAGAGGGGGGGGGGGCACAAAATGGTTAGAGTTCCTGTGTTTGCAGTGAGCAGACAGGAGCTGTAATACGCATATATATATATATATGCATACAGAATCAAATATAGCAATAGAATCAAAGTATATAAAGACAATTATGAAATGAAAGTAGTAAATAGAAATAATAAAAATGTCTTATACCTTCACAGACGACAACAATCATAGAATTATCCTTCTGAGCCTTTGAATCGTGACGTGTGCTTTAATGGCCTCGTCTTTGTTTGGTCTGGGAAGTAAGCCCATAGTCAAAATCTGCAGCTCCTGGCTCTAACTGAGACCTGGATAACCCCCAATAACTCATCAACACCTGCAGCATTATCTACAAACTATAACTTCACTCACACACCTCGACCTTCCAGGCGGGGTGGAGGCACTGGCCTCATGACATCTCCTTCATGGACTACAAACGTAACACCCCTCCCAGCACTGTCACTCTCCTCTTTTGAATATCATGCAGTATCTGTCTCTAATCCTTTCAATCTCACCATTGTTACACTCTACCGCCCTCCAGGTCCGCTCGATCACTTCACAGATGAGCTGGACATGCTTCTAAGCTCCTTACCGGAAGATGGTACCCCTCTCCTTCTATTGGGCGACTTCAACCTGCCTGACTCATCTCAGTCAGTCATAGTAGTCTCCCTCCTACAATCATTTGACCTGACTCCCACTGCCATGCCTCCCACCCACAAAGCAGGCAACTCCTTGGATCTCATATTTTCCCGTAACTCCAGCATCATTAACACCACGGTAACTCCCCTACATGTATCTGACCATTCCTTCATATCCTTCTCACTAACTCTCATGCTTAACCGAAAGGTCTTCACCCCAACTCAAACCGTCTCACTCAGACGCAACCTGCCCTCCCTATCCCCCTCCACCCTCTCCTCTGACATACTATCCACTCTACCTTTGAGTGACACCTTCTCTGCTCTCTCCACAGAGATGGCAACCTCCACCCTCCTCTCAGCCCTTGCAACCTCCTTCGACAAGCTCTGTCCCCTCGTTGAGAAACCTGCCCGCCGTTCCCCACCCAGTCCATGGCTGACAGATCCAGTGAGAGAACAAAGACAGGTCCTGAGAGCAGCTGAAAGGAAGTATAGAAAGTCACGCCTCACTGCTGACATCGACACATATCACAACCTCTTGTTAACATTCTCCAAAACCATTACTAATGCCAAAGCTTCTTTCTTTCACCATAGGATCGAGGCCTCTGCCAAGAATCTTCGCAAACTGCATGCTACCATGTCCTCCCTCCTCACTCCCCCCCCACCCCCCCCTCCCTCATCTTTCTCTGCCGAAGACTTTGCGATCTTCTTTGAGGAAAAAGTGGAGAACATCCGCAGCTCCTTCTCCCAACCCCCACCCATTCCAAATGCTGAATCGAGAACCTCATCCTTCACTCTGTCATCTTTCTCTCCCATTACAGAAGCCGAGACCCTGACACTGGTAACGTCGAACCGTCCGACTACATGCCAGCTGGACCGGCTACCTTCCCCACTCCTCCAGTCCATAGCACCAGACATCCTCCCATTCCTAACTGCAACCATCAACTCCTCACTCAACTCGGGGGTGGTCCCCACCTCCCTAAAACAAGCCAGAGTCACGCCCCTCATAAAAAAACCATCCCTGAACCCTACCGTCATAGGCAACTACCGTCCTGTCTCTCTTCTCTCCTTCCTTTCTAAAACACTTGAACGTGCTGTATCCAACCAACTTACTGCTTATCTCTTACAGAATGACCTCCTAGACCCTAATCAGTCAGGCTTCAGGACTGGTCACTCCACAGAGACAGCCCTCATTGCGGTCACAGAGGCACTTCACTTAGCAAAAGCGAAAGGCCTCTCCTCTGTCCTGATTCTCCTAGATCTATCTGCAGCCTTCGACACAGTCAACCACCAGATCCTCCTCGCGGCCCTCGCAGGAATGGGAGTGGCTGGCTCTGCGCTGACATGGTTGTCATCATACCTCAATGACCGCTCCTACCAAGTGTCATGGAGAGGGACCCTGTCGGCCACCCGCCCCCTGCGGACGGGTGTCCCCCAGGGCTCGGTTTTAGGACCCCTTCTCTTCTCCCTCTACACTAAATCACTGGGTAACATTATCACGTCTCATGGCTTCTCCTACCACTGTTATGCCGACGATACTCAACTCTTCCTCTCCTTCCCTCCCTCAGATATCCACGTCTCTGAGCGGATCTCGGCCTGTCTGTCCGACATCTCCGCCTGGATGACCACCAACCACCTCAAACTGAACCTAAGCAAAACAGAATTGCTCCACCTGCCGGCCAAATCCTCCCCCCTGACCGACCTTTCCATCACAGTCGAGAATGCAGCTGTGACCGCGTCCCCGACCGCCAAGAACCTTGGTGTTGTCCTCGACGACCAGTTGAACTTCTCTGCTCACATCGCAGCGACAACCAGAACCTGCCGATTCCTCCTGAGCAACGTCAGAAGGATACGCCCCTTCCTGACAAAAGAAGCCACCCAACTCCTCGTCCAATCAACAGTCATCTCCCGCCTCGACTACTGCAACGCACTGCTCGCTGGCCTCCCGGCCACTGCCACTAAGCCTCTTCAACTCATTCAGAACGCAGCGGCCCGCCTGATCTCAAACCTACCGAAGTCGGCCCATGTCACCCCACTTCTTAGGGACCTGCACTGGCTCCCCATTGCTGCACGAATCCGCTTCAAGGCCCTTGACCTAGCATACCGTGCGGCAAAGGGAACTGCTCCCGCCTACCTCCGGTCAATGGTCTCTAACTACACACCCTCAAGACCCCTACGCTCTGCATCTTCTGGCCGCCTCAGACCTACTCCTATCCAAGCTCCGGGAGGGTCATCAAAGAGAAGTCGCCTATTCTCAGTCCTTGCCCCACAATGGTGGAATGAACTACCCACCCCAGTTAGGACAGCCGAAACACGTCCAATCTTTCGCCGTCGACTAAAGACTCACTTCTTCAACCATTATCTGAATAAAAAAAAAAAAAAAAAAAAAAAAAATCTAACCCTAACTAACCATACTGTCATGCACTTGTCCTAATAAACTAACCTACACTGTAGCACTCAACACTTTGATGAACATTGTTACTCAGCTGATAGAGTTGTGCTCTTCCTGATGGCTTGTCGTACAGAACTTGTAAGTCGCTTTGGATAAAAGCGTCAGCTAAATGACTAAATGTAAATGTAAATGTAAATGTAAGCCGATGTTTGCAGCCATATGAGGGACTGTCACGCGAGATGACGAGTGTCGGAATTTCACTGTGGGATCCAACCTTCGGTCAATGACCTTCTCCATCAAGACATTGCTGAATCCTTGTGTTGTCTTTGTATAAACAGGTCGGGCAACCCATTGCTTTGACTGCTTTTGATAGACAACGCTGTGTCTTAGGAGGCCTGAAATGATAAACCATCATGAGATGTTGTAAAGTCTGTTAGGATTATGATCTGTAGGCTATATTATTTCATTCCTGTTCTACCAGCACAAGTGTGATTTAAACAAATGGGGTCAGTTATGATACTGTATGTCTAGGCCAGAAATTATATACCGTATATATCATTACAGACATTTCTATGGCTGAAAACTCAAACACCTATGGGTAAGAGGAGTGTTTTTTTGTATAGTACTTACCCGCTGGCGTTTGTGCCTGTTCACGCTTTGTGTCGTGGTTCTCATTGTGATCCACGATGGCCAACATTGTGCGTGCCTGCATCGCTGGATATATTCAAAGTGTAACCGCTTTGGACAATACTTGAGAAGGACATTATGGAAGACCTCGAGTTGTCCTGTTAAAACATAGAAAACATCATTTGAAAGTATGAATTAAAAATGTAATCAATAGATGAAACACAGATTACAATTTGTGTGCATGATTTGTTGAAGACTATTGTGAAATAATGTATTTGTCATTAGCTATCAAAAAGGTGTAGTGATGACGAGGCAGGCAACAACTAATTTGTACAACAGACTACCGTCTGAGTAGGAGAACTCATTTGAATAGCACAAAGAGTTGGCTACCTGCAAACAAAACACCTAGTGGAGGGTGCCAGAATCCCAAATTCACACATTTATGTTGATGAGTTTCTTTCTTTGATAGACATACCTGTGTGCTTGAACAGAGCCATTTGCTCAAGATCTTTGAGTAGGCGTTTATTCATCACCACGTCATAAAGGCCATTGTAGGCTGGGGAGTCTTCCATTAGCCATTTATTTTTCCTTTGGTCATCCGCTGACAGCTCTCTGTGGTAACATTGGTGTTCCACATCATTTTCCTCCCAACGATGGACCCCACGGGTATGATGAGGACGGATTGACTTCCATCGTCTGTGCAACTCCTGACAATAACATTAGAGCACAAGCAGAAATCATTTTAGCATTACCATAACATAACATTAATTTTGAAGTGATTTGACTTTGCAATAAGGTGTGTGTGTACTTGTGTACCTTTACATCTCCTTTTGACGAGCTACAGCACCACCACATGTGATTGCTTATACTTTTCACCCAAGGAGCAAGGTCCTTGCAATTCTTGCGATGGGAAGCCACAACCAATTTCTTTTTTTATTCCTAAATTCAAACGGGGAAATGATTAGATAATGAAATTGCACTTCAAAATACGTATTCAACTATAATACACAGATAAACCAGACAGCACAGCGCCAGGGGTTGTGCTCCAGTGCCTGGTACACTAGCTTAGACTGACAATAGATTACACTAACCTTTGGCAGTATGCCATGGATCAAACTCGTGCTGTATGTCTGGATAACGCTCTCTCAGAATTTTCCTGATGGAGGGATGTCTGTCGGTGGTGACAACATTTACATTAATCCCTGCATCTAGGATCTTTTCCAGTCCTTTCTCGAAACCCATTGGCTCCATTGCGACGGAATTTGTGGCCTGGGTCACCTAGAGGGAACAAGTAAAGATTAGTTTACAGGTGATTACATTTTAGACATTTTAGACAATCAGATAAATTAAATAACGCACATCCTCCGTTCATGGGTGCTTAGCCAAACTGTAAAACAGTAGTAAATTAAACAGCTAAACAGTTAGAAACACCGAGGAACTCAAGAAGGCCATATCCGAAATGCAAAGTGGTAGGGCTCCTGGAAGAGACGGTATCCCACCATATGATCTTATACTCAGTCAATGAGGGGAACTTCCATAAGCACGACAATATTGCACTCATAACAGTCCTTCTTAAAAAAGACAAGGACCCCACCGAGTGCGGTAGTTATAGACCCCTAAGCCTCCTCGGAACCGATATCAAACTGTACTCTAAGGCAGTGATTCCCAACCTGGGGTCCGCGGACCCCTGGGGGTCCGCCAGGGGGCGCAGGGGGTCCGCCAAACCACAGATGATTTGAGTTTTTTTTTTTTTTTTTTTTTTTTTGATTCAGAAGCATGAATAGTCTCTCCACTACAATAAAAAATAAAGATAAATAAATAAACATCTAGACATGATTTTTGAACGTTAACAGTAGGCTACCGGGTAGCCGCTAAAACGCGAATCAGTTGACTGTATCACTTTCTGTAGCTAGCCTAGCACGCTAGTTAACTTTCTCGGCTCGTCTGCAGTCAGCCGCCAGAGGCGAAAATGTGTGACAAACGAAAAGGAGATGACGGCAGCTCATCTGCAAAAAAAGTTAGGACCTACAGCAATCGCGAAAATTACATCACCATTTGCTTCACTGAGGGACCAGACAAAACGACCTGAGTGTGTGATTTGTGGAGAAAAGTTGGCAAACTCGAGCCTGAAGCCCAGCAAGCTGAAGAGACATCAGGCGTCTAAGCACCCAGAAACCGTTGGGAAGGATCCAGACTTTTTTCGGAGGAAAGAACAGTCTCTCAAGGCGAACAAGCCTGTTGATGTTAGAGTAGCGTGGAGCAGGGGTGGCAGTGATTTACAGAAGGCTACCGAAGCCTCCTTTGAGTGTTCGCTTTTAATTACAAAAGCAAAGAAACCGCACAATATTGGCGAGCAGCTCATCAAACCAGCCTGCATCAAAATGGTTTAGAAACTGTGCGGCCCACAGGTGGCGGATAAACTAAAATCAGTACCACTCTCGAACAATGTAGTGAAAGACCGAATTGATAAGATGTCAAGTGATCCAGAAGCAGTCAAAAGAGGATCGGTAATGCAGCCTTTATCAACTATGCCCCAAAACTATGGAACAAACTACCCCAAAACATCAGGGAAGCCAACTCGCTAGACATCTTTAAAAGACAGCTTAAAACCTATCTCTTTGCTCAGGCATTTCACTGATAGATATCTGCTACCACCTAGTGGCAAGAGGAAACATCAGGGATATCCTGACACAACTTGTATTTATTCTTACCCTGCCTACTCTTTTACACTGCCTATCAAATTCATGTGTCGGTTATTGCACTTTTTACTTCTTACTGATGACTATTTTTAAACTGAATCATTTTAAACTATTCTTATTATTTGCTAGATCCAAATGTGAAACACTGATTATTTATGACTATTTTTAAAACTGAATCATTTTATTCTTATTATTTGCTAGATCCAAATGTGAAACACTGTGATTATTTGTTCATGAATTACAGGAGTATTACTGAATAGAGAGCCTATTAGGATGCTAGATCCTAATGTGAAACACTGTGATTTGCCATATCTTGCTATGCTCGCTCATGCCTGTATTTTTTATGTCCGTTCTATTTTATGATTTTTTGACTATTTTTAAACTGAATCATTTTAAACTATTTTTACTATTTGTGTTACTGAAAACTGTAAGCGGAGAGCCTATTGGGATGCTAGATCCTAATGTGAAACACTGTGATTCTACCTGTCTATCTTTTTATGCTCGCTTATGCCTGTATTTTTTGCTGTTGTGAAGCACTTTGAACTGCAACCTCTGTATGAAAAGTGCTATACAAATAAAGTTATTATTATTATTGCGAGCAGCAGCTGTCAGAAAAGCTTAGAAAGGGTCCATTTGCCATACAACTTGATGAAACTACAACTGTCGCAGACGAGGCTGTGCTCATCGTTTATGTGCAATATATTGAAAATGAGGATCTGAAGCAGGACATTCTCATGTCAGTCAACCTTACTACCACCACTCGAGGTGAGGATATTTTTACTGCAGTGGATTCTTACTTCATTCAACATAAATGCAAACCGTTCACCATTAGGGCCTGATTTGAGAGGATGAATACAGGATTTGAATATTGGCCAACATTTTGAAATACATATGGTGCAAGATTAGATTTGTTGATTGAAGGCACAAGTCAAAGAAGCATAGTGGGTCTAATTATGATGCATATGCCTGTGTATAAGCAGTTTGTTATTAAAATGACAAAAAAAAGGTATTAAACCCAGCTAGGACAGATTCTCTCTGCTACTGATTGGAATTTCCTGTCTCATATTTAGTTTAATTTGTTGCATTGATTTGTTCCATAAATGCAAACCGTTCACCATTAGGGACTGATTTGAGAGGATGAATACAGGATTTGAATATTGGCCAAACATTTTGAAATGCATATGGTGCAAGATGAGATTTGTTGATTGAAGGCACAAGTTAAAGAAGCATAGTGGGTCTAATTGTGATGCATATGCCTGTGTATAAGCAGTTTGTTATTAAAATGACAAAAAAAGGTATTAAACCCAGCTAGGACAGATTCTCTCTGCTACTGATTGGAATTTCCTGTCTCATATTTAGTTTAATTTGTTGCATTGATTTGTTCCATAAATGCAAACCGTTCACCATTAGGGCCTGATTTGAGAGGATGAATACAGCATTTGAATATTGGCCAAACATTTTGAAATGCATATGGTGCAAGATGAGATTTGTTGATTGAAGGCACAAGTTAAAGAAGCATAGTGGGTCTAATTGTGATGCATATGCCTGTGTATAAGCAGTTTGTTATTAAAATGACAAAAAAAAGGTATTAAACCCAGCTAGGACAGATTCTCTCTGCTACTGATTGGAATTTCCTGTCTCATATTTAGTTTAATTTGTTGCATTGATTTGTTCCATAAATGCAAACCGTTCACCATTAGGGCCTGATTTGAGAGGATGAATACAGCATTTGAATATTGGCCAAACATTTTGAAATGCATATGGTGCAAGATGAGATTTGTTGATTGAAGGCACAAGTTAAAGAAGCATAGTGGGTCTAATTGTGATGCATATGCCTGTGTATAAGCAGTTTGTTATAAAAAAAAAAAAAAAAAAAAAAAGTATTTTATGGTATCTTATTAGGAGGGGGTCCGCGAATTTCATCAGAGATGTTTGGGGGTCCCTGGGGGGAAAAAGGTTGGGAACCACTGCTCTAAGGTATTAGCCATCAGACTACAAAAGCATATGACGTCTTTAATTCATCTGGACCAAACTGGCTTCATAAGAGGCCGCTTGATCACTGATAACATAAGACGATTACTGCACGTACTAGATGCTGACAAGGATGACACCACACCTAAGGCGATGCTGTCCCTGGATGCAATGAAAGCCTTTGACAGGTTGGAATGGTCATATCTATGGGCAGTATTAGAAAGGATGGGGCTAGGTAAAGGTTTCATTGATATGATTAAAGTATTATACAAAGACCCTTCGGCCATGATTACAACAGGTATTATCACCTCCGGAATCTTTCCGGTATCACGCTCATCTAGACAGGGTTGCCCTCTTAGTCCCGGACTATTCGATCTATCATTAGAGCCTTTAGCACAATATATAAGACAATCCCAATCCATAGAACCAATCGTAATCAAGGGCACACAACATAAAATTTGTTTATATGCGGACGACGTAATACTGTTCATGCCAACACCACATTGCCTCACCTGCTCAATTTGATTGAGGACTTTGGAGATTTATCGGGATTTAAGATAAATTGGCCGAAGTCGGCTTTCCTTCCACTTAACGCCCCTGCAAAAAAAAATATAACCCTCCCAGTAGAGATACCTATGGTAAAACACTTTAGATGTTTGGGAGTGGAAATATTCCCCACCATAAGACAAACGGTGAAGCACAATTACACAAAAATCCAAAATAAAATCAAAGATGACCTTAACAGGTGGTCAAAACTTAAAAATTCAGTACAGGCACGGATATCAATAATTAAGATGGACGTACTACCTAGAATCAACTTCTTTAGCTCAATGCTACCGTTACCCCCTCCAGAGGGTTACTGGAAAAAATTACACTCCTCCACATACAAATTTATTTGGAATAACAAACCACCACGTATAAAAAGATCCACCGCACAGAGAAACAAAGCAGATGGTGGCATGGCATTTCCAGATTTGTTCCACTATTTTAAGGCGTATACTTTAAGACCATTGACAATATGGTTTGATCCCCAAGCATTAGTATCCTGGAGAAATCTAGAAGAAAATATAGTAGCCCCACATAGACTGAAGGACATAGTATACACTAAATTATCAATTAAGCAATGTGAACGGAAATTTGGCCCCATAATTACTCATGCAATCCGGATATGGCGTGAAACACAAAAAAAATATCCTAACCCACATAAATGGCATAATCATACTCCCTTATTCAATAACAATGCACTCTTGATTGAAAAACGACATAAGATTCCCTATATGGGAAAAGCAGGGCATACACTCATTAGGGGATGTTTTTAACAAACAGGGTTTTTGTAGTTATGAAGAAATACGCAAAAAATTTTATCTCACCAAGTCCACACATCTTTTTTACATACACTTACTGTTATGTTTGAAGTCTCACGGTGTTCCATTAGAGATACAAATTGAACACCACAGATACCACAAATTCTTCTATGAAAGAGAGACATCGAGAGGTTTTGTTTCAGATTTTTATCATCAATTACTAACGTCCTCGTATGAAACCCTCCACCTAGACTCTGTCTGGAGGAGGGATATACCAGACCTGGAAAGTGACTTTGATTGGCAAGAAGCCTGGGCAAATGTCCGACTTACATCAAGGAACCCGGACCATCAACAAATCAATCTTAACTATATTCACAGGACATACTTGACTCCTATAAGACTGAACAGAATGGGTCTTAAACAAGACTCCAAGTGCTCCTTATGTACAAATGGGGACGAGGGGACATTTATGCACATGTACTGGGACTGCCCACCAGTTAAGATATTCTGGAAAGAGGTGACCCAGCAATTATCAAATCTCTTAACTTGGAATATACCTGTACACCCCTCTGTATTACTGCTGAATGATGTTTTTGAGTGTGCAGTACATCCACAGCTAAAGAGATTGGTTTTATCGGGTATCACAGTGGCTAAAAAGCTGATAGCATCACGATGGTTCCAACCGGAAAAAATGTGCCGAAAGGTCTGGATTATTACATATCTCGATGTGATTTATCAAGAAATATCTACAGCAAGAATTCTGGGTCTCAATGAATCCAAAATGACAATGTGGTTAGAAGTGGTGGAGAGAATAAAAGCTAGCATATAATGGTAGTGTCTGGTTAGGAGCGAGGGATAATGGATGGATTATCCAATGGGGGGTCCGGGAGGGGGGGGTACGAGCTAGAGCATATGTGTGTAGGGTATTAGATAGCAGGTATTGGGGGTATATCCTGTATAAGACATTTAACTAAATGGTGATTTTATTGGATGTGCACTGTTAATAATGCTTGTATATCTTATCGTGTGTTGTCATGTTTGTTTATACGTTTGTTTAAAAAATAATACAAAAATAAAATACAAAAAAAAAACAGTAGTAAATTAACTAAGCGTGGCTCGCAACTCACTTTGTGATGCTCCCAGGTTTTAATTGTGAAAAAAATAGAAAAATAACAGATGACCACTTCTGGTCTTTTTCAAGTATGAACAGAAAGTGAGTTGAGAGCCTGGCTTTGTTCATTTACATTTCTGACGAGACTTATTATCACAATAACTCACGTTTAGTCTATTGTTGCCTTTTTTTTTACCTGAATCAAATCAAATACTATAATCTGGTTGGTGGTGTCATCCATGAAGGAATAAGTGGTGCATTTGCAGGAATGGCCTGGGCGCGTGAATACTTTCCCCAAGGCAGTTGTCCTTCCGCGTTCGGTTTACACGGCCTGATTGGCCACTGACGCTTCTCTTAGCGCCCAATCGAGTTAGCCCTACTATCGCCTAACTACTCGCTCAATATACTACTATCACTCAACTCGCTACCGCCGTGCATCATATACTAAAACTAACTATTAGGGGTGTAACGGTACACGGATACGTACCGTACCGCCTCAATGTGGTCCTCCGGTACAGTACGGGCTGTGCACCGAGCGATTGCAACGGTATGGAAACTTTTTTTGCGGAACATAAATCCCACCTGCCCTAATATAACGTGCACAACTAACCGGACGTGTGGGGAGGCGGGCCGCTGACGTTACTAGAGCACAGCACGGGAGCTCCTGTGAGCACATAGCTTAACTACATTTCTCAATAGTGTTGCTCCTTTTAACCAAGTAGCGTTCTTTGTAGTGTAGGCTAGCTATTTTTAGACCCAAGTAGTTACTCGCTACTGCCCGGAGAAACTGGACTGCTAAATAAAGATTAAAGATCTAGCGTCGTTGATGCTATTCAATATTAGCTAAATAGCTAACAAACGAAATACAATGTATAGCATAGCTGCCTACAACACACAATAATGTTAATACAATTACATGCATCATTGTTTACAATGAACGGGTGGGGCTAGTCAAAGGACTGGACACGGGGACAAGTTAACACTTTGATCGCCATCGTTAAAATTCATAATTTACCATCCCTTGCCAGCTCTATTTGTCTATGGAGAAGTTCCCCTTCTTTGCAGGGCTATAACTTTTTAAATTCTATTGCTGAATTGCCATTATTATGGCCCATTCAATGTCCTATATGTATTGTTCAGGGTGTATCAATGTTAAACTTTTTCATTCACATATTCATACTAAAATATGGTCTACAGTATAAGTATGTTTTAATCTTTTTCTGCAGCTTTCTCCAGAACGTGATTTATAGCCCTAAATGCATTATATTGATGATCAAATACAGTTTGGTAGGAATCTGTGCGAGATGAAAAATTTCAACTGGACGTGGTTCTAGAAGTTACTACATATCATCTGATGTTGACCGGATGGGCGAGGGGGCGCTTATAATTCCGTGGGCAACGTTATACCATTCATCTAATGTGGGTCATATGCAGTGTTGGGACTAACGCGTTACAAAGTAACGCGTTACAGAAACGAAGTTACTTTTTGCCGCAACTAGTACTCTAACGCATTACTTTTGAAATTCAGTAACGCTACTTACGTTACTGAATGGTTTGTTAGTTCGTTACTGCGTTCTTTTTATGTAGATTCATAGCGAGCGTCCTTATTTCGCCTGCGTTTGTTTTGTTTACTGTAGACTGAAAGGCGCTATATAAAACGAAGTATTATTATTATTATTATTTCTTTCCGTAGCCTCATTCTGTTTTCGCACTTCTGATTGGCCACTGACGTTCTGAAAGAAATAGGCGCTCTCTACAGTAAACAACAAGAGGACGCTCGCTATGAATCTACATAATAAGAACGCAGTAATAATAACGAACTAACAAACCATTTAGCAACTACTTTAGAGATAATTAATATACAACATGGAAACGAGATAAAGAACATGTTTGAAGGGCTGCTGGAGTCAACTGGACTAACGTTACATCTCGACCACCGCAGACTGGTGACGGTGAGTGCAATGTGTTCACTGAAACTCAAGATCAACGGATTTGGACTGTACGAAATCTGCCAGGGAATCTCATAATACTAATCAAACAATATAAATATAGTCCTTTCATGCACAATTGATATCCTAACTATTCTAACGTTGCAATGCTTTGATAACAACGCTGCAAGATGGTTATGAATGAATTAATGAATGGATGAATGAATGAATGAATGAATGAAAACTTTATTTAACAGATTGCAGAATGGGTACAATACAGTACGGCTCAATACATACAATTGTTAAGGGGATGCAGACCTGAGAAAGACGTTTGTCTTGTTTCCATCAGGGTCCCCCATTTTCAATTCATATAGACATTTATGACATACACAACATACATGACATTTATGGCATAGGGACATATAGGTATTTAGTACTGATACATTTGTGACATAAGCGGTATTCAAATATACAGTACTGTTACCCCTAGATCCTGACAGAGTATATACATATGATGGGGAGGGGACTGTACATTAGGAGGGGGTGGGTGGGTGGGAGAGAAATATACATACAGCGGGGAGGGAATATATAATGAAACGCTCTAGACCACATTGCTTAGCAGAGTTCGGTGATGTGAATGGAAACTGTCAAGTTGATCAACCGATTTTGAGTATATGGGGCATGGGACTTGAGCAATTTTTTTTTTTTTTTTTTTTTTAAATAACTAAATAGTTACTTTTCACAGTAACTCATTACTTTTGGGTGTAAGTAACTAGTACAGTAACGAAGTTACTTTGAAATGAAGTAACTAGTAAAGTAACTGAGTTACTATTTTTCAGTAACTAGCACAACACTGGTCATATGTTCATCAGATCAGTTAGTATATTAGACATTAGAAAATAACGTTGAAACTCACCGTGGCTTCCTCGCGCCGCTGGCAGATGAGCGTGGAACAGGATTTTTTCTATTATGGGATGTAGAAATGCCCGATCTATTTCCAGGTAATAGTATATACGTCCAAATAACGTTGTTTATTGGGTTAGGGCGAGCGATCTATTATCCAGTGTTTCAAGATGGAGTCGCGGGAGCTATAACGAGTGCCTGGACCACATATGGAGTGAGCCCTTCCGGTTCAAAGGGTGATTTCCAGTTGGCGATCTGCCGATCGGCCACCATATGGCGCTCTTGAACCGCTAGAGAGTTGAGTGGAGCTTTTCAGTGTGTCTCAGGGCCGCGGAGGGGAAATATGATTTCGATCACAGATTTTTGAAATATTGATATCAAAGACGAGTTAGGGCGTCTTCGGCAGAATGAGCATGGCTAGGAATGACGTCTAAACACGCCATCGGCGATCATAGTGTTAAACATGAATAAATTTATTATAACAGGTAGTTTCGAGTCGTGCCTAAGTACGTACACAGGGCTATTCTATACGCCGTTGACGCTTCCTCCTCATCGTTGATTGCCTGTAGTAGCTGCATCTAACGTTAAAACTAACCTAAAGTTAGTTGTTCACCAACAATCAACATTTGTTTTATCATTAGCTCAAAAACACAGAACCGGACGAGACAAGTTGTCCGCTCAATACGTTCTGCTAGGCAGCTAGGATAATAACAACAATACTTCCGCTCCGGTCGGTGGGCTTCAAAATAAAAGTCTAAAACACCGGAAAAGCTCCGGTCGGTGGGCTTCAAAATAAAAGTCTAAAACACTCGGAAAAGATGTTTATTTTGTACAGCGTTTTCCTCCACGAGTACTCGAGTGCATCATGTGATCAACCTCAGCTCAGTCAATTTTGGCCAATGCGTTTTATATTGTTTAATACAGTTAAATAAATAGATAAATGAAAAGCATTCCCCCCCCCCCCCCGTGACTTCAAAACCGAGGTACGTACCGAACCGTGGATTTTGTGTACCGTTACACCCCTATTAACTATAAAACTAACTATCACTCAACTCGCTGCCGCCGTGCATCGTATACTAAAACTAACTATAAAACTAACTATCACTCAACTCGCTACCGCCGTGCACAATATACTAAAACTAAAACTAACTATCACCTAACTCGCTACCGCCGTGCACAATATACTAACTCAATAGCTACCGTGCTGGAACTTTATTCTGTCAACCTTGACAATGTGCTATTGATGTAGACTAATCAAAGTCTTTTTAAATGCTTTATGTCTAATAAACTAGACTAAATATAGCCTATAG
Source organism: Notolepis coatsorum (assembly GCF_963971535.1). Taxonomy (NCBI): domain Eukaryota; kingdom Metazoa; phylum Chordata; class Actinopteri; order Aulopiformes; family Paralepididae; genus Notolepis; species Notolepis coatsorum. The sequence goes on along the minus strand of NC_140165.1, from coordinate 5,090,046 downwards.
AACAGATTTGTACAGCCTAACGTTAATATAGAGAGATGAAAACAATACGTTATTTATATATTGATGTGATGTCGATTGATATGAATAGCGCAGGTTACGTTAATATAGAGAGATTAAAACAATACGAGGAAATGGGCTACGTTAATATAGAGAGATGAAAACAATACGAGGAAATGGGCGAGGACTATTGATGTGAGAGATGAAAACAATACGTTATTTATATATTGATGTGATGTCGATTGATATGAATAGCGCACAAGGAAATGGGCGAGGACTTGGGCTGTGGAACTGAAAGCTAGGGGCAACGCGATTGGGCGCTGAGAGAAGCGTCAGTGGCCAATCAGGCCGTGCAAACCGAACGCGGAAGGACAGCTGCCTTGGGGAAAGTATTCACGCGGCCTGGGCTATCACTTCTCCCATCTCCGCAGACCTGCACCCCCTCACCATCCTGAGTCTGGCAGATGAGCCTTGCCAGTACAGAATTCTCCTGCTCCTTGTATGCTTTTCCAATGACTGGAATCAGGTAGCTGGACTGTATATTGTAGTACGTTGATTTCTGAGGCAGCTGAAGCTTCAAAAGCCCTGCCCAATCAGCAATGTCACGTGTAAGTTGCACCAGTGAAAAGTGTTGCTGCTGCTGCTAGCAGGTTATTTTCAGCCATTCCACGTACAGTTGGACATGACTCCCAATCTCCAGTGTGCCCATCGTTGCATTTCCATGTCACTTTGATTCTGCTGCCAGATGTTGATATGTCTTGGTTCAAGTCACACAATTCATCTCCACAAATATTACACCTTTGGAAGAGTTCCATGAGATTGGACTCATTCACAATCCACTTCTTGTTATTTCTTCCTCCTATTAGTCCAGGGATGCTTGATGTGCTTCCTGAACTAGATGTCGTGCCTGAGGTTGAGGAGCTTGTCAAGGGGACAAAACTGGAATCTGCAGGATCAGCAGCAGCCTCTGAAGTCATGCTGATGTCCAAGGCAGCTGATGACGATGCACTGATGTCCATTTGAGTAGATTCCATTTGGTGCGTTTCCTGTTACGGACAAACCAACATGAAAATGTTTAGTTTCTCTACTGACCTTTACATGAGTGTTTCAGCACTGACTAAATTACTCAAATGTAATGTATTGACTTTTATTAGGGATCCTAGATAGATAACGACAGGTTATGTATATAACCTAGTTATATGAGTACTGGCTAAGCGTCCCGCTCTTAAGCCATACCGAGATATACCTCATCTCATGTACCTACTGTACACCATCAACGAAAAAAACAAATACACCCACCACCTGCCGGGCCCCGCCCCTATAGAGGCGTACTCTATAAAATACTAGGCATGGTCACCAAACACTCTTCCTCGTAAAAAACCCGTTTCCAGGAAAAGATTCCCCAAGGGAACTCGGGGCCGCTTAAGAGCGGGACGCTTAGCCAGTACTCTTATAACTAGGTTATATACATAACCTGTCGTTATATTATCGTACTTGGCCATCGCGTCCCGCTCTTAAGCCATACCGAGATATGGGGTAGAGCGGACGCGAGGCCCGACAGATGCACCCCCTGAGGACACGTAAGCCCATATCAAGGGGTTGGGGAGTCCCGTCACCCCATCCTTCCTAATGAAGGGGGGGGCGCAGTCAACTCCACCCGAGTGCGAGTAAGGGGGAACTAGAACCCCTTGAACACACAGCACAGGCGGAACCACGTGTGACCCAACACACCGTGGCCCATACCCACACACCCCTGCTACCCTACCAAAGGACGGGAAGCAGGAAAGGCCACAGACCCCAGAACCGCCTGCGAGACAGAACCCCCGGTCATGTCCATGAGGTAAAACCTTACGAAGGGACCCGGGGAGGACCATGAAGCTGCAGCACAGATGTCCCCCACCGAGGCCCCTCCAGCCCGGCCAACGTGTAGCAGAGGGCAATGCCCTCGCACAACCAATGGGACAGGCGCTGTTTCGATAGTGCCTTACCGGCACGAGAACCACCTTAACAGACAAAAAGCTGATCGGTAGCCCTGAGGCTGAGGTAAATCTCCAAGCACGGACCGGACATGACAGGTGAAGGCCCGCCTCCAACTCACTAGCGTGAGGAGGTGGCTGAAACGCCTGAACCACAATATCCCTGGAGCGGAAGGAACTCCGGATATTTTTAGGCACGAAGGCAGGAGTAGGCCGCAGAGTGGCACCGCAATCGGAACGAAAGACAGGCACTCTGGTCGTACCGAGAGAGCACAAAGCACACCCACGTGTTCAGCGGAGGTGACGGCCAGCAAGAACGCGGTCTTGAACGACAGCTGTTCCAACGGCGCTTGCTCAAGAGGCTCAAACGGGGACAAGGACAACCGACCGAGGACCAGTTGAAGATCCCAACTCGGAGCCAAAGAGCGTTTTACCAGCTTAGCGCGTCGGGCGCCAAGCAGGAAACGCTTCACAAGAGGGTGGCTGAACAAAACATCACCCTCGAATCCCTCATGATAAGAGGATATAGCTGCTGCATATACCCTTACCGTCGAAGCCGACAGTCTATCAAGGAGAGACTGGAGGTAACAAGGACAGTATCCAGGGGGCAGGACACCGGTCCCTGCCCCCCGCCTTACACCACTCTTGGAACATACGCCATCTGCCCGCGTAAGCGCGACAGTGGAGGGAGCATGCGCATTCCGGATGGTATCAACCACAGAAGGGTCCATCCTCTCCAGACTTACCCTCTCACCAGCCAAACCATCAGACGTTGGCACAACACCGGGTGCTGAACAGCGACCCGTGTGCTTGAGTGAGGGCCTTCGCTGACCAAGGAATAGGCCATGGCGGAGCTACCAGTAGCTGGATCAGGACCGGGAACCACACAGCTGCGCCCCGGTCCGGCGCAATCAGGATCAAGGACCTGCGCTCCTCAACGTACCGTGAACGTGACGTGAGACAGCGGCATAACCGTCCTAGGACAGAACCTCCCGAGCGTGTCGACAACACGCTCTGAGAGGGATGCCCATAGCACTCCAACCGTTGACTGGGAAGAGGAGTACTCTACTTCCAGTCTACAGCAAACCCCAGGCTGGTAGGGACCTGCCTGGTACAAGACCCGACGATCCACCTTGACCGCGAAGGACCAGAACGTCGTCAGGGCAGAATACACTTCGTAACCCCTGACGACGCAGAGGCCCCAGTGCGGCCTCCACGCACTTGGTGAAGATGCGGGGAGCCAGAGAAAACCGAACGGCAGCCTCTGGTACTCATACGCTAACCCTGCAAAGGAAGCGTAGGTAAGCCCTAGGATGGAAGATCGGAGATGCGAATACGCATCCTACAGATCAATGGAGGAGAACCAGACCCCCACCTGACAGTGTTCAACAGGTAGGAGACGATCCAAAAAATGCTGAACCTTCCCATGGGACAGGTCCAGCATGGGTCTGACACCCCCCCTCCCGATTTCTCAGGCACCAGAGAACACCGGGAGGAGAACGCCACAACCATGGCTTGCTTCGTCCACAGAGATTGGATCTCGTTGACCAGAGCTGTCACTGCTGGTGACCCTGACAATAGGGTCTGTACCAAACCTGAAAACGGGTGGGGTTGTGTAAACACAAGTCCCCGCCTCAGCGTTCTCTCCATCCACCTCGACATATGGTACTGCCGTAGTCACATGTGATGACACTCCCAACGCACCCGCCGCCATGTGGCGCAGGTCCGCCAGGAACTGTAGATAGTCGGCCTGGTCCCACCCGCTGTGCGTAGCCAACCCTGGACCCTTGCGAGCAGAGCGTTCCGTGGAGTCGGGTCGGAACCTGACACTACCCACGAGGCAATCGCACCCAAGGGGGGACCCCGACAGAAAGGGCCGGTTTGATACGGGGGAAGCTGACATCAATCTAGGTGACAAAAGCCCCCCCACTGAACACCCCTCCAGAACATGCTGAGGAGTTGTTCTGCAGCCGGACATGCAAGGCGTGAGGACCTCATGGGTTCCTACACACCGTAGCCCTGCAGTGATATTACTACCACCCAAATCACGAGCGCCTGCGAGACCACTGCCAATCTTTCAGGAGTGGGAGGCACCAACATGATACCTGGCCTGGCGAAGGCGAGGCCGGGGAAGCCCGCACTGTGTGCCTCAAAAGGTTTCGAGCCCCCCTGCTGACAACACTTTTTTTTTTTTTTTTTTTTTTTTATTATTGCAAAACAGAAATTATTAAAAGTCAGTACTCAACACATAATGCATAATGAAACTAACAGTCAAGGTGGTTAAAATTACATGCAAGTACAGAAACAAGACAAAAAAAAAAGTCTATAATAATATTTTACCGTATACAGTGTATATCCAGCAAAATTAACAATTATACAAATGCTTATATATTTTCTAAAACCCTACACACATATGCTCCAGCTCGAACCCCCCCCCCCCGGACCCCTCCTTGGATAGTACCTCCATTATCCCTCACTCCTAACCAGACACTACCATTATAAGCTAGCTTTTATTCTCTCCACCACTTCTACCCACATTGACATTTTGGATTCGTTGAGACCCAGAATTCTTGCTGTAGATATTCCTTGATATATCACATCGAGATATGTAAGAGACCAAACTTTCCGGCACATTTTTTCCGGTTGAAACCAGCGTGATGCGATCAGTTTTTTAGCTACTGTGATACCCGATAAAACCAATCTCTTTAGCTGTGGATTTACTGCAAACTCAAAAACATCATTCAAAAGCAATACAGAGGGGTGTACTGGTATGTTCCAGGATACGAGTTTTGATAATTGATGGGTCACATCTTTCCAGAATGCCTTAACTGGTGGGCAGTCCCAATACATGTGCATAAATGTCCCTTCGTCTCCATTTGTACATTGGGAGCATTTTGAGTCTTGTTTCAGGCCCATTCTGTTCAGTCTTATAGGAGTCAAGTATGTCCTGTGAATATAGTTAAGATTGATTTGTTGATGGTCCGGGTTCCTTGATGTAAGACGGACATTTGCCAATGCTTCTTGCCAATCAAAGTCACTTTCCAGGTCTGGAATATCCCTCCTCCAGACAGTGTCTAGTTGAAGGGTTTCATACGAGGACGTTAGTAATTGATAATAAAAACCTGATACAAAACCTCCCAATGTTTCTCTTTCATAGAAGAATTTGTGGTATCTGTGGTGTTCAACTGGTATTTCTAATGGAACACCGTGAGACCTCAAACATAGGCGTAACTGTATGTAAAAAAGCCATGTGGACTCGGTGAGGTTAAACTTTGTGCATATTTCTCCATAACTACAGAAGCCCTGGTTATTAAAAATATCCCCTAATGAGTGTATGCCTTGCTCTTCCCATATAGGGAATCTTATAGGACGTTTTTCCATTAAGAGTGCATTGTTATTGAATATGGGAGTGTGATTATGCCATTTTTGAGGGTTAGGATATTTTTTTTGTGTTTCCCGCCATGTTCGGATTGCATGGGTAATTATGGGGCCAAATTTCCGCTCACAGTGCTTGATTGGAAGTTTAGTGTGTCCTTCAGTCTCTGTGGGGCTACTATGTTTTCTTCCAATTCTCTCCAAGATACCAAAGCCTGGGGATCTAACCATATTGTCAATGGTCTTAATGTGTAAGCCTTAAAATATTGCAAAAAATCTGGAACTGCCATGCCACCGACAATGCCATGCTGACAACACTTATAGTTGACAGACGTAACACCAGGCTCAACCAACACAGCTTATGCACAGCTTGACAGCACAACATTCTCACGGACAGACCCAGGCTCAGCCATCAACTGGGTGTCAGCCCCTGTCCCCATGAGAAGCGAAAGGTGGGGCCGCTCGCGCTTCAACGAAGGCACGCGGCCCGCAGCCAAAGGAAACAATCAGAGCCCCCTTTTTCCGCTGGTGTTGGGGGAGGGAGTGATCGGAGAGCGGGCTGCTCGCGGCAGGACGGCGACGGCTTGTTTTTCAAGCCGAGCCCATCCAACATGGCCGATCCCTCGGCCGCCAAGGCTATCGGCCGCCAAGGCTATCGGCCTTGTGGACACCTGTCGATTCAACGCCCAGGATACCTCTGGCGGGGGAAAACATGGCCGCCTGTCTATGGCGTCGTCATCGCTGCTGACAAGGCCGTGCTCTCTCTTCTTCTGGCTGCGCGGTGTGAGGCGGTGTGGGGCCTAGGACAATATCGCCCGCGCTCCAGCGGAAGACCAAAATCCTCTGCGGAGAGGGGAACCCTGAGCGGTTATAGCTTGCGGCTAGGTCAAAGCTAATAACGTCAACAACCTCGCGCGATGTGTCGACGTCGGCTGGCCCTCAAGGCCCCGCCACCAGACACCATTTTTTTTTATAGAAAAAACAGCAATTCGAACACAGTTACTAATCGCTGCCAATTCCATACCGTGGCGGTACAGGTTTTAGCCGCCCACCAGCCACTCGCCAGGCCGACCCACCTCATGGCGTCGGCCGGGCGGGGCACTGTTTCAATATGTCAAAAGCAAAGGACTGATGTTAACACGGAGCACCAGTGGTGGTTGCAAACAGCAACCTCCACTGTGGTGTGCACCATGAAGGGGTTAATGAATAAATTAACTAACCACGAACATACTGTAGAATGAGCAAGCCCATGTACACAACGTTAAGGGGAGGCAGACCAGAGAGAACCAGTCCCGCATTCATAATATTCACAACAGCACACCAGCCCTAGACCTTAGCCCATTTACCCATGAAGTTAAACAAAGCCCCCCCCGCACTACTCCCCCAATAGACACCGATTGACCGTCAGCATGAATGGTTGAGAGGAGAGAGAACTGTAGCATAGACAGACATTCTCGTAGCAGAGAGACAGAACAAAACAGTAGCCCACTATAGCATAGCGTTCAACACTACTATGGACTATGGTCAGCTGAGCCACAAAACAGGCCGCCGCTAAATCCCATCCTGCAGTAGTATAACTCTACTGCCACCCGCCGAGCCTCAAGCATCGGCTTCCGGGTGGGAACACCGTTCAAACCCCGCCGGGGCACAGGATTAACGCTACCTGGCTAGGCTACCTAGCCACGGCACACCCTGTTGTCAACCCATTTACCCGTAAAAAGGGTAAAATAGGACTCAGCAAAACCCCCACATTAGCTACCGACTGACCTTCATTGATGAACCGGGCAAGAGGAGGGAAAAGCGGCAACATCCCACAGCGGAGACATTAGAACAGTGTAGCAGTAGTGTTAGCATTAGCATTAGCATTTTAGCGTTAGCATTAGTTGTTTAGCAGCACGCTTCCAGGATCGCTTGGAACCCGTCCACTGCAGTGAAACGTTCACCAAACCATCCCGCCCCTGGCGCCGACATACAACATGGTTGTGTAACAAAACAAACCAGCATTACTAACACTAGCAACAATGCCTGATGACACAGGGCTCACCTGTGTGCGAGCCGGCTCGATAGCCTCGCACGCTGTTCCTCGATCTGCTGCCACAAGACGAGGAAACATCAGAATAGGCCAGACGTGTCGCTGAAACATGCCCCGAAGATTCCAGGGGTAAGCAAACCTCCGGTAAGCATTCAACATTACGCAATTTCTCTAATCTTTTCATAGCACTAGTTACATAGGGCGACTTGCGACCGCTATGATGGAAACGAAATAGAGGAAGAGTGTTTGGTGACCATGCCTAGTATTTGAGTACGGCTCTATAGGGGCAGGGCCCGGCAGGTGGTGGGTGTATTTGTTTTTTCGTTGATGGTGTACATGAGATGAGGTATATCTCGGTATGGCTTAACTCTTTAAATGCCATGCCTGGTTTTCCATTTTACCGCTTGAATGCCACCATCCGCGCCAATGTTAACGTTAATATCGCCTAATCTATGTTTTAAATTATGGCTATGTGTCTAATCTGCCCATCGCATTATCAAAGACTATGTTCCAGACAGTGCTGTGAAGGCAGATTGTTTTTTTATCGCGTCGTTGCCGTTTCAGAGCAGTTAGAAAAGCCCCCGTTTTGATATAAAAAACAACTCATTCTGGAGCATTCTATGAAAATCGTCTTTTAGTGGAATATTCCACAACGTTGATATTCGTCTGCCTTTTTATGAATCGTTTTCAAATAAACGCTAGATGATCAATATTATATGTGCACGCACGCACATTACGGCCGCGCGCGGACAATCGCCTTGTTGATTTCCTCTCGGACTTTTACAGTGAAAACGAAAGAAGAGATTTCACAAAACAGCTTATAACTTCATCAAAATTACTCTGATTATCCTACCACTGATAACATAGAGTCCTTACCTGACATCAGATGGTATCCAACTGGTATATTCCAATTCCTGATCACCATTCGAAAAAATCGATACGTGTATGGATCCAACGCGACACAGTGGTTCTCCATGATCCGCGGAGATCTGAGGCTCCAGAATGAACTCTAGTAACCCCGGCTGGATCAGTGAACTGGAAAATGTGGAGTACCGGATTTTTTTCCCCATTCATTTTCATTGAGTCCATTCCAAAATCACTTATGTCATCTGGGAGACGACAGGGGGCGCTTTTTTCCACAGTGATCACCGGCGCAGCTCGGCAATACTCGGGTAGGCTCGGGTGATGCAATAATTTTTCAGATCGCAAAAAAAAAAAAAAAAAAAAAATTCCGAGAAATCTCGTGAGTGGCTAGCAACCACCTATAAAAAAACACGAGAAATCTCGTGAGTGGCACTGAAAGAGTTGAGCGGGACGCGATGGCCAAGTACGATAATATAACATATAATATTATTAACATGGAAGGTTAGCCTTGTTTTTGTCCTGCACGTAGTCATTGTGGAAGAAGATGCCATGTCCTACAAATAAAATAACTTTCATTACATTTATTACAATGAAAAGTAATAAAAAATTCATATTATGAGATATGACTAATTAGCCTACCGGTTGTTGTGTCCAGCTGGGTGCCAGGGAAATACATGGTTTTCTGCGGGTCACTGTTTGCTGAGGACTAGTCAGCTGTGGGAGTTTGAACTCTGCAGGGTGTTCTGAACGGATTTTCTTGGGTGTTGATTGTGGTAAACTGGCAAATAGGTTGGTAGGATCCACCACTTCTGGTTCACCCTAATGATGAATGACAGAACATGGATTAAAAACACATTATTATTCATAATACATACATGAAGGCAATATATTTGGAATGCAATTCATACAGCTGATCCAACACACATTCAACAGCATATGAAAACAATAATACTACCATATTAGACACAATTATTGAAATACTGTCAGTAGAATAAATTCGGTTTGCATCTCGCTCTTTTCTTTTCATAGACCTGACCATATTTACGAGTAGCCTTAGCCCCTTTCGTGACTGTTATGCACCGAGTGAATCCACAGTCACTTGCTCCTCAATAGGAAACCAACGTATGTTGACCATGAAGGACTGGTTCTGGCCGAACCGTTCGTTATACAAGTATCACAGAGAAATGTCAATGGTACTCACAGTTGCACAAGGGTTTCGAACAGAGATATGGGATGGTTTGAAAGCTCGGCGTTGCTAATAAACATTTTTAATAATTTTTCATAAAACTAAATAAACGTCATAATAATCACTGAAAACTCACCACCGTCAGTCTTTCACTTTCTCCTCGCTTTGCTATGCCGATGGATGGGATCATCCTTCAGATAACGTCGCGTTGTTTGGTATTTCAGTAGACTTGTGTCACGAAAGTCCTCATTTACAAAATGTTCTGAGCAAACGAGTCCTTTTTGGATTATTTCAATCGGTGTGTTGAGATCTATGTTCAGAGCAAGTAGCCATGTCTTCATCCTTTCTGGATCTTTTGGAATTTTATGAAAAGAAAAAAGATCACCTGGCCTACCTTGTAGATTATCACAACAATTTACAACACAGTAATACACCATGATTATAAAGTTGAGATATCAGAGCAGGTAGCGATAGCTTCAATTCAATCGGTTCGGATGCTTTGAATGAAATGAAAATGTAAACACTGGCCAGCCGTCTCAGTGCCCGCCTCCCTCGACGTTAGTAGGTAGCACTGAAATCACCCCGCCCAGAGGAGTGGTTAGGCAAAAAATAGTTCTGAGTATATTTGCTTATAAAACGTAATTGTCGAATTCAATTATTTTTTATTTCTCCACGTGGTAAATACACAGGTCACAACATGTTTACAGGAACGTTTTGGAGTTGTATTTGGAGTGTATTTCGTGACTGTAGGGCACTGTAGGGAACGTCAGGCTCTAACCCTCCCCCACTTCCAGTGATGAAGCTAAGCTACGCTAACGGAGCGACTGTTCCCTAAGCTAAATGCACAGAGACAAAAAAGGTATGCATCTTCTTGTCTAACTCCAGGCAAGATGTTAAATAAGCTAATTTCCCAAAATGTTGGAGTTTTCCTTTAAGTAATACACTGGGCGGTTTCATAGTGATATCTATTCAATATCTTTTTTTGCCTATTTTTTGAATGAATGAATGAATGAATTTATTCACACACACACGATATATTATATGTACATATCTTCATGTGAGACAACAACGACGCAATTGTGTGCATGTGCCAGGTCTCCCAAGAAGCTATTTAAAGCTTTTGGAGGGAGCCTGATCACAAATATAGACACAATATAAACAACAAAAACAAAAACAAAGAAATACAACGTGGGTAGGTTTACACACCTACCTACTAACTGACATACAACAGATACATAAATACAGACAATTTATATACCTAAGTTATGATTCTAATTAGAGATATGATTTAAGCAGTTCCTCTTTCAGTGATTTCTTTAACGTTTTAAAGGATTTAGACATTTTCAGACTCTCGTCGAGCTTGTTCCAGATCTGTGGGCCCCTGCATGCTATGCTTAGGCTAGCACATTTGAGTTTTCTCCTCTTGCCAAATATAAGATGCCTATTTCTTGTGCTGTGGATGTGCAGTGGACGGCAGACTGGGACAAGCTCAGACAGTCTGTGATTCATGTTGTTGACAACTTGATACATAATTGATGCGTTTTGGTGAATGTTAAACTCAGCGAGCCTCGGGAGACCAAAGCGATGGAACAAAGGGCGTGAGGGCGCTTTATACCCGGACCATGATAGTACTCTTAGTATTTTCTTTTGTAAGCTTTCAAGTTTCTTGAGATGGCTGGGGTAAGTGTTGCACCATATGACGTTACAATAATTAATGAGGGGTTCATACAAGGTTTTATATAGAGTGAAAAGGGCAGGCAAGGGAAGAAAATTACGTATTTTGCAGAATAAGCCAAAATATTTCGACAGTTTTGTTTGTAGATATTTTATGTGGCATTTGAAATTGAGTGACTCATCGATGACGACCCCCAGGAATTTTGTGGACACCACTCTTGACCGCTCCTTTCCATTGATTTTTATGCACATATGATCTGTGCGCATCCAATTTGAGTGGAAGACAATAAAGTTTGTTTTGCTGAGATTAAGTGATAATTTATTGCATTTAAACCAGGTGTCCACTTTTTGTAGTTCAGTGTTGAGTAAATCTTGTAGCTCGAGTGGATTTTTATGTGACAAATTTGTGTCATCAGCGAATATTACTTTGTGAAGAAGTTCAGATGAGTTGACCTAGAGAGTCGAAGGCAGCCATTTTTTATTCGGCGACTGCAGCCATTTCGCCCACTGTGGTCGGACAAGCACCTCCGTGACGTGTCATGTCCAGGGACCCCTTGACTTAGTCCAAGTGAGAAATTGCGTCAACCCCAAATTGCGAGCAGGACGACAGGCCAGCTACTCAATTAAGTAGCTTATTGTCATTTGTTTATAATATGTTTATCAGATCAACATCTATGGGCACAGAGGTAACTACTATGCCAACAGTTGTCTTGGTGCTGGGCAGACTAAAAGGTTATAGGGTGGCAATATGGTGGATACTATAAGACTTGAAAGAAACAGGCATAAAATGATCTTAATTCATGATCTTGATCTGATAAACATATTACATAGGCTACTCTTTGGCTAAACAATACATGGATTGATTGACATGTAATTCATATTGTTAATATAATATCCATTCCTTTTAATATATCATGTCAGACTGTACTAGTGGTATGTGTACTCTTACTTGCTCCCCAGAACAACACAAACTAGGAACAACAATGATATTGTTACAAGGACAGATACAACCACAATGTCATATTGCAGGCAACTGCCTGTTGGGGTTTTATCTCAGTATTTTATTAATGTTGGCACATTTTCAATAACCGCCCTTGGAGCATTTTAAATCACATCAACTACTACATTTAGAGCGTAAAACATTTTGAGAACTTGAGAAAAACAAACTTAACGAATGCAAAACACACACAAGATCTGAACTCTTCATTGGTGTACTTCTCTCTCTCCAGGTACAATTGCTGCATTGCAACAACAAGCAGAGATATGAACGAGTCAAGGCCTCACTGCTGTGACCAGTGTGGAAAGCGCTTCATCAAAAAGTCTGCTTTTCTAAAACACCAGCGCATTCATACAGGAAAGCCTTACTGCTGTGACCAGTGTGGAACACGCTTCAGTACCTCTGGAAACTTAAAGTCACACCAGCGCATTCATACAGGAAAGCCTTACTACTGTGACCAGTGTGGAGCACGCTTCAGTACCTCTGGAAACTTAAAGAGACACCAGCGCATTCATACAGGAGAGAAGCATTACCACTGTGACCAATGTGGAGCGCGCTTCAGTACCTCTGGAAACTTAATGAGTCACCAGCGCATTCATACAGGAGATAAGCCTTACCACTGTGACCAGTGTGAGAAGAGCTTCGGTAGCTCTGGAAACTTAATGAGTCACCAGCGCACTCATACAGGAGCGAAGCCCTACCACTGTGACCAGTGTGAGAAGAGCTTCAGTAGATCTGACAGCTTAAAGTATCATCAGCGCATTCATACAGGAGGGAAGCCATACCACTGTGACCAGTGTGAGAAGAGCTTCAGTACCTCTGGAGTTTTAAATAAACACCGCCAGCGCAATCATACAGGAGAGAAGCCCTACCACTGTGACCAGTGTGAGAAGAGCTTCAGTACCTCTGGAGTTTTAAATAAACACCGCCAGCGCAATCATACAGGAGAGAAGCCCTACCACTGTGACCAGTGTGAGAAGAGCTTCAGTATCTCGGGAGACTTAACGATACACCAGCTTGTTCATACAGGAGAGAAGCCATACCACTGTGACCAGTGTGAGAAGAGCTTCACTAGATCTTACAGCTTAAAGAAACACCAGCAAGTTCATACAGGAGAGAAGTCCTACCACTGTGACCAGTGTGAGAAGAGCTTCACTACGTCTAGCAGCTTAAAGACACACCACCGGCGCATTCATACAGGAGAGAAGCCCTACCACTGTGACCAGTGTGAGAAGAGCTTCAGTACCTCTTGGGAAGTTACTAGTCACCAGCACATTCATACAGGAGATAAGCCCTACTACTGTGACCAGTGTGAGAAGAGCTTCAGTCAGTCTAGCACCTTAAAGAGTCACCAGCGCATTCATACAGGAGAGAAGCCCTACCACTGTGACCAGTGTAAGAAGAGCTTCAGTACCTCTTGGGAAGTTACTAAACATCAGCGGATTCATACAGGAGAGAAGCCCTACCACTGTGACCAGTGTGAGAAGAACTTCAGTCTGTATGACAGCTTAAAGAAACATCAGCGGATTCATACAGGAGAGAAGCCCTACCACTGTGACCAGTGTGAGAAGAGCTTCCGTCAGTCTAGCACCTTAAAGAGTCACCAGCGCATTCATACAGGAGAGAAGCCTTAACACAATCGCGGCCACTGGGATGAGTCTAATAAATCTCAAGAGGACCAGGAAATGTAAACAAACGTGGGGCTGTTTGTAGAGCTAAATCTATACTCTATAGTATTGATATCTGTCCATTCTCATTGTCAATTGAGACCATAAACCGTCCCTTCAAAATGGCTTAAAGAAAATAAATTCATCAATACGTTCTCATTTTATAGCGCCGTGATTATAAGCGTTATACAGGATTTGGTCTAGTATATTTCCTGGAAGGCGAGATAAAGGCTGCTAAGCTACTACCGTTATATCCAATGGCATTTCCCTTATATATATGCTACAGAAATAACTCAAACTGCATATGATCGGCACGATCCTCAAGCATGTATGCATGAAAGGGGGGGGGGGGGGGGGACGACGACGTCGTTTCTGATTATTGATTACCAATAACCGCGTTAGCCTCATTAGCCTAATTCATTGATCGGATGGATGGCTATCAAAGCAAGGCCTGATCGGGATGTACTTTACGTGAAAAAGATCTTACCATGGTCCGGTGGGATCCCCCAAAGCATTTCCCCGTTATCAATCGCCATCTGGTAGATCGATATGTCCATTGGCTGATGATAAATCCCCTTATTGCATGGTGAAATCTGCTATCCAAAACGTAATCCAAGGTACAGGCTACACATATAGAATCCAGCTACTGGAAACTCCAAAAAAAAGTGTTCCGTTCAGCCACAGTGCACACTGCATTATCGCGACAGCGCCCCTAAGAGGATCTGGCCGGTATTTGCACGTTGGCGAATTCAAAGAGTAGGGTAAATCTGCAGTGCCGCTCGGCGACCTTGAATAGGTAATTCAAATGGAATAAAATCAAAAACAACTTGCCACGGATATATCCGTCCCTCTGTCCACAACGGGTGGAATCGAAACACAGAGATCTCTGTGGCTGGGCGCCATTGTGTTAAAGACAGGGGGAGAACTTTCATTCGATCATTCGATTTAAAGACACACCAGCACATTCATACAGGAGAAAAGCCGTACCACTGTGAACAACATGGGAAGAGCTTCTGACAATCTCAAGACTTATATATTCCAGTATATTCATTCAGGTGTCAAATCCTAAAATGTTGTAGAAATCTGCTTAAAAACTCAACATACTTAACACATTCATTCTGGACATTCCTGATGACTTGTCGTACAGAACTTGTAAGTCGCTTTGGATAAAAGTGTCAGCTAAATGACTAAATGTAAATGTAGTTTTCGTTAATGAAAAGAAAGGCATTTTATTCTCTTGTAATGCAATTCCATGTACCACTACAGTCAGTCAAATTCACATTTCTATTGGGATCATAGATTCATGTAGACGCCCCTCTCCCCACTCCCCCCATAACGTAATGAGTTAAAGATGTAAACAGTTAAAGACCCTCACCAGTCTTAAAATAACAAAAACAGTAAAGTGAACCGAACGTTTCCACAGCCCATGTGAAGCAGACATGACCCCTGGTTGTACAAAAATAATATTATATATACATATAGAGCATAGAAGTGCTCCACATAAATACACCATAAGACATAATCAAACCAATAGTTTGTCTTAGTCATGTGTCAAATGCTCCTTTTTTCGTTTATCATATTTAGTCACCTTCATTTATTTTTCATTTTAGTCTTAGTCAGTTTTAGTCAACTACAGGTCTGAGCATTTTAGTCTTAGTCAGTTTTACTCTCGATTTTGTCTTTTTTGTTTTAGTCTAGATTTAGTCGGGAAAAAGCTTCGTTGACGACCATATTTAGTCATAATTTTTTTTGACAAAATTAACACTGGAAAAATGGATAACGGAACGTAAGCCATTATCGTCCACTCCGAATCAACCTACCCATATTCGGCCACGCCCCTTTTTGCATGACATTCTGGGTAATTACTCACAGCCCAGCCGGAGTTCGCCTTTGGAAGGTAGATGATGTGAAATCATACTTATTTTAGATTATATATATCAAATTTCATGAGTATTCATCTATATTTAGTCATCTAAAGACTATTAGATATGAACGTATGTACCAGTAAGAAGTTGGAATTGTTAGAATCTGTTCTGTGCGACGATGTTTTCTGAAAATGGACGTTTGGACAACTACCTTTCTGTTGTCAGTAGATGGCAGCATTGGTTTAAAAGGTGAAAATGATCTGTTAAAACTCAAGCCTGATGATCAAAATGATCTGAACACAGCAGCGTTAGGCGACCTAAATACACTGTGGCCGAGAATGGCTAGCAAATTAGCATAACAAAAGTGCGCTGGTAGCGTTACATATGGCTGCTGTCGGGACAGCAGCGATATGTTGTCTAAAGGGGGACATATGGTACAATTTAAGATTTTAATGATAATCCGCATATAAAGGACAACATAAAGCATCGTTAATTTGTAAGAAACCTCAATGAAATCGGTGCAGGGTAAGTTATATTTGCTATTGTTGTGAAAATGTGATAGAATCATATAGAAATGTGGACGCATTTGGCTACCGTGACGTTACCACTTCAGATACATCTCTAACATGTCGCCTACTAAACTATTATCCTCCTAATATGTCACATTATGGTTATTTCTATTCCTCAGCATTTTGGAGACAGGGTAAGGGAGAATTCTGCTGTAGGATCTGATTCCAGGCCAGAAGTGGCTCCAGAGGGTGGGGGCACCAGTGGGCATTTCACATCTAGACCATCTCTGAATCTACCAGGTCCAGGTCAGCTCCAGCACCTGTTAAACAGGGTGTTCCCCAGGGTTCTGTGCTAGGTCCGCTCCTTTTTATGATCGACCTCCTCCCACTCTGTGATATCATAAGGAAACATGGCCTCCACTTCCACTCTTACGCAGACGACACGCAGCTTTACCTCCACACCAAACCCTCGGCTCCCCTTCCTCCCCCCTCCCTCACTGCCTGCCTCCAGGACATAAAAACATGGATGACCACCAACTTCCTTCAACTCAACAGCAAGAAGACCGAATTAATAGTTGTAGCCTCCCCCAGCCCTCCTCCAAAAGATCGACCACCTTGTTCTCTCCGTGGATGGCTACTCCATCTGCCCCTCCACGGAGGTAAGGAACCTGGGCGTAATACTGGACTCAACCCTCTCATTTCACCCTCACGTCAAGTCTGTCACCAGATACGCCTTCTTCCACCTCAGAACCATTTCCCGCCTCCGCCCCTCACTCTCCGACACCTCAGCGGAAACACTCATTCACGCCTTCATCACTTCCCGCCTCGACTACTGTAACGGAATCCTTCTTGGTGCTTCCAAGAAGGTTCTGGCTTGCTTACAGTACGTCCAAAACTCTGCTGCGAGGGTCCTCACACGCACCAAACCCTGGCAGCACATCACCCCCACCCTGCAAAAACTCCACTGGCTCCCCATCAACTACCGAATCCCCTACAAGATCCTCCTCCTCACCTACAAATCCCTGCACGGGTTGGCCCCTTCCTACCTGACCAACCTACTCCACCCTACACTCCAGCACGAGGCTTCCGCTCCTCCAACTCCGACCTCCTCACCATCCCCCGCACTAGGCGTTCCACACTGCGAGACAGAGCTTTCTCTGTAGCTGCCCCCAGGCTGTGGAACTCCCTCTCCCCCTCCATCCGAGGCTCTGACACCATCAACCTCTTCAAAACCCACCTAAAAACCCACCTGTTCACACTTGCCTTCACGCAACACGGCCCCGCTCCCAAGTAGCCCACCCCTGACTCTTTTCTTTTAAGCCACAGATCCCGTTGTTTTGTTTAGTTGTTTGTTGTTTTTGTTTTGTTTTCTGTTTTTTTTGTTTGTTCATTTCAACCACTTCATCAAATTGGACAGCACCTTGCTTCCTTTTTTTTTATCTTATTTGTTTTTTCCTGTTGTTACTATACACATATATTCATAAATTTTATTTTTTCAAATTTTTTATTTTTTCCACCCTTTCCTTGTACAGTGTCCTTGAGTCTGAGAAAGGCGCTTCTCTGTTAAAATCCAATTTATTATTATTATTACCACCAGTAACTACAGTACATGAAGTCAAAATGGGTTAACACTGACATTGTACACTTCTCACCACTAGAGGGCACAATCGCACACTGAACACACACTTTTCTTTTGTTATTGTACAGACTTAGAATCCAGTGAAAAAAAACGTTTGATATAGAGACACTAAATATAGCCTCATAGTAAAATAATATAAATAATTAAAAAGGAGTCAATCAAGTGTTGCAGCTTCTGATGCAGCGTACAAAACACTGACGGATTTCTTGATGCTGTTAGATTATAGTGTTTTCAGCCTGTTGATGGTTATCAGCCTTCATCGCCTCTCCTGGCCATCTCTGCATTGTGTATTGTTTGTGTTTATCTCTGCGTTGTGTATTGTTTGTGTTTATCTCTGCATTGTGTATTGTTTGTGTTTATCTCTGCATTGTGTATCGTTTGTGTTTCATGGCGGCAACCGTCTTCTGCAACAAGAATAAGTACTACCCTAAAGAAGAATCTAAAATATGAATTAACCCTTTCTCTGCCACACGACAGCCGGTTAACCCTTTCACTGTGACAATACAGAAGGTTAGCCCTTTACTATCACACAACCGACGGCGATGCTCCATCATTAGCATCATTAGCTCCGCGGATGCGGAGCTAATGATGCTAATGATGGAGCATCGCCGTCGGTTAATGGAAATGAAGTTCTCAAAGTGCCATTCACAAAAATGTTATGAGTTACTATTGATGAAGGGTTGAATTGGCATAACCACATTGACAATGTCTGCAAAAAGTCGATGACGATGCTTGTAATTTTGAGAAAGGTCTGCCCCATGATACATCCCTCTGCCCATCTAACCTTGTATTATAGCTTTTTATTTCCTTACCTTAACTACTGTTAATAGTAGTCTGGGCTGCAACATATCCATCATATCTCAACAAATTAGTCATAATCCAGAAGAGGTTCCTCAGGATGATTTCCCACTCTACCAGATATGAACTATCTGCACCTCTGTTCCGCAAAATATTCTCTACTAACAATTGACAAACTTAATGCCTTTCAAACATGCTCATTAACAATAGGCAAGATCTTCCTGATACCTTCCATAGTTTCTTAATTTTTTCACCAGAAATTCACTCATATCCAACAAACCATTGTAATAAACTCCACTTACCTTTCTGTAGGACATCTAGCCATCAATACAACATTAGCTTTAGAGGTCCTAAACTCTGGAACACAACAACCTCCTTATCTATATTTAAAAAACAATTCTAATTTAATTTCATCATAAATCATCAACATTAAGTTACTCCTGTGCATCAGTGTTACATCTACTGTATGGCTGCTTGTTCTTTTTCTTCATTATATTCTGTTCATATGTTATTCTCCTCAACCTTTGCCTTCTTGTACTTAAAGAAACAAATAATTGTTCTTGTTATTGAATCGTGTCAATCTTCCATGTTTTCGCTATAGTGTCTGCCTTATGTCTCTGATCTTGTTCTGAGTTTATTTTCTAGACCATGTATTTCGTTCATATATGTTTATGGACAATGGGATGGGAGTGGAACTTTGTACAAGCCCTTTGGGCTTCGTTCCCTCCTAGCACTGTTTTTTCTTTAAATAATGTGCTAAATAAATAAACTAAACTAAACCGTTCGGTGGAATTCTCACTCCCACACGCTGACTGGCTAAAACACTATCTCTTCTCCTCCGTTGCATCCGGAAAAGAACGTAAGTTGAGTCATCATTTCATATCACAAGGCTGGTTTATTTACATAAACAAAGGTTCTCGTACAGAATTAAACAAAAGTCTTTAACTCATTGGACGCCAGAGGTCGCTGTGGGTGTATGGCTGTGTGTGCCAGCGCTGTAATGAAATGAAACAGTGTTTTACTGCATTTCACTATAAATCGTGCCATTCCTCGCCTGGATCAATAATCAATCTGAAATCAACGCTAGATTATCGGTATTATATTTCATCATGGATGCATGAAAGGGGGGGGGGGGGGGGCGGAAGCCACCCCTCTGTGCTTTGATCGCAACCAACGGAACACGCCACACACCAATACACGCTCCGATCGCGGGGAAAGAATTATCGGATCAACGCAAGATTGATAACATAGCCCTTACCTTGTCTATGATGTACTGCAAAAAGAATAATCCAATTATCTGATCGGCATTCCAAGTATTGATCGCGATCGTGTTTCCAACGCAATCCAGCATTGAACATGAACGGGGGGGGGGGTGGGGGGTGACCCTCGTCGATGCATCCGTTATAACCGCTTGTCTTGCCCGAGTATTTAGACCCCGCCCACACGCCGCAGCTCGGCCCAGACACTAAGGCTGCTTTCACACCAGAGCTGTTTGGTCCGGACCAGAGTTAGTTTCCTCGGATAGTCCGCTTGGTTTGGGCTGGTGTGAATGCTCTGAAGAACTGTGGTGCGAACCAAACAAGCGAACTCTGGTCCGCCTGAAAACGTAGGTCTCGGTTCGCTTCCAAGTGAACCCTGGTGCGTACTTTTTTGGTGTGAATGGTCATCGGACCAAACGCAACACCAAAATATAGGAAGTACCCGATAAACTGTGCATCTTGGGTAATACGTTTTTTTATTATATTATTATTATCTTGGGTAGAAGGAAACAAAACAAACACTGCAGCGCGCATTCACTGCAAAACAAGCACACGTGGAACATGTCTCGTGGACAGACGTGGGCGAATGAGGAGGTAAAAGCCCTGATAGAAATATAGTCAGATGAGCACATTAAACAGCTGCTTGTGGGCACTCACAAAAACAACGAGGTGTACAAGTTGTTTAGCGAGAGAATGATGGCAATGAGCTTTAATCGAACAATGGATCAATGTCACATCAAAATAAAAATAAAATTTCAGCAATATATTAAAGTCTGTGACTTGCTTCGAAAGAATTGTGAGTTCGGGGGACGAGAAAGACAAGTTCCCTTGGTATGATGACCTGGACGTTATACTTGGCACAAGACCCACATCGAAGATGAGACCCATCAGACGGCATCGCCAGCACCGCCACCGACTGAATATTGTGACGCCTCCGCTGATCTGGAGTCAGACAGAAGTGGTAAGAGTTTTTTTTTGTGTGATCTGTATTTCTGTGTGTTTAGTACAGTGTTCCTCTCTTCACTTCACGCCAGAGCTCTTTAGCCCTGCACCAGATGGAAACATTAACCCAGGCAACCTTGTAGTCCAGAGGGCTCGCAGTCACACACACACGCGGCGCACACACACGTTAGGGCTCACAGTCTCACACACGCACACATTTCCACTCTCTATTGTGTCCAATAGACGAGCGCCCTTTTCGACCGCGTGACATAGGGAGCTGTAGTGGTTACGTCATTGCCTTTTTTCCGCGTTCAACCCTCTGTCCAACGCAATGTATTTCCCCATTGCCCATTTCTAAATTGTCTTGTTTAAAACAAATAAAGCATTAACATTGGCACGGTGTACCTTTCTGTGCTTATTCATCCACAATCTATAGCTCAACATGAAAATATTCGCAATTAATCATTAAAAAAAATCGCCACATTTTATTTCAACCAAAAATGCTTAAACGATAATGTTAGTGATAGAAGGGAACTCATTTTGTGCAAAAAATGGAAAGCTTTTCAATTTCCATGCGGCAGAATTGTTACAATAGCCGATAATTCATTTTCCCAATGATAAATCCCTATACGGGTGGAACAACCAGTGACGTCAGACTACACCTCCCTGTTGTTAAGAAAGTTTGGTGCACTTGACAAATTACAGTGTGAATGCAGACCGAACCAAATGAAGAATGCAACAATGTTGCAACTTCACCCCCCGAGTCCACCAAAACTATATGTGAAAGCGCCCTAAGCCACATCGTTTCAAATGGAGTGCAATAGCAGCCACAAAGCGTTAGGCGGCGCTATTGGACTTTTGTGATCTCACACCCATCCCCAGTGATAACACACAGCTGCCTGCATGTTTATGAATGGAAATAGCGAATAAAAGAAATAACGTTTCAATAATGTATATATACGTGGTTGGCGTTATTCGATTGGCGGACAAACACAATATGCGTGAACGGCGCAGAATGAGTTAAAAAAGGTTAAGAAACTAAATGAATAAGTTCTATCTCTCTTGGTTGTGCTATCTCTCCTAGCTCGCTAGCTCTCTCCTCGTGGACCGCTCTTTTCTCCTCATTTTTATTTCTGAGCTCTTTCAGACATTTAAATGAAAAACAACCTCCTGTTCACTGTAAAGTACTCAATAGTGCCAACTAACTTAAATAACTTAATAACTAATAACCAACTTAAATAACTAAAGTGAGGAGGGTTGCCGGTGTAAGAACGAGAAGATCATCTGGATCGGGATACACCGGCATGAGAGGTCAGAGGTCATTGAGGACAGCAAGAAGCACCTCGGCCGTCCGAGTGGTAAGTGCCTCGTGAGTCGGCTTCCAAGTCCCGAGCTGCAGGGACATGGAGTCGTGTTGTGACTTCTGAAGATGGTGGTGTAGGGTCTTGTTGTGACTTCTGAAGATGGTGGTGTAGGGTCTTGTTGTGACTTCTGAAGATGGTGGTGTAGGATCTTGTTGTGACTTCTGAAGATGGTGGTGTAGGGTCGTGTTGTGACTTCTGAAGATGGTGGTGTAGGGTCTTGTTGTGACTTCTGAAGATGGTGGTGTAGGGTTGTGTTGTGACTTCTGAAGATGGTGGTGTAGGGTCTTGTTGTGACTTCTGAAGATGGTGGTGTAGGGTCTTGTTGTGACTTCTGAAGATGGTGGTGTAGGGTCTTGTTGTGACTACTGAAGATGGTGGTGTAGGGTCTTGTTGTGACTTCTGAAGATGGTGTTGTAGGGTCGTGTTGTGACTTCTGAAGATGGTGGTGTAGGGTCGTGTTGTGACTTCTGAAGATGGTGATGTAGGGTCTTGTTGTGACTTCTGAAGATGGTGGTGTAGGGTCTTGTTGTGACTTCTGAAGATGGTGGTGTAGGATCGTGTTGTGACTTCTGAAGATGGTGGTGTAGGATCTTGTTGTGACTTCTGAAGATGGTGGTGTAGGATCTTGTTGTGACTTCTGAAGATGGTGGTGTAGGGTCTTGTTGTGACTTCTGAAGATGGTGGTGTAGGGTCGTGTTGTGACTTCTGAAGATGGTGGTGTAGGGTCTTGTTGTGACTTCTGAAGATGGTGGTGTAGGGTCTTGTTGTGACTTCTGAAGATGGTGGTGTAGGGTCGTGTTGTGACTTCTGAAGATGGTGGTGTAGGGTCTTGTTGTGACTTCTGAAGATGGTGGTGTAGGGTCTTGTTGTGACTTCTGAAGATGGTGGTGTAGGGTCTTGTTGTGACTTCTGAAGATGGTGGTGTAGGGTCTTGTTGTGACTTCTGAAGATGGTGGTGTAGGGTCTTGTTGTGACTTCTGAAGATGGTGGTGTAGGGTCTTGTTGTGACTTCTGAAGATGGTGGTGTAGGGTCGTGTTGTGACTTCTGAAGATGGTGGTGTAGGGTCTTGTCGTGACTTCTGAAGATGGTGGTGTAGGGTCTTGTTGTGAATTCTGAAGATGGTGGTGTAGGGTCTTGTTGTGACTTCTGAAGATGGTGGTGTAGGGTCGTGTTGTGACTTCTGAAGATGGTGGTGTAGGGTCTTGTTGTGACTTCTGAAGATGGTGGTGTAGGGTCTTGTTGTGACTTCTGAAGATGGTGGTGTAGGGTCTTGCTCCCCGTCATGCTCTGTAGAGGGGCATGGCTCCCAGGCCCACGGTGCTGGTCCGGGGTGGAGGGCAGAGTTGTTGTTGCTGTTGTTGTGGACTCGCAGTACTCAGCCACGTGTTGCAACATTTAAAGCAAATCCTGTTCTTCAGGAATGCTTTACGTTCCTCACGGAAAGCCCAACACTTCCGGAGTAGATGGGGCTTTTTATGGACAGGGCAGTGTCTATCAAAATCCTCCGCTTTAATAGCGTGTCTGTCTGAGGCAGGAGGAGCTGTGGAAAATACATCCGTCTTGTGGACTGAGATCTCCTTTGGTCTACGTAGTTTCCAAGGAGTCTTGTCTGCTTTTGGAGGAGCATCTCCTTGGCCAGTGAAGTTGAAGCTTGGATTGTTTCTTGCTTGTTGTCTGATGAAACCGACAAAAACTTCAAAGGGATGAGACTTGGTGCTGCTGTTTGTAGCTAGATCCGAGAGACGGCCACTTCTCCTGTAGGCTGAAGGGCATCTTTTGGACAAAAGGATTTACTCCCCATGATGTATCTAGGTATTGAAGGCCTGAAAGGTCTCCATCCACCTTTGCAGTCTCCAGTTCCATAAGGAGATCACTTAACTCATAGAGTTTTGAATAATCTTTGTTGGAGATTTTTGGAAAAGCTATTGATACGTTGGAAGAGTGCTTCCTCAATTACTTCAGGGGCGCCGTAACGTGGGTCCAGTCTATCACACATAATCCTGCATCCTCTATTCGGGAAGTTAACACTGATTTATAATATGCTCAGCTGAATCTTTCCCCGGCCACTTGACCAACAAATCCATGTCCTCGCTGGATGTCAAATTTAGACCTTAATTCCACGACAAGAGATATGTAATGTTAATTACCTGATATTATTCAGTTTTTTGGGGGGGGGGGGGACCCTGCATATATCGGTATCGGTTGATATCGGTTGATATCGGTATCGGAAATTAAGAGATGGACAATATCGGTATATCGGTAAAAAAGCCAATATCGAACATCCGAGTCTGACAGCATTCCAGAAGGACCGTTTTACCAGCTTTTGTAGCTATGCGGTTCATTGTTGAATCAATCCAATCCAATCATTCATTGGATCAAACCTGTGGTGACCAACTCACGGCAGGCGAAATATCTGACAATCAGTCATCATGCTTGCTTGGTCATGGTGGGGTTATTTTTTATTTTATTTTTTTTATCTTTTTCCCCCTCCTTTTTCCTCAGTTTTTCTCCCATCCCAATGTTAGTCATTATGCCAATTCCCAATCCCCTTCCTGGTCGCTGTGCACTTACCCCCTACAGTCGGTCTGGGAGAGTGGAGGCTATCACATGCTTCCTCCGACACATGTGTAGCCAATCAACCGCTTCTTTTCACCTGGCAGCGCGGACTCTCACTGAGAGGGTGTAACGTGTGGAAGGATCACACTACCCCCCCTTAGATCTTTTCCTCGCTGAGCAGGCGCCCCGACCGAACTGTAGGAGTCGCTGTTTACAACAACCACGACCCAGTCGACCCACCCACCAGCTTTCCCACCCCTAACACTGCCAATTGTGTTAGTATGAACGACCAGCCAAGCTGGTAGCAACGCAGAGAGCTGGGCTCGAACCCAGCATCTCATGGTGGGGTTATTGATGTTCCTGGCTGGGCATGGAGGGACATGGGGGACTGTGGTTTCTGGACCTTGCTCCATATCGGCAATGATGATCTTCCATATTTCTAGAGAAGAGAGGCATATCTCAACATCCTTAAAGGGGTGCCTCAGGGCTCCATCTTGGGTCCCTTGCTGTTCTCTATCTAAATCAACGATCTTCCATATTTCTAGAGAAGAGGGGCGTATCTGCAGTGAGCCGTTACTTGGGTTTGGTGTTGTAGATGTAGAGCAAAGGTCAACATTGGCTTGGATACTTTGTGCTTGGAAATGTTGGGTTTGGTCAGGGTCTGCTGATGGTGGCTCTGTATGTAGCGGTCTGATCTCTTCCTGAGAGGTCTTTGGCCTGTTCAGCGACATGTTCTTTGGAGCGCTCAACAGGGTCGAGGAGGTTTTGCCTCGGGTTGAAGCTTGCAGCTACTTCGATCACTGCCGTCAACGGCTGCTTCCAAGGCCTCTGCTTCGGACACGGCTGAGCTAGTTTCTTTTTCTATTGATAACATACAACTTTGCCTCTAATTGAGCCTTTTCTAATTGTAGGGCCATTTCCTTCTTTCTTCCTTCTAGAACCCACCACACTTAACACTGTCTATAACAGCCTCTGTAGATTAATCTTGAGATCTTATAGAACCCACCACACTTAACACATTGGCGGCCACTGGGATGAGTCTAATATAACTAAGAGGACCAGCAAATGTAAACAGACGTGGGGCTGTTTGTAGAGCTAAATCTATACTTTATAGTATTGCTATCTGTCCATTCTCATTGTCAATTGAGACCATAAACCGTCCCTTCAAAATGGCTTAAAGAAAAGAAGAATCATCAATACGTTCTCATTTTATAGCGCCGTGAATATAAGCGATATACGGGATTCCGGCTAGGATATTTCCTGGAAGGCGAGATAAAGGGCTAATAGCTACTAACGCTATATCCAATGGCATTTCCGTTATACATACGCTACAGTTAAAACTCAAACTGCATATAATCGGCACGATCCTCAAGCATGTATGCATGAAAGGGGACGTTGTTTCTTATTATTGATTACCAATAACCGTGTTTGTCTAAGTAGCCACATAGGCCGATCGCCTGGTTGAGTATCATAACAAGGCCCAATCGGGCTGTACTTTACGTGAAAAAGATCTTACCATGAGCCGGTTGGATCCCCCCGAGCATTTCCCCGTTATCGATCGCCCTCTCGTGCAACAGACAATAGCTATCGCTTCAGATGAGTAGAAAACTACATTAGAGATAAAAAAAAAAAAAAAACACTTCTGCCACAGGGAACACTCTATTATTGCGATAGCACGCCTAAGAGGATCTGGCCGGTATTGCACTTTGGCGAATTCAAAGAGTAGGGTACATCTGCAGTGCAGCTCGGCGACCTTGAATAGGTTATTAAAATGGAATACAAGCCAAAACAACTTGCCACTGATATATCCGTCCTTCTGTCCACAACGGGTGGAATCGAAACACGGAGATCTCCGTGGTCGGGCGCCATTGTGTTCTGTCTATAACAGCCTCTGTAGATTAATCTTGAGATCTTATAGAACCCACCACGATCTTATAGAACCCACCACACTTAACACTGTCTATAACAGCCTCTGTAGATTCATCTTCAGGTGTCCTTATAGAACCATCATTGCTTGTGAGTCTTTAAAGTGGTTACATCGCCTACATCGAGAAGACACTTTCACTGGTTGCAATTCATCTTCAAATGCATTTTCTTTAACTATCCCCCTTATCTCAAACAATAGTTTAATCCCATACAGTTCATCATATGGCCTAAAGCATATGGATTACCTTTTCTTTTTCACTCCCCGAATCTCCAAGGTAGTTGGTAGAAGACATGCCTTTCAATTTAAAGCACCATCAGATTGGAATCATCTTCCCAGCTCACTCGGATCTATTACCTATTTTTCTGCTTTAAGTCATCTTTTTCTTGTGTGTGAACATTTATGAAATGTGTTTTGTTCTCCTCTCAGGAGGAATCTGTGGGTGTTGGACTGGGTGGGTTGTGCTTGGGAGAGCTCCTGTCAGTATGCATGACTGTATTGTCTTGTATTGTACGTTGTCTTGTACAGGGGTGCAGTCGTGCACACACGCGGTTACACGCCGTGTTACTAGATCACTGAGGCAGAAGTACGCGTGATCGCGCACGGATGTGTACTCACGTGTACGACACAAAAATGTGCTCTATCCATTTGTTGTGCGCTAAGTACCCGGCCACCCATAACAAAAGCGCGTCTTCAACCACGCCCCCGCCCGCAAATACAAACAGATATAAACAGATCATTTGACAACAGTATCATGTTCCTACCTGCAACGCAACCTGTTACCTGAACCAACGATGCCACCGCCGCTCCCCAAGAGAAGAAAGTTGCAGCTTCAGAAGAATCAGCTTATCCAAAGCAAACTTAGTTTCGCTATACAACCTCCAACGCCTGCGCCCCCCACAACAGAGACAGCTGTCCTGCCACTCCACAACAAGGCAAGTAACCGCATTTAAAACAGCTTTTCTTTTAGCTTTTTTTCTAGTCTATAGGCCCTAATGTATTTGTCCAGATTGACTAAGGTAGGCTATTTGCCTGTTTGTTTCTCTTGAAATAAATAATCGTGGCACTGGAAATAATCATGTTTTAATTCAATGTGATCACTGATTAATCTTGTACTGACAAAATGCAGATATATTCTTACAAAGAAATGTATTTGCCACGCAATCACATTGGAAGAATAATAATACAATCATTCAGTACATTGGAATACTGACAAAGCCATACTTGGTAATTTACTGTACAACTGGGTTAGGACATTTGTAGGGGCCAGTTTCGAATTGCAGTCTCCCGTAGTTGTTTTTGAAAGTGGGTAGTGATTCACATTCCTTTACAGCTTTGGGTAGAGCGTTCCACATTGAATCCCTGATTCCCTGCCCCCTCATCAAGTTTGGTGTGAACGATGGGCTGTGTCTGTGATTGCCATGGAATGCCATTCCATCCATAGAGGCCATTAGTGACAGTGTCATTGTCTTTTAACCATATTTCAGCTTCGCTATTTATAAAAACAAAACAAAAATCTGTTCTGTGCGCATGGACGTACCCGCGCGTGCGCGGCGTGTTACCAGTTCCCATATTACCACTGCACCCCTGGTCTTGTACAAAAGAGCTTGCAAAAGAGATCTTGTATCTCAATGGGACTTCCTAGTTAAATAAAGGTTAAATAAAATAAAATAAAAATGAAATGTGTTATGTATTGTATTTTCTTGTTACTCTGTGTTTAGGACCCCCTTGAAAACAGGATGGTTAATCTCAAGGGGTTTATCCTTTCAATAAATACATTTCAAACGTTCAAAACATAAATTATTTAATTCAGTGATATTACTGTGATTCAAAACAAAGGATTTAATCCAGTGATATTAGTGTGATTTAAAACATAAATCATTTAATTCAGTGACATTACTATGATTCAAACCATAAATAATTTAACCCAGTGATATTACTGTGATTCAAAACATAAATAATTTAATTCAGTGATATTACTATTATTCAAAACATAAATAATTTAATTCAGTGATATTACTGTGATTCAAAACATAAATAATTTAATTCAGTGATATTACTGTGATTCAAAACATTAATTATTTAATTCAGTGATATTACTATGATTCAAAACATTAATTATTTAATTCAGTGATATTACTGTGATTCAAAACAAAGAATCTAATCTACTGATATTACTGTAATTCAAAAGAAATAATTTAATTCAGTGATATTACTGTGATTCAAAACATAAATAATTTAATTCAGTGATATTACTGTGATTCAAAACATAAATCATTTAATTCAGTGATATTCCCGTTCCCACTTCATCCAATCAGGAGAGAGGACTCAACACTACAAAATTGGACTGACAAGGCGGCTGGGTAGCGCAGCGGACTAAGCGCCTGCCTACCACCGCAGAGACACTGGTATCGAATCCAGCTGTCAGCGGTACCTCCAGCTTGGTCGGTCGTCCATACTAACACAATTGGCAGTGTCAGCGGGTGGGAAGCTGGTGGGGTGTGTATCCTGGTTGTTGTAAACAGCGACTTCTACAGGACGGTCAGGGCGCCTGCTCAGCGAGGAAGGGAACTGGGGGAAGTAGTGTGATCCTCCCACGCGTTACGCTCCCCCAGTGAGAGTCCTCGCTGGTAGGTGAAAAGAAGCGGCTGGCTGACTCCACATGTATAAGAGGAGACATGTAATAGTTCTACACCCTCCCCAGGCCGGCAAGTGGGGGGGAAATGCATGCAACTACCAGGAAGGGAATTGGCATAACGACTAAATTGGGATGGGAGAAAAATACAGAAAAAGGGGGGAGAAAAAGTAGATAAAAAAGAATTGGACTGACAAAAATACGAAATAAAAACAAGTATGGCCTTAACAAGTAATGTCTCTTGATTGGATAAAGTGGGAACGGGGGATACCAGAACATGTATTTTCTGTTTACTGCAGAGCGGAGGGACTGGGAGACCCATGTTACTGACCAAACAATCATGGTGGCTGTCAGAATGTAGAGCTATTCAACACTTATTTTAACAAAAAATAAGTCAAGTTACCGGTACATCATCTATCATTCTCATTCCTCAGTCACCAGTACATCATCTATCATTCTCATTCCTCAGTCACCAGTACATCATCTATCATTCTCATTCCTCAGTCACCAGTACATCATCTATCATTCTCATTCCTCCGTCACCAGTACATCATCTATCATTCTCATTCCTCAGTCACCAGTACATCATCTATCATTGGTAAATAAAATGGTAAATGGTGTATTTATATAACTTTATATAATTTTTGTATTATCGAAAGCGCTTTACAAATGGCGGAGGCAACCATGCAAGGTGCCAACCTGCATATCAGGACAAGTTAAGGGTTAAGTCAGTGTCTTGCTCAAGGACACTTCGACATGCTGCCCAAACATTAAATCAGTTTGATTTAATCTAGAAATCATTCTGCAGTTCAATTGAAAACATTGTTCCTCAGATAGCTTGATCCCTCTTTCTTTTACTCTCTCCTCTTCTTGACTTTACTTCTCCTTCATTTGTCCATTCATCTCAGGCCACTTATTCCAACTCCACCTTGACGTTCCGAGAAAGGGTCAGCTCTTCCAGTACTTCATTAACCTGGCAAAACACAAATAATTTAATTCAACAATATTAGTGTGATTCAAGTTCACCTGGGGCACATCCAGCACATGTAACATGGTTGAAACTGTGTGACATCATAGCCCACCGTTATGACCTCACTCCCGAGTTGAAACACAAGTGAGCTCCAGGATTATTGGGACAGTGACGTCATATTGGTTGTTTTGTCAAATTTGTACATTAAAATCAAACAATGACTATGAGATCCGAAGTTCAGGATGTCTGAATATAATTATTATAATTATTGGGACAAATTACTTGTGAGTTGTTTCAAATGGTGCAGCTGTTCAACATTACATACGTCACTCAGGCATCATCTGTGGATTGAATTTAGGGGTTTTGAACTAAATGTTCTCTTTAAATTCCGTCTTTCCTATTAATAAAGCCTGATTATATTGCATATAATCTCACACATTGCAAAACTCAAAAAACATTTAGCACACGTTCACTTAGTTTGACAAGTAATTGATTGACATTTAACGTTTGAATATGTCCTCCAGTGATGTCATCGGAGGACACTTGTGTTGTGTTCATCACAACTCAATGAAATGATGGAGATTAATAAGTTGCAATAGCGGTCGTTATTTTTTCACAACACAAGGATCAGTGCCCTCCAATGACATCACTGGAGGACATATTCAACTCGCAATAACTGTCAGAGTGAATTAATGTTTCTTTTTTTTCTTATACAATTTTGATATATGTGTGAGATTATGTGCTAAATAAATCAGCAGTGTTTTGGTGAAGTGTCCCTTTAAAGTAAATAGTAAATTCTTTGGAATTATGTCTGCTTAATACTAGTGCTGTCAGGCGATACAAAAATGTATCTAATTAATTACAGGATTTGTAATTAATTAATCTAATTAATCGCATTTTAATCGCATAACCATTTTAGGCCTGATATTTTATATTCTATAATCATATTTCACATTGCATGTGTCCGGGGCAGAATGCAGTACTGTATCTACAAAACCTTCTGTTTAATCATCTTCCCTTTATTCATTTGCTTAGATTTTTCAGGTCTGGTCAATTTTAGCATGGTGTTATTTACAGTCAAAGATAAAAAAAAAAATTTAATTGATATTCTCATTTCGTTCATTACAATTTACTCAAGCCTAGTAACAGACACAGTATTTCTGACACTGAGAATACATTCCTAGAGATCCATAGATGTCCCTAGAATCAGATACCAAGAACATGCAAATGGACCATTTAAAAAGAAATGTTTGTAAATGTTTATTCTACGTTATTATGGAATGAATGAGATTAAAAAAAAAAAAAAAAATCTGAATTTCTTTTAAGTAAATTTTCATAACGCGATTTTGCTGTGTAATTAATTAATCTAATTAACGCGATAAACTGACAGCCCTACTTAAAGGGGAGATGAAGCATTGAACAATGTGATCCTAGTTTGTTTGTTGTGTACCTTGTGTAAGACAGGGTCCTATAATCAAATGTGAAATCCTGCTTATTTGTCTGAAAACTAAAATATAATTTCCCTGTTTTCCCCATGGGCGCCGCCATTTTGTTGCTGACGTCACGGTGATGGTTTGGTGTGGCTCCTGGTTTACACTGCTGGTTAGCTGCCTAGTAAACATGTAGTGTCTTGAAGGTCAGTAAATGCAACTTTGCCTACCAAACAACTGGACCGCGGTGGTTCTTTTTGTATTGCTCCCGGCTGTTCAAACGAATTTTACCGCGTGAAAGAGAGAGGAAAGTTGGTTCATTTCCACAAACTACCAGTGAAAAAAACAGTGTTGTTGGCGCGTTGGCTGGCTGCACTCAAGCGGCACGATCCACCTGTTGGACAGGGAACGAAGATCTGCAGCGAACACTTCATTGCCTCGGATTATGTTGTTGAGGGTGTCTTTGAAGAGGATGGGAGGTTTGTCCAGAAGACCACTAATCAGCTGAAGCCCGATGCGGTTCCCTCGGTCTTCGACTTCAGTGGCTATAGTGCAGGAGAGACGGACAGACCAGCCCAGGCAGTGTGACCAGCGTCAGCCCTGCGCCGGAGAGACAGAGCTCAAAGACGCGCTTGTACCGCAACAGAGCGAGAGGTATAATCAGGGGTGTTGGATCAGTGTTTCGCATATCATCTTTGCAGACTGTCTATATTTAGACTAGCCACCTGTAGTGATATGCAGTAGGTACTATAACGTTAGCTTTCTGTATCATAACGTTAGCTTATTAAATGACTAGTCTCACCTCATACCTTGTTAGCTTTCTGTATCATAACGTTAGTCATAAATGTCATCATGAATTGAAAATGGGGGACCCTGATGTAAACAAGACGAAAGTCTTTCTGTGTGTATTGAGCCGTACTGTACTGTACCCATTCTGCAATCTGTTAATTAAATTAAATTCAATCAATGAATCTAGTCCTAACAAAGTAAAGGCGAGTTATTTCAAACACACGATTTACCTTCCACTCCCTAACATTACGCCCCTGTTTATGCATTATAGTTTCAAGTTTCTTTAATAGTTGTCATACAGAAGTACAGAATACTTAAGCATGTACCAGAAGTGCAAAAGAAGTATTATTAGCAGTGAAGTGCAGTAGGCAATGTTTTTGGCTATATTTATATGTATGTATGCTATGTATATCATAATAAATAGACTAAACGCTAGGAAATGCAGAGTAAACAGTGTGAATGTTTAGACAGTAACTTGTACTATTAATTATGAATAGAAATGTCAAAGCACTGTCAATAGCAAAGCTACTCAGAAGCAGAATACCAGCTGATATCAGCTGTGTATCCTTTCTGAAGCTGAAGTCTTTTTCCACCTGCTCCTGAGGTACTCCAGTTTCCGGTGTGGATCACTCTGTCACTCTTTCCAGTTTTCTTCAGCAGCTGTTTGTCCAGGACCATCTTCTGGAGATGAGTAAAAGCAGCAGAGGGATGATGAAGCCATGGCCGTACCCCGTAGGCTATGTTTACATTTGGTTTGTCTCCCCAGATTTCAGGTTGGTGATGTGGTGAAGCACAGTCATGCACTTCTCTTTCAGCTTTGTCACACTTCCATCACATGTGGTTGCACAGAACAGCAGGTGGTTCACAATCATCTTGATCCACTAGAGTAGGTCCTCATTGTGGAACTTCAGCTTATTTTTCATGTTTTTCACAAAATACCACAGTCTCATCATACTCATGTTTGATGTCATACTGCTCTTGCATACTTTATGGACAGATGGATGACAGTCAGTTGCTAGCACAGAGATGGTGACCCTATAATATCCTTCCAGCTTGGCATCTCTCCAGACCTTCAACCTCTAACCAGTAATTGTTTTTCTCCCCAGTCAGCTTTCAGTATCCTAGGCTACCACCAGCCCTGATTTTATGTCAATCAGTGATGAATAAGTGAACGTCACCGAGGTGAAAAACAGTTACTGGTTAGAGGTAGAAGGTCTGATGAGATGCCTTGCTAAGCTGGAAGACTATGGGGTCTCCGTCTCAGTGTTAGCAACTGACTGCCATCCATCTGTCCAGAAAGTAATGAGAGAGGAGCATGACAACATCAAACATGAATATGATCTGTGGCATATAGTGAAAAATATGAAGAGGAGTCTGTTGAAGTGCCAAAGTGAGGACCTACTCGAGTGGATCAGGATGGTTACAAACCACCTGTGGTACTGTGCAACCACATGTGATGGAAGTGCGAGCAGGCTGAAAGAGAAGTGGATGTCTGCTTCACCACATCACCAACGTGCACAACTGGAACTCAGGGGAGACAATGACAAAATGTGAGCACTCTCCCTACAGTCCTGAAGAGGAAAGCCTACGGCCATGGCTCGATCCTGGCTCTGCTGTTTTTGCTCATCTCAAGAAGGTGGTCCTAGACAAACTGCTGATGAAGAAACTGGACAAAGTGACAGACGGAATCCACACCGGACAACTTGAGAGCCTCGACTCCCTCTACACCAAGTATGCCACAAAAAGAAAAAGGTTCATGAGAGCAAGCTTTGAGGCTTGACATTTCCTTATAAATCTGTTTGAATTGTCTCATATTTGGACATTGCTTTGGCACCACATTCAGACTGTTCCACTCCACATATTGAGATGCAGTGTCTTCTCATGGTAGTGCGTACACTAAGAACTTTTAAATTGAGTTCTCCCCTCAGATTATAACCCCCCTCCCTATCAAAGAAGGGCTTGTGTCCATAGTGGACGTTTTTTTCAAGGCGGACCGCTTGTCAATAGTGTGTCAACTGCATAAAGATGAACTTGACATGCACTCAAAGATGAGACAATATAATTAATATAAATGATACATTTATAAATGATAAACAAGACAGGACCCAGGATTGATCCCTGCGGGACACCTTTTGTAATGGGCAAGAATTCTGATTGGGCTTTCCTAGTTTTCACACACTGAAGTCTCTGAGGCAAATAACTATGAAACCAAGCATTTGCAGCAAAACCAATGCTGTGTAGTCTATTTAAAAGAAGTCAACTGTATAGAATGCTTTTGATATATCTACAAATAGTGCAGCACATTGTTTTCTTTTATACAATTTAAAACTAAAGTGGCTGAGATTGTGCTATGATATGCTCTGAAACCAGATTTGTGTGAACTTAATACAGAATGATTTGAGAGAAATGCATTGGAGGGTTAGGGGTTTGATTCCCATTGGCGCCCATTTAAAAATGGCGCAGTGCGCACGGCGCTCGCCACTAACGCAGGAGATGCTGGTATCGAGCCCAGCTCTCGGCGTTGAGAAAAATAGAGAATGAGGAGAAGAAAGTGAAAGAAAAAAAGAAAAAAGTATGCTGTCACTGTAGTGTTATGGTGCTTTGGATAAAAGCATCTAACATGTTATTGCCTCAACCTCCTACTAGTGTTGGTACCACTGCTCTATTTGTGACTGTAGGACACTGAGGACGCTCTCATGATGAACCTGAGAGACAGTCACATCCTGAACCACAAGGAGAACCTAGACTGGAACTGGGTCCTCATTGCAACTATTCTAAAGGTAATGTTATAGCTGACTGGTTCAGGGCTCAGAATATCAGGCCTCTGGGCGGCTAAGTGGCGCAGTGGGCAAGGCGCTCGCCACTAACGCAGGAGATGCTGGGTTCGAGCCCAGCTCTCGGCGTTGCTTCCGGCTTGGCTGGTCATTCATACTAATACAATTGGCAGTATTAGGGGGTGGGAAAGCCGGTGGGTGGGGATCGGACGTTGTGGACAGCGACTCCTACAGGTCGGTTGGTGCGCCTGTACAGCAGAATCAGGAAGTATCGGGGGCAGCGTGAGCCTCCCACGCGTTACTCCTCGCCACAGAGATCGCGCTGTGCAGGTGAAAAGATGCGACGGCTGCCTCCTCGTGTACCGGAGGGGACACGTGATGCAAGGCTTCGTCCACATTGCAGCCGACCAGTGGGAGGCATGGTCTAGCAACGTTCGAGACAGGGGAGGGAAGAATTGGATAATACGAAATTGGGATGAGAGAAAAAATTGAAAAATGGGGAGAAAAAATAGATAAAAAAAAATAATATCAGGCCTCTAGGAAGGAGTTCTTTCACTTTTTCAGTACAAGACCCTAATTGAGAAATGTCTCACCCTGGGACTGATTTGAAATACTATCTTGTCACGTAGGCACCCAGTAAAAAGAACAGTTAAAAAACAAAGAACAGTTGCTTTTAGGGATGTCCCGATCCGGTCATGTGATCGGGTTTGGGGGCCGATCACGTGATTTTCAAAAGATCGGGATCAAAAAAAAATTATAAAAAAATCAGGATTTTTATTTTAACTTTATTTATTTTTTACTTTTTTTTTTAATTCAACAAACATGACCATGTTCAGGTCTTAAACTCATACTGAGTCCTTAGTTTTGGTTTTAAATTGCAAATCATCATTCATTTATTTATTGTCACACAGAGCAGAAGAATTTTGCAAAACAAATTCATTTCCTTTGATTTAATTATACATCAAATGATTTATGTCAAGGATGAGGAACATCCACTAGTTGCAGAACTTGCAGTCACCTGATTTTTACAGACGATGGCGCCATTGCTCTTATGAAGCAGCAGGTTGGAGGCAGAGTTTTTAGATTACTCCGGTTGCAATGCCTCGCTTGAATGAAGTTAACTTTTCTTTTTTTTTAAACTTAAATTTTTTATTAACATTTATTTAGACAGACAGCACTTACAAAAAATAAATTATAAAAAATGAAGAGACTAGTATCACAATAAAAACAAAAAGAAAAAACAGTGCACATAAATATTTACATGGGTATCACATGGTTAGTTGTCTGGTTCCCCTACTGTTGTTTTCTAGGTATTTGATACAAAGGCTGATTGTGTATCTCCCTTTAACAGGCATAAACAGGTAATTCCTACTCAAAGACAATAAATGCTGACTAAGGTTTGTATGTGTGATCTGGGTCCAGAGACCCTCCTTGAGTTTCTTACTTCCCTTCTCCTTCGTCCTTTCTTTTTTTTTCTCTTGTTTATTAACTTTCACTTTGCCTTTTGTTTCACCCATACACAAACCACATCATCCCTGAATATTTAATATCACACCATTAAACAGACATAAATAATAAGGTATAAAAGCATTCAGCACTTGTAATATCCCAAAAACAAAATAGATAATATTAACTAAAGTACAGGTGTGTGACATGGGTTCATAGACCCTGCTTGAACATCTTTCCTCCTTTACCCTTCGCTCTCTTGTGTTGCATTTGGTTCTTCCTCTGTGATGTCGTTCTCGTTCCTTTTATAATCCTCCCACTTTCCCCATCTTTCCCCAAATTTCTCTTCCTGTAACCTCAGCATGTGTGTTATCCTTTCCATATCCTGTATTTCTTCCACTATTCCTACCCATTTTGCTATTGTCGGTGGGTCTTCCTTATACCACAGTCTCGTTATTGCTTTTCTGGCCGCTATCAACATTATCTTTATTAAATATTTGTCCCCCCCTTGTATTCCCTCGTGTGTCAGGTCTCCTAAGTAAAGCACCAGTCCTGTTTGTGGTATCCCGTATCCTAATATTCTGATCATTGCTTCCCCTATCTCCTCCCAATACCCCTTCAGCTTCTGACATCCCCAGAATATGTGCGTGTGATTTGCCCCCTCCTTCCCACACATCCTCCAGCATGCTTTTTGTGTTGGTGCATATTTTCCCTTCAGCTCTGGGGTTATAAAGAATCTGATTATGTTTTTCCATCCAAATTCTTTCCATATTCTCGATCCTGTTGTTGAGTGTTGTACCTCGCATATGTTCCCCCATTCCTTCCCTGTTATTTCTATCTCTAGCTCTCTCTCCCATTTCTCCCTTATGTAATCGGTCGTGTGTCCCTTGCTGGTCATTATAGCCCGGTATATTGCTGATATTACTCTTCCTTGCCCCCCTTCGTATGCCCATACTATCATCTTTATTATTCCATTCTGTTCCTCGTCTTTGGCCCCCCTTATTTCTTTGTTGTAGTAGTCTCTAACCTGTAGATATCTGAAGTGGTCCCTGTTTTCTAGTCCAAATTTCTCCTTTAATTTTTGTAGTGTCTGCATTTCTCCCTTCTCTATCATTTTGCATATTGCTGTTGCCCCCCCCCTCTCCCACCTTCTGAATCCATGGTCTAACCTCCCTGGTTTGAATCTCTTGTCATGTGCTACCCATCTCAGGACCCCTGACTGCTTCTCCAATTTGTGTGTTTTTACTACTCTGTTCCATATGGTCAAGGTGTATTTGGTGATTGGATCTAATAGTCCCTCTTTTTCTTTAAATAGTTCCCTATCCCCCACCAGAGCTTGTACCTTGTA
Organism: Notolepis coatsorum; assembly: GCF_963971535.1. NCBI lineage: Eukaryota > Metazoa > Chordata > Actinopteri > Aulopiformes > Paralepididae > Notolepis > Notolepis coatsorum. The sequence continues at coordinate 5,052,029 of NC_140165.1, read as the reverse complement.
TCCCTCCCCTTCTTTTTCAATGTCTTTCCATCTTGCCTCATATCTGTCGTTACACCAGCACGTCACTGCTCTCAGTTGTGCTGCATAGTAATAATCTTGTAGGCTGGGTACTGCCATCCCTCCCTCTTCCTTTGGTAGTTGTAGTGTTTTATATCTGACCCGTGGTCTTCTCCCCGCCCATATGAACCTCTATCAGTCTGTCCCACTCCCTGAATTGATTCTCTGGTATTTGTATCGGTAGTGACTGGAATAGGTACAGTAACCTTGATAGTATGTTCATTTTAATGACCTCTATTCTTGAATTGAAGTCCAAGGGCATTACTGTCCATCTCTCTAGGTCTCTCTTGATGTTCTGATTTATCTGTGTATAATTCGCCTCAAACAGTTTCTCCACCCCTCTCGTGATGTTCACCCCTAAGTATTTAATCTTGTCCATGTCCCATCTTATCCCGTACTGTTCTCTAATTTCCGTCGTTGGAGAGTAGTTCCATGCTAAGGTCTGTGTCTTTGTCACGTTTAGTTTGTATCCTGAGTAGTGACCATATTCCTTCAGTAGATCCATCAGTGCCGGGAAGCTCTTTTCTGGTTGCCTCATGTATACTATCACGTCGTCTGCAAATAAGCCTAGTTTATATTCCGTTCCCTTTATCCTTACTCCCTTGATGTCCTCGGTCTGCCTGATCAGTTGTGCCAGTGGTTCTATGAAAACGGCGAAGAGCGTCGGTGAGAGACAACATCCCTGTCTGGTAGCCCTCTCTAATCTGATTCTATCCGTCAAGCTGCCATTCACCTTAACCCTCGCTGTCGGCTCTTGATATAGCGCCTTGATCATCTTCATCGCCCTCCCGTTCAGTCCGAACCTCATCAATGTTTTATATAAAAATGTCCAGCTCACACTGTCGAACGCTTTTTCTGCATCTAGGCTAATCAGTACCGCGCTACCCCCTTGTTTTTGTATCTCCTCTACTATGTGTAATGTCTTTCTCACGTTGTCCTGTGTCTGTCTCCCTTTAATAAATCCAGTTTGATCTTCATCTATAATGTCTGGCATAAACGTCTCAAATCTTTTTGATATTATCGATGTATACATCTTGTAATCTACGTTGAGTATGGACACAGGTCTGAAACTACTACATAATTCCCTATCCTTCCCTATCCTTCCCTTCCTTCGGTATCGTGGTGATTATGGCTTCCTTCCACGAGGGGGGCATTTTCCCCTCTTCCATCGTGTGTCTGAACGCCGCCCCTAACATGGGTGCTAATTCAGTTCTAAATGTCTTGTAGAATTCCGATGGGAATCCGTCGCTCCCCGGAGACTTGTTGTTTTTAGCTCTACTAATTGCATCTTCCAGTTCTTGTTCCGTAATTATTTTATTTAACTCTTCATTCTGTTCTTTCCCTATCGATGGTAACTCTAGCTTCTCCAGATATGTTTCTATTTCCTCTTCTCCCGCTGCTTTTGGCTGTGTGTATAATTTCTCATAGTATTCTCTAAATGTCCTCTCTATTTCAGCTGGGTCCCTCAATATTTCATTAGTCTTTGTATCCCTTATTGTGTGTATCGTGTTCAACTTCTGTTGCGTTCTAATTCTCATAGCCAACAGTCTGGTCGCTTTTCGTCCCCCTTCATAGTATGTTTGTTTCATGAACCTCGCTTTCTTTTCTATTTCCGTCAATAATTCCCTATTTATCCTGGCCTTTACTTCTTTGATTTCTCCGAGCGTTTCCTGTTCTTTTGATATCTGGTGTCTCCCCTCTAGCTTCTTTAGCTTCCCTATCAGATTGTGATATGTCTCCGTTCTGGCCTTCTTCAGCATTGCTGTTTTTTCCATCAATTTCCCCCTTATCACTACCTTCAGTGTGTCCCATAGAATGTTCGGGTCTACCGCCCCGTTGTCATTTTCTTCCTTATATCTGGCTATCTCCTCCTTGATCTGACTCACCACCCCTTTGTTATTTAATATTCCTACATTTAGTCTCCAAATCGTGTTCCTCCGTCTCCCTTCTAGATCTACTGTCAGATATATGGCACTGTGATCCGATATGTCCGCCACTCCTATACTGCTCTCCCGTGCCCTGTAACTGTCCCCTGTCGTCATCAAAAAGTAGTCTATTCTCGCATACGTCACGTGTGGGTGTGAGTAATGTGTGTATTCCCTGTCCATGGCGTGCATCTCCTTCCAAACGTCTGTAATTCCCATTTCCGTCATCTGAATATTCATATATCTACTGATGGGCGCCCGTCCTTTTCTAGTACTCGTGGTGTCTAGGTCGTGATTCAGTACTACGTTAAAATCTCCCGTACATATCAATATCCCTTCTAGTTCCATCACTATCATGTCAAAAATGGTCTCATATAAATCCCTCTCACTCTCTGGGGGTGCATAAACGTTTACTAACGTAACCATTTGGCCCTCCATTTTCCCCTTCACCAAAACAAACCTTCCCTCCTTGTCTCTTACTTCCTTGATCAATTCAAATTTGACTGTGTTTTTGATTAACGTGATTACTCCTCTCCTCGGGTTTTGTTCAAAGGAACTATAGTATGCATTTTCATATCCAAATCTCTTCAGTTTCTCATGACCCTGTGCTACCAAATGTGTCTCCTGCAGAAAAATCACTTCCATCTCACTTTTTTTACATTTCAACATCACTTTGCCCCTTTTTATCGCATTATTCATTCCATTAACGTTTAACGACATCATTTTTATACCTTTAACCCTTGTCATCTTTCTTCTTCTTTCGTCTGTCAGTCCCCCCCATGTCACACTCATTCCCCCCTCCGGTTGGAGCCTCCACTCTCTTCACCGAATACATATAATGATTAACATAAATAAAAAACATAAACTTTACAAAAAGTGCTCCCAAGGCGTTCGGGGGGTCCCTGTGTCCCCCCCTGTCCCCTGCTGGTGGGTGAGGGGTAATTGCCCTCCTAGCGAGGGGCCCCCTCCTGACGGCTTGGGGGTTTGAAACCCTTGCCCCCAATCGCTCGTCATATTTGTCCAGCTTTCTTACTGTTTTTTTTTTTGCTTTCGAGCTCCTGGTCAAAAGCGCTCTGACCTTCCTTTTGATCAAAGACCCTCTTTTCTTGTTCCCTCTCAATGTGACTCATATGTTTCATTGTCCCTCCTTCCTCCCATATCCGTGTGCGGTGTCTACCGTGTACCCCTTATTATTTTCTTTTCCTCTCCTCTATTTTCTATGTGATGTCCATTTATCCCCTTAATCCCTCCCAACTGTGTTACTCACAGCGTGTTTCTATGTATCTGTTTCAGTATGGTCTGTGTCTCGCCTATCAAACCTAGTTATATTTCCATTTATTTCCTCCATCAGCTTGTGTATTATGTGTCCATGTATTCATTTCTATATCCTGCCTCTACCTGGGAATGTGTGCTTATGCATATGTTATTTCAGTTTCTATACTTTGTCTCTATTTGAATAGTTTTTTCAATCTCTTGTGTGTGTACTCATCCGTTCACCTCCTCCCGCCTCCTCTCCGTCTGGCCTCCTCATCCGTCTCCGTCCTCGCTCCGTCACGTTTCACCTCCGCCTCCTCCTCTCTCCTCCCTCCTGTTTCGGTCTCCCACTCTGATCCACCTGCGTGCTCCCTCCAATCTCTGCTGCAGGCTCCGCGTCTGTTCCTCCCGCCTCCTTCCTTCTCCGTCCTCCGACATCCTCATCCCTCGCCGTCTCATCTCTCGCTCCGCTTCTCGTGCCGTCGCGTACATCGCCGCTCCTTCCACCCAGTGAATCCTTAGCGAGGTCATGGGTGACTGGAATCTCATTCCGTTTTCTTTCAGGGTTTTCTTCAGTCCCGCGTAGGACCTGCGTGTTATCGCTACCGCTGTCGAGTAGTCGTGATCAAATGATAGTCTTTTCCCTTCGATTTCAATCTTCTTGGTCCACGCGGTTCTGAGTACCAATTCCTTAACCTCGAATCTCAGAAAGTTAATAATCACCGCCCTCGGAGGTCTGTCCGGTTGTGGTCTCGGAGCCAACGCCCTGTGGGCCCTCTGTATCTCCATTTTTTCCAGTCCCGTTTCCTTCATTTGTTCTTTGATAAGTTTTTCCACATATAGGGTCACCGATTCCCCTTCGACTCCTTCTTTCAGTCCCCATATTCTGATGTTATTTCTCCGTGACCTCCCCTCCATGTCCGACATCTTTGTCTCCATCTGTTCTTGTTTCTGAATCACACATGTTAATACCTCGTGTATCTCCGTGTTCCATTCCTCCGCGTGAGCCGTCCTAGTCTGTAACTCGGTCACGTTTCTGTTCTGTTCCACCATCTTCTCCTCCACCCTTTTGATTTCTGTATTCATTTCACCTCTGAAGTCCTCCTGTTCCTTCCTCAATTCCTCCCGTACCTTCCCAATATCATTCCTTATCGTGTCCGTGTTCAGTTTTATCGCCGCTGTTATGTTCTCCAGTATCCCGGCCTGCATGTTCACGGCCCATCCTGGCATTACCGTGTCTGCCTCAGCGGTACCTCCCCCTTCTTTCGCCTGGCTTTTCTCGGCTTCGCTCCGGGGATTCTGTTTCTTCGGATTCTCTCCTTCTCGTATGTTCTCCATTTCTATTTCCTTCACAATCGTTGTCTCTTCCTTACTTCTCGTGAGCATTTTCCTTTTTAATTACTTTTCGGGTCTTTTTTTATCCGTTTTTTCACTCATTTGACCAGGAGCTCTTTCGCACGTGTGTTACCCGTCTGCTCTCATACCGGAAGTCCCAGAAGTTAACTTTTCACCTGGATAATGTCAACATTCAGGGTGAATGTAATGTGAGAAATTGGGATGGGAGAAAAAAAAAATCTTATTTTTTTTTGGATCGGATCGGGAAAGATCGGTATCGGTAGATACTCAAAATCACATGATCGGGATTGGATCGGGAGCAAAAAAATTGATCGGGACATCCCTAGTTGCTATTATGGTTTTTTCTTCCAGTACTATCAAATGTTCAGCTATTGTGTTTATTGACCATATACACACGGCGGCCATTTTGCTCTTATGTCATGCTCAGGTTGGGATTCCTTTCCACCCTGTTGAGAACCCAACTGGAGCATGACATAAGAGCAAAATGGCTGCTGTGTGAATATGGTCAATAGTAACTAACTGCGGTTTCTTCTAAGATTACCCACTGATCTTGATTTATTCCCCTCTAGTGGCCAAATGTTAGCCTGCGTAGCAATAAAGACGAACAAATGCACAAGTAAGTATTATAAATACTGCACCCAGCTGCCATTTGGCTCTAGGGACACTAATAACTACAGTTGGCTGTGTATTATCCGCTCTGTATGCAATCATTTAAGCATTTTGCATTTCATTGCATCATGCTTTAAGATGCTTCAAGAAAAAACAAACATATAAACCAGTTAAAGCAATCTAGCAACATGCTGACCTGTGCTGCTTCATTTGACTCCAGCTGGATGATGTTTTTGTAACGTGTGTGTGTGTGCATGGCCGTCTAGTTATAGTTGAAAGTGGGGGTGCAATCTTTTTTTTTTTTCTTTTTTTTTATTGTATTTTTTTTTTTTTTTTTTTTTTTACATGCAAGGGGTGGTTTGGAGGGTGTCCGGCACGACCCCCTCCACGGCAGATATTTTTTTCATTTAATGAACCTGTACGTGCAATTTCCTGCAATATAGAGCCTTCAATCTTGACCAATAAAGCTGCTCTTTTCACTATAAAACTCAGTTTATATTGCAGTATGATAGCCAATTACTATAATAATAATAATATATTAATATATATATATTTATATACTGTATATATACTGTATATTTTTTTTTGCTCTTTTGTTTTTATTAAATCAATCTCCTTTCAAATAGGCCAAGTTTTTAATAAGAAAGAGAGAAAAAATACCAACAAGGAACAGTAACAGGGTCTGCTGTAAATATAGCCTATTTTGTGTCTTAATTTGTTATGTTATCCTACACTTTAAGCTGTCTGATATTTCCATTACCTGTAACTCTTGGGTCTCTTTCTCTCCTTCTCTGCCTCCTCCCTGAGTCTGCACAGTCACCATATCATTCTACATTAAGGAGAGCAATACACTTATGAATACACTGAACCGGTTTGAATACACAATCTTTATGCTACTCTGTAAAGAAAGGGAGAGAGGGGGGGATATATAATCCAAGTATTTGTGTCTTAATTTGTTATGTTATCCTACACTTTAAGCTGACTGTCTGATATTTCCACTACCTGTAACTCTTTGGTCTCTTTCTCTCCTTCCTGAGTCTGTACAGTCACCATATCATTCTACATTAAGGAGAGCAATACACTTATGAATACACTGAACATCATTATGAAACATTTCTATTGCACCCTTACTTACAATTCATTATGAATTGAAAATGGGGAACCCTGATGTAAACAAGACGAAAGTCTTTCTCTGGTCTGCATCCCCTTAACAATTGTGTGTATTGAGCCGTACTGTACTGTACCCATTCTGCAATCTGTTATTGATTGATTAAAAATGTTATTAACATATTGCAGAATGGGTACAATATAGTACGGCTCAATACACACAATTGTTAAGGGATTGCAGACCAGAGAAATACTTTTGTTTTGTTTACATCAGGGTCCCCCATTTACAATTCATAATGAATTGTAAGTAAAGGTGCAATTATCACCGTGCAATCCATTATTTGTGGAGCCCGCCCTTTAAGTCTTTGAGCTATTAGGCTACTAGGGTTCTTACTTTGCGTTTTGGTGTACTGAAAAATGCTCCGATGTCTGTATTCTTTCTTTTTTCTGCCATGTTACCTGGTTGGCTGGACACACACACACATTTTCATTTCAGGTATTGTACCTTAAGATAATTGAACATCTTGATTTACCGTAAATCCTCAAATATAGGACGGGTCTTCTATTTACCTCAGCTGCAAAGAGCACCAGGCCTTTATTAGAGAGGCTTATATAAGAGGCAGGCCTTAATTTCTAAAAATGACACTCATGGACATAATCCCTTAATTTTCAGACTTTTATTGCATTATTATTATTATAAAAAAAAAAAGTGAAATCTTTTTTTGGGGGGGGGGGGGGGGGGGTCGTCACTAAATGCCCACGGGCCGCGGCCGTCGTTAATCCGGCCCTGCTCGCGAACATTAAAATTTGCAAACGAAGTCAACGTTATCCAGCTGACGACACCACATATCTAGATATATGACAACGTTAGCTAGCGGCTAGCACTAAAGCTAATGCCAACCAGAGGGAAACTTTGTTATTATTATTATTATTATTGGTATGACCAGATGGCATTTCGGGATGTGAAACACTTTTATTGTATTGCGTGGTAGAACTCAATAGTAAACGACATGTCTAACATAAATAATCTTAACAATCATAAACAACTTACTGGAAAATCCTGCCTGCCACCAAATGACACACTTCTGTGGCCTTTGATATTTACACTCAGCCTACCTGCAGCGCCAGCGCCGTGCGCCACTGTCTGCTCTGCTGGGGTTTGGACTTGGAGAGGCACTGGATCAAACCATATGGGGGAGCAGGGGGGGAGGGTCGCAATCTTTGGAAACTTAAAAACTTGCTATTAAGTGTCATTGCGTATTATTAAATTGATTGAAATTACGTAGTTATGGTTAGATTTATATATGGGAGGGGGGGGGGTATATCATATTTTTCATATGGTCAAAAAGTGGGGGAACAAAATCAGACGTTTGCCCCCCCATGTTCAATAGTCGTAGAGCAGCTGCTTCGCATGCTCTATTGCGCAGGCGTCTATGTGTGTGTGTGTGTGTTTGTGTGTGTGTGCGTCTACAGATTCGTGCAGAGGCTGCTGTTCTTCTATAAGCCCAGCAGTAAGCTGTTTGCCAGCCTCGAGCTTGACCACCCCAAGGCCAGGCAGCTCACTGCTGTGGGATGTGAGTTCCTAGAGTTCCTCCTAGAGTCTGATGAGGTGAGGAGGTCCTGCACTGTCCAGCAAATAATAACACGGCGTGATGACAGTGTGCACACTTGTCTGTATGTATGCATCAGCCACAACGACATCCCAGCTTGCTTGCACATATCTGGGCCTCAAACAGTGGTTGAAACGTGACTATTTTCAAGTATTAGTACGTATTTTTACTCAAGTACTATAGTTAAGTAAAATTTCGAGCTACATGAGTATTTTCATTTTAGGTAACTTTATACTTTTACTCCACTCATATGTGCATACTAGGGAAACTATATGACATTATCTTAGGCCCAGATATGCGCTAGCAAGCTGGGACGCTGTTGCGGCTACGTACGTATGAATGTTCAGGACATGGCAGCAATGCTGACGTCTAGAGTGAATTAAGTATGTGCTTGTGTTTTCTATCTCGTGCACTTAAATCGACACATCTTAACACGGTCTCTCACTCTCCCCTCTCCTATCCGTGTTCCCCTGCCTGCTAGGATGGCCAGGCGTACCGGGAGGACCTGGTGAAGGACATTGTCCATTGGCTGTCCTCCTGTGCCGGGCTCAAACCTGACCGCCGTATCCAGAGCAACGGGCTACTCACCACCCTCAGCCGCGTTATTTTTTTTCCTAGCTGCATTTCTCGGAGACGCTCTCGGATTGGCCGACGCCTGTTTCTACACTGGTTAAGCTTAGGCACTCTTTCGAAGTTGGTTAAGGTTAGAGTTTGTCTTAGAGCGTGACGGCAAGTTCTTTCGGCGGTTAAGCTTAGGCACTCTTTCGAAGTTGGTTAAGGTTAGAGTTTGTCTTAGAGCGTGACGGCAAGTTCTTTCGACGGTTAAGCTTAGGCACTCTTTCAAAGTTGGTTAAGGTTAGAGTTTGTCTTAGAGCATGGCGATAGAACGGCAGGTAGTTTTCAGGCTGTTCGACGCGGAAATGGGCAAAGACACAGCTCGTCACGCGATTGGGCAAACATGTCAGTGGCCAATCAGAGAGCATCTCCCATGGGGGCTGTGTGGCTCCAGAATGATGACACAATCATGCTTTTACACTATGTGGGTTCCAAATTTAGCGAGCCACTGGTTAATAAATAGATGATCAGACCGGCTTGGTCGTATATGGTCATATGTGGGGTTATATGTGAGCTGTTGCTGAATCTGATAATATGTCCATCTTTGCTTCCCCTCAGTGGCCTGTGGCCGGAGGACCGATATAGCCAAGCATTAGGTCACACAGGTCATCAGGTCAGAGTATTTCTGGGTTGGTCACTCGACCCATTGGCACAGTGGGGGAGATTATGCTCTCACCAGAGGAGCTAGATCTTAGATCTAAGGATCTGTAATCCTTCAGTGACAGAGTATATACATATGATGGGGAGGGGACTGTACATTAGGAGGGGGTGGGTGGGTGGGAGAGAAATATACATACGGCGGGGAGGGAATATATACATGCGGTGGGGAGGAGACTGTCTATTAGGAGGTGGTGGGGGTTTTGGGCATTTACGGTGGCCAGTTTCGAATTGCAGCCTCCCGTAGGTGCTCTTTAAGAGCGGTTTTGAATGTGGGTAGGGATTCACATTCCTTTACAGCTTTGGGTAGGGCGTTCCACATTGATGTGGCATAATTGCGAAACGTGTTTAGTCCCTTGTTTGAGCCGAATCTGGTTTTAACATGATTTGTTGAGCTTCCTCTGGTGTAGTGGTTGTGGTATTCACTGACCTTTGGGAAGTATTTTGACATGTACATGGGTACCTTAGTCGTATAGTGTATCTTGTAGACCAGGCCCATTGCAAGTTGCTGTACTCTGTCGTCTACTCTAAGCCATCCTAGGTTGTCAAAGTGGGCAGGGGTGAGGTGGGTTCTGGGGTTCAGGTCAAGTAGTAGTCTGACCAGTTTGTTTTGTGATGTTTGTAATTTTGTTTTAAGCGCCTTTGAGGTGCTTTGGTACCATGAGGTGCACGCATAGTCGTAGTACCCTTGAATGAGTGCTCCTGCCAGAGTCTTCAGGGTATTCTTGTTTACCAGAGAGGAGATCCGGTACAAGAATCTAGTTCGTTGGTTGACTTTTTTTATTACATTGGATGCCATTTTGTCACAGGAAAGATTTGCCTCTAGGATGGAACCCAGGTAGGTAATTTCGTCTTTCCTTGTGACAATATTGTCACCCACTGTAACTGAGAAGCCGTCGGTCTTGCTGAGTTTGTTATTTGAACCAAAGAGAATGGACTCTGTTTTACCCAGGTGTAATGATAGTTTGTTATCAGCGAGCCATATGCAGATTCTGCCTAGTTCCGAGCTGAGGGTTTTTTCAACCTGCAACTTGTTCTTGTCAGAGACCAGCAGGGCTGAGTCGTCCGCAAACAGGAACAAGTTGCAGTCACAGGCTGACGACATGTCATTTGCATAAATTAGGACGAGTAGCGGTCCTAGTATGCTTCCTTGTGGAACACCACAGCTCACTGTGAGGGGGGGGGGGATAGAGTACCGTTTACCTCTACCATCTGTTCTCTCCCCTCCAGGTAGGATTGCATTCCCCAGTCGACGTCCTCGAGAGCGTCCTGAAGCGTGTATATACTCTGTCTGGATCTATGGGTAACAGTACTGTATATTTGAATATCGTATATGTAACAAATGTAACAGTACTAAATACCTGTACAGTATGTCCCTATGCCATAAATGTCATGTTGTGTATGTCATAAATGTCAATATGAATTGAAAATGGGGGACCCTGATATAAACAAGACAAACGTCTTTCTCAGGTCTGCATCCCCTTAACAATTGTATGTATTGAGCCGTACTGTATTGTACCCATTCTGCAATATGTTAAATAAAGTTTTCATTCATTCACTCATTCATTCATTCTGACGTGACGACCCTTCCTTCTTTTTATAGTATCCTCTGGGTCACGCTGCATAATATGGGATCGTCACGACTGACGTCATCACGTAACAACACACGTAACACTACGTAACCGTACAGTGAGGCGCGTCGTTCCTCCGCTCCTCGTCGTTTCTCAGATGAATTGTTTTTAACAAAGCAGCTCTGCGGGAGAACAGTGATAACTATTCTACATCCAACCAACAACACGAAGCCAGAACACAACCACACCGCAGGTAACGTTCTCCATGTTGTCTAAATGTTTAGTTGCTCCCCTATCTGGCGTTAAGATGACGTTTTGTCGCCGAGCAGAACGGCTGGGCCTAACGTTAGCGTCAGTTCGCTTCGGCTAACATGGCTACTAGCTAACATGGCTACTAGCCGGGCTAACCTAGCTAACATAGTTAGCAACAGTATAGTCACTGATGGTCTCTCAGGCAACAAGCCTTGTGTTTAACGTTACTCGGCCAACGGAACCAACAAACAAGCCTTTGTTCCTCTGCTCACGGTGCTAGTTGTAGTGTAACGTTAGCCAACATGGCTCCCAGCGAACATAATGTCGGTTTCTGACGGTCGTCTCAAAACAAAATCTCAAAATCTCAACATCTCAAAACAAACTGGTCAGACTACTGCTTGACCTTACTCCTAGAACCCACCTCACCCCTGCCCACTTTGACAACCTAGGATGGCTTAGAGTAGACGACAGAGTACAACAACTTGCAATGGGCCTGGTCTACAAGATACACTACACGACCAAGGTACCCATGTACATGTCAAAATACTTCCCAAAGGTCAGTGAATACCACGATCACAACACCAGAGGGAGCTCCACAAATCATGTTAAACCCAGATTCGGCTCAAATAAGGGACTAAACACGTTTCGCAATTATGCCACATCAATGTGGAACGCCCTACCCAAAGCTGTAAAGGAATGTGGATCACTACCCACTTTCAAAACCTCTCTCAAGGGACACCTACGGGAGACTGCAATTCAACACTGGCCCCTGTAAATATCCTAACCCAACCCCCTCCAATGTACAGTCATTTACCTAGTATGGTTTTGTCAATAGTTCAATGTACAATTGTGTTTGTTTGTACAGTGTCTCCTCCCCCCCCCCTCAATGTACAGTGTTACTTGTTTATACAGTGTGCCCCCCCCCCCCCCCAACCACCTCCAATGTAAATTACCCAGTATGGTTGTCAATATCCCAATGTACCCAACCCCCCCCACCCAACCTCCTCCAATGTACAGTTTCTACGTCAAATGTATATACTCCCTTTTCTTGACTCCTTCTGTATCACAAAAAGTACTGTATTTGCAAATCTGGTATGTCATAAATGTATAGATGTAGCAGTACTGACTATCTGTATGTCATGTATGTCATATATGTCTATATGAATTGAAAATGGGGGACCCTGATGGAAACAAGACAAACGTCTTTCTCAGGTCTGCATCCCCTTAACAATTGTATGTATTGAGCCGTACTGTATTGTACCCATTCTGCAATCTGTTAAATAAAGTTTTCATTCATTCATTCAGTCGCCGTCGGTTGTGTGATAGTAAAGGGTTAACCTTCTGTCGTGTGGCAGTGAAAGGGTAAACCGGCTGTCGTGTGGCAGTGAAAGGGTTAACCGGCTTGTTTTGTTCAGTGGTTCAATTATGAGTTGAGTCCTTGCTCATGAACACCAGTACTTTATTTTACTACCACAGCACAAGTTACATGTTATCTCCAGATGGTCGTTCTTACTTCCTGGATGTTCTGCTTATCAGAGCCTATCATACTGACACCTAGTGGTGCAAAGTAATCATAACATCCTTAATCATCACATCCCCCTTTCTCTGTAAACGGTAGAAAAACTAAATTACAGGTGTCGGGTATCTTAACCATTTTTTCTTTAACACCATTTTAACCAATTACCATATTAACATAATTAATACATACTACACTATATATATAAAATCTTTCTATCACACTTTTTCTATTTTTTTTCTTTTGCTTTCTTCATTTTTCTTTTATTTTTTTTTACAAATCCAGTCTTTCAGGCTTTCTGATTTCTCTTGCACTTCTTCTTAAGACCGGTTCACCTGGACTGTTGTCAGGGTTATAGTCTGTCAGAGGTGGAGAGACGGACTCAGACTCAGTGTGGGCTTCACTGAGCTCTCGAACAGTCCCTTGTGTTTTCAGAAGACTGCGACGGTTACGTCTGAAGATATGCCCTTCCTCTGTTCTCACAGTGAAAGACTGTGGAGCTACTTCTTGAATAACAGTGGCTTTTGTCTTCCATCCATCAGGATCTTCAATCCTAACTGTATCGTTGCTTGATAGTGGTGGAAGCTGCTTGGCTGTTCTGTCATAGAATGACTTCTGTTTCATCTTCTGTTGTTGTAGCTTTTGTTCCAACTTTGGATGTTTCTTTTTCTTTGAGTAACTCGGCAGTGTGGTACGCAGCTTTCGATTCATCAGCAGCTCAGCAGGTGACAGTCCGCAAGCGAGGGGTGATGCTCTGTAGCTCAGAAGAGCAAGGTAGGGATCTGAGTCAGTCGTCAGTCGTGTGGCAGTGAAAGGGTTAACCTGCGTTGGCATGCTCTTACCACGGTAAGTCAACTAACTAACGCCACCATTTGCGAAACTAATAATCCAAACGACATGTATTTTATTGAACCGTTTATTTGACCAGGTTTAGTCACACCGATATTACAAGTTATGTTCCCAGAGAGACCTGGCCAAGAATGGCAGCAGTTAAGCCTACACGACAGATGCAACATAAAACTCACACCAAGACCACCACCGCCCAGCTAAAAGTAGTACAAGAAGGTTCAGGGTGGAAATGCTATCATATCATCAATTAAAACATTTACAAGGATCAATACTCTTTATAGTGGCTTTAAACTCTTTTAGCTTTAGGAACGGTCATAAGCATCGCATTTAGGCATGCATCGCAAAGTAGAGACAGGAGGTGCTCGAATTAAATGCAAAGTCAGAATGAGATACAAAGGCCCACAAACAAAGCGAGACTGGCCTGTCTCATCCTCATGGGATGTCGCCTAATGCACAAGTCGATATGAATGTTATAGCTCTTGTTGTAGCTTGTTATGAGTATGAAAGTATGTGCTTTGACTAATTGCGTTTCTCCCCATTTGGCAGTGGCATGTCTGAAGATCCAACACCTCATGATACACCAGCAGTAACAGTCCTTACAGTAAGTATCTTAAGGTTCAAGTTTTGTTTTATTTGCCACATTATACGGTACATGTACATTACAGTGAAATGCTTGGTTCTGTATGAGGCCCCTGACGGTGTGCTTCATACAGTAAAAAGAATAAAGATCAAACACTATACAAAATATACAAAATGCAACAAATGCAAATATGAGGTAGAGAAGTAGTACAAATCTTTAAGTAATAAATAGATAAAATATGGTGTAGTGTTAGAAAGTGTTTAAAATGTTTAAAGGTCAACCTCCACGTTGTATTTTTGTTCAATAAACAATGTGGACTAGGCCAACAGTGGCTTTCATGAAGAAGGGGAAAAAAAAGTATTGAAATTGACCCAGTTTTAGCGTTTTTATCAAACATTTTGTCTGCCCAACACAATCACCACGCACGTGCATATTTTAATCAATTGTTCATAACGTGCGTGTGTAATCGTCACAACAGGTGCAGGGCACCAGGGGGCTCACCAGGGGGCGCTGAGAGTCACACAGCTAGTGGCAGGCAGAGAGCCTTGCTACCATAGATATATGCTTGCTACTACTAGCCGAATGGAAATGTATCTGTTTCACCTCACTATTGCTCCGTGATTATAGCCATCCATCCATCTCTAAAGCTAACCACTATTTGTAAAAGCCACAACCACGTTACCATATTTGTAATAATGTAAATCATTGTGTCGTTGTACACATATTGTGTTTATAACGTTAGTAGATAACATAGCTTAGCTTGGTAGCTATTGTGCTAACAACATATCCCGACATCCGGCTCGCTGGCCGGCATGAACGGCCGACCCAAAATGGTTCTCTCCTCTCTGTACACCCTGTCCCCACGGATGCCCTGCCGGGGGGCCCATGGGCGCGGCGGCGGCAGCCGCAGGGCGCCCGAGCCCGCAAAGGCTAGTGTTACACGATAGCTATGAGCTAACTAGCGCTGCGGGCTCCGGCGCCCTGCGGCCGCCGCTGCCGTTGAGCCCACAAGCTCCTCCGCGGGGACGGGGGCACACAAAGAGGAGAGAACCACCCGCAGGGACGGCGCGCTAATAGGCTAACGTCAGTGAGTGTAGTGGTCCCGACTGCGTGTAGCAGGGACGGCGGAGATATAGGCTAACTGTGATGCACCGAGTGAGCCACCATTAATCTAGTACTATGACCCGGACGGACATAAGGCATACGTTTCCTGGAGTGACGTCACGGCCGTGCTAGGTGCTAGCGTCTGATAAGCTTTTAGATTCGGCTCATTAATATGCACCTGTTGTCCTGTTGACCTGTTGTGACGTCGGCGTTTGATACGCTTTTTTGATTCGCGCATGCATGTTATTCGTGCGTGGACCTTTTTAACTCTTTCAGAGTGGCATTTCCGGTGTCAAATGGAAAAAAATAAATAATGAAATGATATACCAATGATGTAAACTACCCATAATTGATCAGTAGGGTTTAACCTAGAGGTTGGGCTTTAAAGTATCCCTGGCCCTATTTGATTTGATTGAAGTTTATTTCAAATATGCAACAACATAAAGTACAGATTAGAGCTGAACGATTAATCGATTTTAAATCGAAATCGCGATTTGAAATGATGCAATTAGCAAATCGCAAAGAAAAACCTGCTAATGCTTTTATTTAAAATGTTTAACCAGGAAGTCCCATTGAGATACAAGATCTCCTTTGCAAGTTGTTATTGTTGTAGGAACGGTTTGGGAGACGGAGGTAAGGGGTTTTAGATTGTGTGTTGTGAAGTTTAGACTTCAGAGAGGGAGAGTAAAGTACAGAAAAAAAGGTACCGGTATCGATTCCCAGGTAAAAAGAAACATTTTCAGGCTCAGTGTCCCGAACAGACCCACCGCGTAGGCCAGATGCAAGCCGCATTTTACAATAAACCTCTGTGGGGCTGCTTAAAAAAAATATATATTATAATTGCAAATTCGCAATTAGATTATTTCGCAAAATCGTGCAGCCCTAGTCTGTGGTCTATCCCTCCGCTCCTCGTTAGGACGAGTGTGAGGGCCAGGACCCTCCCCGTTTTTCTGGTGGTCATAAAGGGTGCCTCAGTGGGAGGAGAGAACCACCCGCAGGGACGGCGGGCTAATAGGCTAACGTCAGTGAGTGTAGTGGTCCCGACTGCGTGTAGCAGGGACGGCGGAGATATAGGCTAACTGTGATGCACCGAGTGAGCCACCATTGATCTAGTACTATGACCCGGACGGACCCACCGCGTAGGCCAGATGCAAGCCGCATTTTACAATAAACCTCTGTGGGGCTGCTTAAAAAAAATATATATTATAATTGCAAATTCGCAATTAGATTATTTCGCAAAATCGTGCAGCCCTAGTCTGTGGTCTATCCCTCCGCTCCTCGTTAGGACGAGTGTGAGGGCCAGGACCCTCCCCGTTTTTCTGGTGGTCATAAAGGGGGCCTCAGTGGGTACATCTATCGGGCCTATGCGCCTTACTCCGCCCATTAGTCCAATAGAGCGAGCAAGACGCGTAGCCAGTATACGAAATATAATGAAGGTTATCCTATAACCCTAGTTATATGAGTAACTGGCAAGCGTCTTGCTTTGCGGCCCTGAGGACCCCTGACTGTCTTTCGAATGAAACTCGGGCTCGGAAGGGTTGAGCACGGCCACGCGTCACGGTTATATGCGTGACCAGGAGTGGGCATGGCCGGGTAGATGTAAGGTGCATGGTAAATACTTTCAATGTATACAATGGTATAACGAGTACTATCCAATAGAGCGAGCAAGATGCTTGCCAGTTACTCATATAACTAGGGTTATAGGATAACCTTTGTTGCAATCTGATTCAAAATGGCGGAGCAGTGTCCAATAGGGCTGGGCGATAAAACGATAACTATCGTGATGAATTATTTCCTCGAAATAAACATGAAACGTGGTCGCAAAGTTTCCATATCGATTTTCCAAGCTTGGATATGAGCACACACACTAACAACCAATCAGTGAAGGAGATGGCCGACAGTGAGGGAGACCCGCGCTGCACCTCTGGGTAGAGAGGGTAGGACTCCAGTAGGGCTGACCTTCAAAGCTTTTTTTGGCAATCGAAGCTTCGGGGCCGAGCTTCGATTTTAATTCGAAGCTTCGAGAAAAAAAAATTTTTAATTTTTTTTTTGTTTTTTTTTATCTTATGTTGTGGGACTTGTACAGCACTTTCGTAAACGTTGGTGTTTTTAAATGTGCTCTATAAATAAAGTGGGTTGGATTAATTAATTAAGTAGCCCCTTTCGTGACTGTGACGCATCCAACAAGGTTTCACTCGGCTGTGTGATTTAATTCAAGGTGGATCGCTGTTGTCGTTTGAACAACTTCAGATTTCATGGGAACTACCAATCCCCCAAATCAAGAATGTTTAAGATGAATGAAGTAAGATTTTGATTATTTGAAATATGGCCTGTGTAGACTAAACTATGCACAGAATTATGTCAGTCTACAAGGTCCCGATTCTACATGGTCCGGCAATGTAGACCTTGTAGACTCCACTACAGACCAATTATCAGTGAATGTTCATGCATTTTTAAGAAGGGCAACTTCCACAAAAAAACAAAGAACTCACCAAAACATCTCAGTAGCACCTTATCTAAATGTTATATTTCATATATGGAGATTCATATTTATTTATGTATTGCATGCATTTCTACATTTTATTTCCTATTTTGTTTATTCATCCCAGTATCTTTCTTTCTTATGTGTGGAATTCTACAAGGCGCGCCCACACACACACACACACACACACACACACACACACACCTACACACACACACACATACACACACACACACACACACACACACACACACACACTTACATTTAGTCATTTAGCTGACGCTTTTATCCAAAGCGACTTACAAGTTCTGTACGACAAGACAGCAAGAAGGGTACAACTCTCAGCTGAGTAACAATGTTCATCAAGTGTTGCGTGTTACAGTGTAGGTTAGTTTATTAGGACAAGTGCATGACAGTAAGGTTAGTCACGGTTAGATTTTAATTTTTTTTTTATCATTTCAGATACTGGTTGAAGAAGTGAGTCTTTAGTCGACGGCGAAAGATTGGACGGGATTCGGCTGTCCTAACTGGGATGGGTAGTTCACACACACACACACACACACACACACACACACACACACACACACACACACACACACACACACACACACAAATCGAAGTAAAAAAAATAAATATAATTATTTTTTTATTTTTTTAAACTTCGATTTTTTTTTAATGTTCGAAGCTTGTGCCATCGAACGAAGCTTCGAAGTATTTAAGACAGCCCTAGACTCCAGTAGTAAACAAGGCTGGCTAGGATAATTAGCTTGCACGCCGCTATTTTATAGTTTACGTGCCGAGTGGGTGTGTGGCGTGAATTCTGAGGCCACGGTTAGAGTAGTGTGGGCAGGGACCGAAACTAGAGAGCGCCACCCGCCATTTGCGCTCAGTTTTTACGTTTGGCGCCTCCCACTGAGACGTCTGAGCGCCGTGTGACGGGCTATCAAATAGTCATGTGAAAACCGAAAATCATGATCCAATTCTTTAGCGGAGTTCTCACTTGCTGTCTCAGCCGACATGAAGCGCGCACCGCGCACTGCTGCTAGCCCCTCCCCACCTGTTTCTGTATGCCTGCATGTAAACAGAGGCTATTGCCTCCGAGTCACCGTGACGTTAGTTAGCACTGCTGCTGCTGCTAATGCCTGCATGTAAACAGAGGCTATTGCCTCACCGTGACGTTAGTCTAGTCAGTGTGGGACCTTCGTGAGATAACGTTAGCTACCGTTACAAAATGACCCAGTCAACTATTCACTTAGTTTAATACACGAGGCATTGTGTAACGTTATCCAGCCGGCTAGCTACGGATAGCTCCCGACATCAACAAATCCTCCAGCAATAGTCCAGTGCATAATACCTCTGTTGGCTAGGTCAGTGGTTCCCAAAGTCGGGGTCGCGACCCAAAGGTGGGCCGCGAGCAGCCACGGGTGGGCCGCGAGATGATTTAAAAAAAATATATATATTTTTTTTTATTTTTTTTTGTCGGGCCACTGAACTTAGAAGCAGGCCAGGACAGTGTTTCTAGTTGTATTCTAAAATGTGACTATATGGTTTTATATTAACTTAATAAATAAACAAAAACGAAAAATCTACTTATTTCAACGAACATTTAGTAGTAGTAGTTTAGTAGTAGTATAAATGAATAACTAACTTGAACTAACTTAATAGGATTGAATTGATATTTGGCTTAAAAAATCGGTCGCCTGGCAAAAAAAAAAAAAAAAAAAAGCCCGACGATGTGCATTGGGCCGCGGCTCTCTGACGCCTTATTTTCTGGGCCCTGGCCTGAAAAGTTTGGGAACCCCTGGGCTAGGTAACTAGTCACTACGAAATGTCGCAGTAAACTAAATAGTTCACTGAGGCGTTGTCCCAACGCCATCCAGCAGTAGCTACAGATAGCTCTTGGCATCAATGTCCTACAACAACAACATGCGTATTCGAGTCCCTGGTTTACATCGCATGAGTGAGGGCTGCTGACTAGGGTCCAGGTGCAGCGCCGGAGAATTCTTTTGCATGCTGAATGTAGCGTTTAGGGCCCAGCTGCACCCCCGGAGAATCCTTGCTGGAGCTGGAGGCCACTCGAGTATACACACAGACAGTGGAGCTGTTTGCAGACAGCGAGGTGGCGATGTCTCGCAGATAACACAATCACAAGTATGATTATATAATATATATATTTTATTAAAAAAAAATCTATATAAAATAACAATAAAAAAAATTTGTATCAAAAAAAAGTTGGCGGGTAAGAAATATGCTTGGCGGGTAGATTCTTCCCTTCTACCCGCCACTGGCCGGTGAGTCAAAAAGTTAATTTCGCTCCCTGAGTGTGGGGTATGCGGTGGACGTCGTTGCAATGTATTGGGGCGGAACAGAGTATTTTAGGGTGATATTTAGTACATTGGAAACAAGGCTGGCTAGGATAATTAGCTTGCACGCCGCTATTTTATAGTTTACGTGCCGAGTGGGTGTGTGGCGTGAATTCTGAGGCCACGGTTAGAGTAGTGTGGGGTATGCGGTGGACGTCGTTGCAATGTATTGGGGCTAGGGGTGCACCGATATATCGGTCGGTTATCGGTATCGGCCGATAAGTGCCTTGTTGACTGCTATCGGCCTATCGGCCGATAAGCTCAAATGTGCCGATAGCAGTCGCCGATAAATAACCCATCAATTTTTGTAGCGTCAAAAGGCAAAAAAAAAAGGCACTCGCGACCTACCTGCACAACGCCCGCCGTCCCCCACACACAAGCTACTGCACCAAAGTTACTTTATGATTAACAAGGCATTCGTTTTGTGGCATTAACGTTATATAGTTAGTGTTACACGGACAATAACATCAGCATATTATTATTACCCATAGCAGCAAGGCATTACTCCGAGTCCGTTCATTAGCTACCGGGAGATGCAAGACTAACGTTACTGGTGAAAATGTGATTTACGTTGGAATACTCCTTTGCCAACTTGCTGTACTTTGCTTGCAGGTCTGCAGCCATTATTGCTGGATTATGAATAGCCCAAACTTTAGCCAAGGTAACGTTATGGCTAAACCTTTAACAATAGTTAACGCTAGCTTTCGGTTAGCTGTTCAATGCTATTAATAACACAACTCCCCGTCAACACCCTCTCTCGGGAAGATGGCATTTAAGAAAGTATCTGCTGTTAAAATGACACAAACATTTGTTTTGTGGCATTAACGTTATATAGTTAGTGTTACACGTTCAATAACAAGCATATTATTTACCCGAAGATAGCAGTAAACAAGGCATTACTCCGTTAGTCCGTTCATAGCTGAGTTCCATTCCGTTGCTCATTCCGTACCAAACTACCCATTCTGCAATCTGTTAATAAAGTTTTCAACCAGACAAATGTATAGAAAGGCTTTGTTTTATTATAACATGTGTTGCGCGGTTAGGTGGCCGAGCGGAGATTGCGTTCGTCACCAGCCCCGGAGCTGTGAGCTCGATTCGCCTGTTCGAATCCAGCTCACAGCTCCGGGGTTGTCACCAGCTTGGCTGGCCGTCTGCACTGATACAATTGGCTGTATCAGAGGGTGGGAGAAGCTGGCGGGGTGGGTCCGGGTCGTTGTAAACAGCGACTCCTACAGTTCGGTCGGGGCGCCTGCTAAGCGCGGATTGGACGTGAGGGGGATAGTGTGGTCCTCCCACACGCTACGCCCTCTCAATGAGAATCCGCGCTGCCAGGTGAAAAGAAGCGGTGATTGGCTGGACGTGTGTCGGAGGAAGCACGTGGTAGCCTCCACTCTCCCAGATGATCTGACTGTGGGGGGTAAGTGCGCTGCGATCAGGAAGGGACTGGGAATTGGCATACGACTAACATTGGGATGGGAGAAAATCGGAGGAAAATGGAGGGGGAAAAAGACAAAAAAAAAAAAAAAAAACATGTGTTGCAGTAAAATCATTATGTCTCATTTGGTCATGCTGTGGAGCGCTGGTCGGCGGGCCGGGCAGCTAACGTATTCGCTCTCGCAAACAGAACAATGGCGGCATGCCCGAAAGTAGAAAATGAATAAATGCTTGCCGATTGGTGGTAAGGACAGCAGGAGGTGGGTGCTAGCGGTGTGGCGTAATTGGCCGAATCGACTGTCAATCAAAATGGTTCCATTGCATTGGTTGAAAGCTCTGGTTGAGAGAATAGTATCCCGCTGCAGGCCGCCAGAATGGTTCCATTGCATTGGTTGAAAGCTCTGGTTGAGAAAATAGTATCCCTCTGCAGGCCGCCAGACGATACTGGGAGAGAGATAGTGATACCATAAACATATTTCTTGATGTTTCCTTTTTTTAAGTAAGTAAAGAGGCCTACAAATACAAACATACACATACAAATATACAGTAGTTTCATTAAAAAAAAAAAAAAAAAAATTACAAATACTTATATACAGGTATCGGTATCGGCCGATAGTGTTAGTTGAAGTATCGGTATCGGTGGCCAATTTTCATATCGGTGCATCCCTAATTGGGGCTGAACGGAGTATTTTAGGGTGATATAGTTAGTACATTGTCATGGGATACACCGCTTGCTCTGGCTAACGTGCGCGCCGCGCGGACTGATGACGACATCAACTCGAGACATTCGCAGCAGCAAAACAAGTCTATTAATAGCCCGTCCATCGGCGCCGGGCATAAGAAGTTAATTAAACATGACAGAAATTATATCGACGATAATTATCGATATCGAGTTATATGAAAATAATTTTATAATTTGATCGTGATAACGTTTTTGGCCATATCGCCCAGCCCTAG
The DNA here is from genome assembly GCF_963971535.1 of Notolepis coatsorum. NCBI lineage: Eukaryota > Metazoa > Chordata > Actinopteri > Aulopiformes > Paralepididae > Notolepis > Notolepis coatsorum. Next base: position 5,029,731 of record NC_140165.1, on the reverse strand, counting down.
TGTCCAATATTAAAACTGTATTTACAGTAGATTTCATTCACGGTTCTTGTGATACTAAATCCAGATTGAACTCTGCCATTGGAAAGAGTAGATTTGGCCCGGATCCATAGATGTGCAACATGGCTTTAACAGTTTCAGTGCCGACCTTGTTTACATTTTTACCCCGTTGAATGCCATCCTCCACTTCAATGTTAGCGTTAACACTTTCACTGCCACTCACGAGATATCTCGGAATTATTAATATCTCGTTGAAAGCCACTCACGCGATTTCTCTGATTTTTTTTTCTTTTTTTCTTTTTTTTTTTAAAGCGATCTGAAATCATATTGCATCACGCGAGCCTACCCTAGTATACCCGAGTGCCGCCGGCGATCGGATGTGGAAAAAAGCGCCCCCTATCGTCTCCCAGATGACATAAGGGATTTTAGAATGGACTCAATGAAAATGGATGTGGAAAAAAATCTTGTACTCCACATTTTCCAGTCCACCCATGCAGCCGGAGTACCAGGGTTCATTCAGGGGGCTCTGAGCCCCGCGGAATCATGTACTGCACTGTACACACGTTGGATCCACTTATCGATTTTTTCGAATGGTGATCAGGAATTGGAATCTACCAGTTGGATACCATCTGATGTCAGGTAAGGAATCTATGTTATCAGTGTTAGGATAATCGGACTCATTTTGATGAAGATATAGGCTGTTTTGTGAAATGGGCTCTATCGTTTTTACTGAAAAAATTCAAGAGGAAATGAACACAGCGATTATCCGTGCGCGGCTCTAATGGGCGTGCGTGTATGTATAATATTGATCATCTAGCGTTTATTTGAAAACTTCATAAATAGGCAGACAAATATCAACGTTCTGGAATATTCCAGTAAAAGACGTTTATCATAGAATGCCCCAGAATGGACTGTTTTTTACCTCAAAACGGGTGCTTTTCAAAATGCTCTCAAACGGAAATGAAGCGATAAAAAACCAATCTGCCTTGACAGCACTGACTGGAAAATAGTCTTTGATAATGCGATGGGCAGATTAGACACATAGCCATAATTTAAAACATAGATTAGGCGATATTAACGATAACATTAAAGTGGATGGTGGCATTGAAGCGCTAACTCTGGCGCAACCTCGTGGCATAGAAAGTGTTAAAAACGCCTAATCTATGTTTTAAATTATAGCTATGTGTCTAATCTGCCCGTCGCTTATCAATGACTTGTTTGCAGTCAACATTGTCGAAACGGATTGTTTTTTAATCGGTTCATATCCTTTTTATAGCATTTCGAAAAGCTATCGTTCTCTCGAAAATTTTTGGAAAATTGAAAGATTCCCCCATAACTGCATTTATTGGAATATTCTCAAATACACTCGACACGTTGTCATTTGTCGGCCTATTTATGAATCGTTTTCAAATAAACGCTAGATTATCGATAGTATATGTGTACTTATGCACGCTATAGAAGCGAGCTGAGAAATCGATTCTCGTTTCCTCAAGATCACACACACACACACATAGGGACACGCTGTTATCTCAGCGAATACAGCTCCGATTACCCCAAGACTGGTAACATAGACTCCTTACCTTAGATCAGATGTTCTCCAAAAAGATTATTCCAATTCCTGATCACCATTCCAAATATCGATCACGCTTATTGATTGATTATTGGCTGCTGTAAATATATATTCCAGGCTGCTTTCCGTCTCGCGATCAGATCCCTCTTGATCGGACGGCTCACCAGCACAATGAAGCCAGTTGGCTCCACCTCTACAGATCCCAGGTCAGTCTAATCGACTGACCTGCAGTTACACAGGGATAGACGATAGAGGGCGCTTTTTTCCCATCTGAGCTCCTGGAGGGGCTGCTGTACCAACGGGAGACTCGGTTGATGAAATATGAATTCAGATCGCTAATAAAAAAAATAAAACAACATTTGTCGTCGCCGGCACTCACCGGGGGGGCTGATAAAACGAGATGTCGTCGCTGGCATCCAAAGTCTTAATAAGGTAATTTATAGGCCTGATATTCTAAATATTCTAAATTCTATAATAATAATTTTCAAATTGCATGTGTCCGGATGGCAGAATTCAGTACTGCATCTACAAAACCTTCTGTTTAATCATCTTTCCTTTATTCATTTGCTTAGATTTTGTCACGTGATCTCAAGGAAGTTGTGAATGAGCTCAGTGACAGTCTTTCATGTCTGGTCATTTTTAGCATGGTGTTATTGTGAAAAATCATAATTTATATTCTCCTTGTTTCATCACAATTTACTCCGCGGTCTCACGCTGACTGAGTCGCTTGTGTTGTGGCTGTGTGTCAGACTCTGGATGCACCCGCCCACCTCTACCTTTGATTGGCTTACCTTGACATTTTACTCAACCTCAGCCAATCGCAGTGAGGTTGGCTGAGAAGGACAGTATGCCTCTCGGCGCAGAAATCTGTCTGATGAAAAAAACAGCTTCAATCATAGTCTATGATTCATAGACAGTAACGCGCCGCATTTTTTGGCAGTAACGATAACAGCGTTATTAAGATTGGAAGAGTAATCCGTTAGATTACTCGTTACTGAAAAAACTAACGCCATTCTTTATAACGCCGTTACTCCCATCACTGGTGAGGAAGGGGGCTGGGGGCGGGGCTCTCTCACTCTACGTTCAATGTCCCTTTCTGTGTGTGTGTTCGCGTCCCATGATCTCTGGTCTTTGGAAATACCAGAGGAGTTTGATAGTATTTACTGAGGATGGACAGATGATGTTGATATTTAAACGTAAGAAATAGAATGCATAAATGAATACATGATCATGCAACATAAAAGAAATTGTTGTAGGAACGGTTTGGGAGATGGAGGTAGGGAGGGGTTTTAGGTTGTTGTCTTTACAGTGAACAGGAGGTCTATTTGTATTAAAAACAATAGATTGTTTTTAGGGATGCCCCGATCGATCGGCCACCGATCGTTATCGGCCGATAATCAGTATAAATATGCGATTGGTGATCGGTGATAATGCTTCATTTTCGCCGATCGTCAAAACCGATCGAAAAACGAGATCTCACTCGCTGAGTTCTGTCTGAGACGCTCCGTCTCCTCCTCCTCCTCCCTTCCCTGTGTAAACATTACAAGCTCGGGCAATAGTCTGCTCTAACCTAGTGCATGAGAGCTCCATGAGCTAACGTTAGCTACCGTTACTGTTTAAACAGAATGACCCAGTCAACTATTCACTTTTAGTTTAATACATGAGGCATTGTTTAATGGTATCTAGCCGGCTAGCTACTGATAGCTCCTGATATCAACAAATGCTCCAGCAATAGTCTAGTAGACCTGCATGATATCTCACGTTAGCGCACGTTAGCTACCGTTAGCTCACTGTTCAAAAAGAAACGTCCCATTAAACTAAATAGTTCACTGAGGCGTTGTTTTAACGTTATATAGCCGGCTAGCAGTAGCTACAGATAGCTCCTGATATCAATGTCTTATAACAGTGATTCGATGCGTATTCGAGCCCCGGCTTGCATCGCAGTCACAAACGGGGCTAGCTGAGGGAGTAGGGTATATCTGCAGAGCCTAGGATATATCTGCAGAGCCGCAGATATACCCTGCTGAGGGCATGCTGAATGTGATTTGATCAGAGTATACACACAGACAGTAGAGATAGCGAGCATTTTGACTTGTTGCGTGGTGATGTCTCGCAGATAATACAACTACAAGTAGGGCTGGGCGATAAAGCCAAAAACATTATCGCGATAAAATTATAAAATTATTTTCATATAACTCGATAATATATACATTTCTGTCAGTAATTAACTTCTTATGCCCGGCACCGACGGACGGGCGCCGACGGACGGGCTATTAATATAGACTCACTTTGTTTGCTGCGCCGGTCAATACGACTAGTTGTAGAGAGCCGTTGCGACTAGCGTGTCCCAACGCCAACTCTTTGAGAAGCGTCGTGGTCCCGGCTTGAATTCTCCATGAATGTGTCCAAGTCCATAATCCATATAAATCCATTTTGTTATATACAACTGTTCCAACAGTCTGAAATGAATGTTTTCTCTTGTGATTATAGCGCGTAATTTCAAAACACCAAAACTGAATGTCTTGTCTCGAGTTGATGTCGTCATCACGGTCATCAGTCCGCGCACGGCGCACCTTTTTCTAAAGACCCCAGATGCATAGATTATTATATTCCACCAGGGGGCAGCATACCGACCGCAACTGGATCATAATTATGCATTAATGGAATTGTGTCGTTTCATTCACGGTTATTGCTGCATCCAAATTTAGTTGGCTATAAGGCCATTTATAGGCCTATGGTATTCTATCTATATTCTATAATAATATTTCAAATAGCATGTGTCCAGATGGCAGAATTCAGTACTATCTAAACATTGTTTAATTAATTTAATCATCTTCGTTCTTCTTCTTCCCTTTATTAATTTGCTTAGATTTTCATCTCAGATCATTTTTAGCATGGTGTTATTCATATTCACTGTCAAAGATGCAATGAAAAATTATAATTTATATTCTCCTTTGTTTCATCACAATTTACTCAAGCCAAGCATAATAACATACACAATATTTCTGACACTGGGAAATGGGAATACATTCCATGAGATTGAGATCCATAGATGTCCCTAGATTTGTAGGTCGGGTTTACAGGTTAAAGGCATTTTTGCCGCTGAATGAAAGCTGAAGAAACCAGAAGGTTAATTGTGGTTCAGAATTATTTTTTATTGTCAAAGAACATGACAAAGTAAGCTAGGCCTACTTGCCAAACCACAAATCTGAGGTAGAAGTTGTTAGAACAACACAAACTGTATAACAAACAATACAACTGCAGTGCCTGGCATTAACAATGAAAATAAATAAATAAAATCTAAATTCTGGCATTATTAATGAAAAATAAATAAGTCTGATAGCACACGTCACATAGCCTAGCTAGCAGACGGTTTCAAACTGTATTTTAAATTTAAATTAGAAACAAGCAAACAAAATAAAGTACTAAAGTAGTAATAATAGTATTGTGATTGTCATTTGGACAAGCAAAGTCATTACTTTAGGTTGCGGGCAAGAAAGACAAGTCTGTCCAGTCAGTGTCCACTCCAGTGTCCACTGTCTCTGGTTTTAAAGCTGCCCTGGTGCAGGTCACAATATGGAACTGCCTGCAGTCAGTGCAGTGCCTGGCATTAACAATGAAAATAAATTAAATCTAAATTCTGGTATTAATATAATGAAAAATAAATTGAATCTCAAGTCTGATTTTAGCACACGTCACATAGCCTAGCTAGCAGACGGTTTCAAACTGTATTTTAAATTTAAATTAGAAACAAAAACAAAATAAACTAATAAAGTGATACAGTATTGTCATTTGGACAAGCAAAGTCATTACAGGTTGCGGGCAAGAAAGACAAGTCTGTCCACTGTCTCTGGTTTTAAAGCTGCCCTGGTGCAGGTCACAATGTTCCCTCCTGTACTAAAAACCCTCTCAGAGGGGGAGCTGGTGGCAGGGATGCACAAGTAGCGCTTTGCCAGTAGGCTCACTTTTGGAAAGTTGTTTTGATGCATTTTCCACCACTCCAAGGGTTCGGTTATGAAGTCTGCATCTGGAGCCAGCAGGTAATTGTCCAGTTCCTTCTCCATTGCCTGGATACCGGTGAGTTGTGTGGGGAGTGGGAGCACAGGGCATGGCTTTTTGAAGAAGCTTCCCAGTGACTTCTTTTTCTGCTTCTTTTGAGGTGGAGCAGCAGCTCCTCCTGCAGCTTCAGCTCCTCCTCCCTCTGCTCCTCCTCCCTCTGCTCCTCCTCCCTCTGCTCCTGCTCCTGAAGCCTGTGAAGTGGATGGGCCTTGGTCTTCCCCGAGCAGCATCTCCGACACCACTCTCTTTTTGATGGCCTCAACCTTCTCTGGCTTTATATATTGAAGTTTGAAACGTGGATCGACCAACGTTGCAACATCAAGCAGCTCATCTAAATGGTCATCATCATACTTCTCATCAAGATATGCCATGATCTTGGTCTTCAGATCTGTTGTGAGCTGCGCTTCATCTTCCGTGCGTTTCAGAATCTGTGTTCTGAATAGATGCAGCACAGGCTTGAGGTAAGATACACTGACATATGATTCACCAGAGAGTGAATCGGTGAACTCCAGGAGTGGACTCAAGGCCTCATTCATGGCTTCCAGGACATCAACATCTTGCCAGGTGGGCACCAAGTGCCTGGTCTTCTTGTCAGCAGTGAGTACCTGAGCGATGGCCTTCTGCTGCTCCAACACCCTTTGCACCATCTTTTGACGTGAGCCCCACCTGGTCGGTGACTCTGACACCAGCTTGTGCTTCGGCAAGTTATGCTCTTCCTGAGCAACTGCCATGTCCCGCTTCTTTTTCCAGGAGTAGGAAAATGCAGCAACAATTTTTTTGCACACACCGACGGCTCGTTCCATCCTCTTGTCTTTCGCTGCTGTCTCTGAGGAGGAAAAGGGAAGAAGGAAATAGGTGTTGACAGTTGTTGTTACATTTTTATTTAATTTCAGATAATTTCTGAGCAGAATCTAGCAGATATAAAATACCATCCATTGACTCTTTGACTGTGACACTTGACAGTCTATACTAAACTTAAAGTAACTGACAAAATGTTAAACAAAAGTCTGAATAAACAGAAAATATACAGTCCGTCGTCATCACAAGTCACAGTCAAATCAATACTGCAGTGCTGCCTGCAACTGAATATTGTAATAAAAAAATGCTTTATTCTTGTAATCACTTTATTTAACTTAGCTGCATAAGTACTATTATAACAGCATGTCTCTCCCTCTACAATATTGAATATTACATGTTGTAATTATTTTATTAGCCTAATCCTTTTTAAACATTTTATATTATCATTATTGCTACTACACAGTAATACAGATTTGAAAATACACGGGTGGGGGACTTCATTAATCACGCTAATACAGAATTATTCAACTAAATTAGAAATGGAACAAAATATGTGACCAGTGAGTGACCACAATATCAGACAGACAGATCTTAATAATAATAAAAAAAAAATTACAAATGGCTGAATGTAGTCGGTGTCCAAAGCACTGGAGGCGTGTCCATTTGTTGATTCCACATGCCTTGAGGATATTCGCCCCACTGTCTGTCGTTATGCAGACTTGTCGATCTTCGCTCAGTCCCCATGAGTCGAGCGCTTCGACAAGTCCTATGGCGATCATCTCGCCAGTATGGTCTTCGGGGAAGTAAGCCGTTTGCAGGCATTTACTTATCAGATTCCACTCGTTGTCGATGAAGTGGATGGTCAGGCTCATATACGGCTCAGACGTCCGACTTGACCACATGTCCGATGTTGTAGCAAAATATGACACCGTTTGCAGCTCCTTCTCGACCATGTCTCTACAGTCTGCATACAGCCGTGGGATAACAGTCTGCGAAAAATGTTTTCGGCCAGGGAGATTGTACCTGTGGTCAATGGCTTTTATCAGCTTCTTGAATCCCACATTTTCTACTGTGCTAATTGGCATCATATCTTTTGCGATAAAATAACCGATTGCACTAGTAATGTCTTTGTGCCTTTTTGATGTTTTGTCGTAGAATTGTGTAAAAGCAGACACGAGTGTTTGTTGCTGCGAGGTCGACGAGGTACTTGCAGACGCATCAGTTGCAGGCGCAGCACGAATTTCAGTTCTTCGTGGCTGTCGGCTGACGCCACCACTCTTTTCCGACTGAATGCGTTTGCATTCAGTGTACTCTAATGCTTGATACACTTTTAGGTGATAGAACATGTTTGTTGTGTTCCCCGTGTTTAAAAAAACAAAATGTGTCCATACTGCCGACGTAGTAACACCTTTCTTATTAATAATTTCCTCTGCATTTGAGGCGCTAAGGTCTGCGGTGGCCGTAGGCGGTGGGTTGTCATCTCCTTCGCTGTCGCTGGAATTTTCATGCATTTTGATTTTCTCCTAAAGTTGTTGCTAAACTAATCTCTTCAACTAATCTCCTCGCTCTGAAATCGAAACCAAAACAGGAGGAGCACATCTGGATCTGTGGTGCGTAAACACGTCATCACGTAACGTTGGTTGTTGGTAGTGATTGTGCTGAGCCGAGGCTCAGCGCAGTGAGCGGAGTCAAACTTGGAAACTCGATATATCGAAACTTTGCGACCACGTTTCATGTTTATTTCGAGGAAATAATTTATCGCGATATTTATCGTTATCGTTTTATCGCCCAGCCCTAACTACAAGTATAATTATATAATATATATATATTTTTTTGTATTTTATTTTTTTATTATTTTTTAAACAAACATATAAACAAACATGACAACACACGATAAGATATACAAGCATTAATTGTCAGGGCACATCCAATGAGATCACCTTTTGGTTAGTTGTTTTATATAAGATATACCCATAATACCTGTTATCTAAAAAAAAAAACCTACACACATATGCTCAGCTCGAACCCCCCCCTCCCGGACCCCACCTTGAGAAGTACCTCCACTATCCCTCGCACCTAACCAGACACTACCATTATAAGCTAGCTTTTATTCTCTCCACCACTTCTAACCACATTGACATTTTGGATTCATTGAGACCCAGAATTCTTGCTGTAGATATTTCATGGTAAATTACATCGAGATATGTAAGAAACCAAACTTTACGGCACATTATATATATTTTACAATTTTTTTTTAATAATTTTATATAAAATATATATTTTTTTAAATCAAAAACGATCGATATCGGATCGGTATCGACCGATATGGCTCAAGACGATCGGTGATCGCTATCGGTGGCAAAAAACGTGATCGGGGCATCCCTAATTGTTTTTCATTTAAATGTCTGGAAGAGCTCAAAAAGAAAAATGTCAAATGATATTTTCGTTGACTTTTTTGAGTTTATCTAAATGTTACTGATTGTGTTAAATGGACATATGATATCGTCTCATATCGATCGCAGGCACCTGAATTGTATCGTATTGTGGCATACTTTGTGATATCGGCAAATATCGTATCGTTGTCCAAATAATCTATCGTATCATATCGTGATGAAACTGGTGATTCCCACCCCTACCCCCCACACCTACAGAATCAAAACAAGCATGTAGAAAATACGAACAAGAGACTAATTGGGAGCAGAGAAACCTTAAACTTTGTTTACAGATTTTATGAAATTACATATTTTTGCAAAAGTAATGAATGAATGAGAACTTTTATTTTAAATGGATACCACAGCTACATTGGACCAGTCACAGTGGACAGACCAGATGTGTTGTTTTGTGTGTTTATAGCACAAGTGCTAGTTTTCAACACTAGTCCATTGGGGCTTTTCTATAAGATATAATCAAATTAACAGTATAATAGAGAATTAAAATCACAAATCAGAACAAATGGTTACCAAAACAAAGAGTCCATGATCAAAATAACAAAACCAGTCTGTGTCTACATATGTGGGCACTGCTGCTTTGATTTCAGCCATACCTTGAGTGCTCTGCTGAAGACATTGACATTGGACTCCCGTTTTAAGCCAGTAGGCAGATAGTTCCATAAGTTTGCCCGGTTAACAGAGAATGCAGACTGTCCAAACGAACTCTTGCACATGGGAACAGTACAGTCACCATTATTGGAAGCTTGTGTGTTTGCTCTGCTAGAGCTCCAACATCTAACCACCAGTCCAGAAAATAATGATGATACATGATTGTACAAACATTTAAAAACGAGTCTAATATTACAGAAAATTACAAAATTGTCAAACGTGAAAAGATTGTGCTTACTCAAAACACTGCAGTGATGCCATCGCATTGGTAATATGACATTACTACATTTCTAGTGTACAATTGCTATAACCATACAGCCTAACTGAAATGTTTCATCTGCTTTAAATTATGATTTTGTCTGTATGGACTTTACAGAGCCGTGTCCAGTGAAGATGTCCCAGGGAAAGAATGACCTCAGTGACGGCCCTAACAAACGTGTCAGAGCTGTTTCACCGGCTGCAGACAAGAAAGATGACCACATAGCCGGTCCTAGCCAACACCATATGCTCTCCGAGGTGGTATTATGCTTCAGTTGTTATGCTTAGGGTTGGGCTATATGAACAAAATCTCATATCACCAGATCTTACTTAGGTTTGACTAGTGGATGAACAAAATCTCATATCACCAGATCTTACTTAGGTTTGACTAGTGGATGAACAAAAATACTAAATATGTCACCAGATCTTTCTTCGGTTTGACTAGTGGATGAACAAAATATCATATCACCAGATCTTCCTTAGGTTTGACTAGTGGATGAACAAAATATATCACCAGATCTTACTTGGGTTTTACTAGTGGATGAACAAAATATATCACCAGATTATTTAGGTTTGACTAGTGGATGAACAAAATATCATATCACCAGATCTTCCTTAGGTTTGACTAGTCAAGTGGATGAACTAAATATATCACCATATTTGACTTAGGTTTGACCAGTGGATGAACACAATATATCACCATATCTGTGTTAGGTTTGACTAGTGGATGAACAAAATACATCACATATATGTCTTAGGTTTGACTAGTGGATGAACAAAATACAGCACATATATTTCTTAGGTTTGACTAGTGGATGAACAAAATACATCACATATATTACTTAGGTTTGACTAGTGGATGAACAAAATACAGCACATATATTTCCTAGGTTTGACTAGTGGATGAACAAAATACAGCACATATTTTTTAGGTTGACGCATCCACTCCAATGATAGAAGTGGGCACATATTGGCCATTTTGGCTACAGAGCTACATCGGAGTTCACTTGTTTGGTCCACGCCAGCGTTTCAAAAGAGCTTTCACACCACCCAAAACCAACCGGACTATCCGAGGAAACAAACCAGGGTTTGATTAAGGCGGACCAAAGAGCTCAGGTGTGAAAGCGACCTTAGACTGTAGGAGTTCAGGAATCTACTCTTTTTGGGTAGACTCTAGAGCCATATGAAATCCGCGTTCACGGAATCGCGGACGGAATCGCGGAATTAACCAATAAAAATGGAATCAACTGCAAAACGTGGAATATTGCAGAATTTGGCCTAATCTGGACTGAAATTTCGTTTTTGGGTGGAACGTTTGGTGCGACCGGGGAGGCGGGGACGCTACAGCGTGTTTGCCCCGAGGCCCGAGCACACTGCTCACGAACAGACGGACGGGCGGCTGCCTCTTCACTTCCGCTCCCATGTTAACGGACGATAGTAGGCACACTGGCCGCGAGCGGGAGCGCGCCTCGCGAGCGGCAAGCTATTTTTTCGCCTCGATCCTATTTGAGGCGGCACGCCACACGCATTGTCACAGAAATACAATTGAATATCTGCATTATTACCACAGATATAGATGTTGTTCAACCAGCTGTGTCTATCTGCAAATAAACGCCCAACCCCCCCTGTCTGTATGTTTGTTTATACCTATAACTATTACAATGTTGCATAATAATAATAATAATAATAATAATAACAGCAGGATATAGCAGTCATTAAGTCAATCCACCTTGTCACCTATAATGACAAACGTTTTATTTGTTTCCTGACAGCTAATTATGATTGAACAGCAACCAGTAGGCTTATATCAGTGTATATTTTATTAACAGATTGCAGAATGGGTATACACTACAGTACAGCTTTCTTTCTCTCTTTCTCTCTCGTTTTCTCTCTATCTTTCAATAGATGTTGTTCAGCCAGCTAATGTGTCTATCTTTCCCAATGCAAATAAACAATATTACTATAGTTAGTACCCTGCCCTGTCTGTCTGTTTGTCTATCTGTCTATATCTGGTTGCCTGTCTGTCGCGACAGAGACAGATAGAGAGGGGGGGGGGGAAGAGGGGGGGGAGAGAGCGAGAGGGAGAGATAGAGAGAGCTCTTGCTGCTGGGGCTCCACGCTGCTCTTTCAGGAGTACAGTCACACTGATCATCATTCTAAAATGACTGACTTTGCATATAGACTAGGCATTTACAGCTGTCCCAATGTAAATGTGCCTTCCTCGGTTCGCTTCCGCACGCTCAAGTCGTTGGTCCAGTGTGCCTGACCAGACACAATTGTGAAATTCATTCGTGAGCAGTGTGCTCGGGGCGTTACACACAACACAGCCGCGGTGCTCAAGCGTCTGGCTGCTTCAGTGTTAACATCGTCAAGAAGCTAAACAATTCCACAATAAGCCCTCAATTCAGAGCAGAACAGTATCCTAATGACTTTTATGCCTCCGGTGATGAGGTGTTTTGCTAATTCTGTCAACGTTCCGTGGACTGGACCCGCAAAAACACTTGCGACACTATTGTGATTAAATAGCTATAACGTTAGGACATGACATTGATAGCGTCTAGCTAAATCTAGTGCACCCATCCATTTGTTTAATGCAAACGATTGTCATTATACACTGCCCTTTATAAACTAAATACACTTAAATAGCTATGTAACGTTATAGGACTATAGATGGAAATGATAGCTTCTAGAAGTTCTAGCTAAATCTGGTGCACCCATCCATTTGTTTAATGCAAACGATTGTCATTATACACTGCCCTTTATAATCTAAATAAACTTAAATAGCTATGAAACGTTACAGTACATAGGACTATAGATGGAAATGATGGCTTCTTGCTAAATCTAGTGCACTCATCCATTTGTTTAATGCAAACGATTGTCATTATACACTGCCCTTTATAATCTAAATAAACTTAAATAGCTATGAAACGTTACAGTACATAGGACTATAGATGGAAATGATAGCTTCTTGCTAAATCTAGTGCACCCATCCATTTGTTTAATGCAAACGATTGTCATTATACACTGTCCTTTATAAACGAAATAAACTAAACTAAAGGTGCCTAAATTATGCATTACTATATTTCATCACAATATAATAGATATAGCTAGGTTACTGACATTGTCATTGTGATAATGTCAGTAGTAGCTAGCTGTATCTATTGTTTACACTTGAAATATGTATTTTTATTTTGTCACAATATTAATTGAAAAATATTGTGTAAAATTGAACTGTATTTCTGAGTTGCAGCACTTAAAACATTAAATGGACTGTTATATCTTATTCAATTGTGGACATTTATTCATTCCCACTTATTAGACACTATTTCTGATGGTAAAATGAGCATAAAAAGCAAAATACAGAATTCTGAAATATTAAAACGGAAAAAATGGAATTTGGGGAAAAATTAAAATGGAATTTGGAAAATAATAAAACGGATTTCATATGGCTCTAGTAGACTCTTTGCTAGTTTTGACATTATTATGGTATTGATTTTTCCAATACCAGTTACAATGTCATATGACATCTACATGCATTAAAGCGTTCCGTCTCCAGACGGATTTCAGTATTTTTTTTTGTCAATTTGATTTGGAGTCTTTGGCTACCTGGTATAATATGATTTGTAGATGCATACAGATTGAAACAACATTTAGCCAATCAGAGCCGTCAAATATCATGAAAAGGGGCGTTTTGACCATTCTAACCAATCAAACGTGAGCTTGACGCACACGCACGCTGCTCGCAGTGCCCTCCCCCTCACAGACATGTCTCATTTGCACCGAAGATAGCAAGCGTGCAGGTCCTCTTTTAAACACCACTGAAGCATTAAACAATGGCCCAGTAAACTATTCACTTTAGTTTACTACACGAGGCGTTGTCTAACATTATCTAGCTGGCTAGCTGATTGCTCATAACATAGTTGAAATTCGTTTTTGAAGCTGTGGCTAACGTTAGCTAGCTACCGCTCTTCGGGTGGCTAACGTTAGCTACCTAGCAACTGTAGCTTGCTAATACGGGCTGTCCTGGCTGGCTAACTTTTAATTCGCAATGGAGTGGAGCTAACTAACTGTACAAATCGATGTGATTGGCTGAGACTGTATTTTGTACGGTTGGCTGCCTGGCTGTTGTGGATTCGGGTAGCCAGCTAACATCAACTCAATGTCAACACTATGTCGACACTCTGAGCGAGTTTGCAGACAGCAATGTAACAAACAATATGGTCCGTGCGGAACCATTATCCCCAACATATAGTTCCGTGTGTGAATAATGTTGAGCCACCACAAAAGATGAATCCAAAGTTTAATATAGTAAGAATAGTACTAGGCTATATACGGTATATGTCACAAATGTAACATTACTATATTCCTGTATGTCATGTATGTCCCTATGCCATAAATGTCATGATGTCAATGTCATGTATGTCATAAATGTCACTATGAATTGAAAATGGGGGACCCTGATGATGTAAACAAGACAAACGTCTTTCTCTGGTCTGCATCCCCTTAACAATTGTGTGTATTGAGCCATACTGTATTGTACCCATTCTGCAATCTGTTAAATATTGATTGATTGAACATTTTATTGGAACGCAGTAACGTACTGTATATGTGTATGTCATAAATGTTATGATGAATTGAAAATGGGGGACCCTGATGTAAACAAGACGAAAGTATTGCTCTGGTCTGCATCCCCTTAACAATTGTGTGTATTGAGCTGTACTGTATTGTACCCATTCTGCAATCTGTTAATAACGTTTTCAATCAAACGTGACGAGCCAGGTCAATTTTAGCATGTTAATTTATGGAATATGCAATCTAACAGCTAACGTGAACTTTACAGTTAATTACATGGATAATAATGTTAATGTAGTTAGTTCATTCCAGGCCATCATTAGGCTCTAAAATTCATAGGCAGTAGCCTATAAATGAAAATGAAATATAAATGTATAATATCATAATGATCCATTTAGATTAGATGTCAACATTAAACAATAAACACTCTTAAAATTAAGTGCAACCAGTTAGATTAAATTAAAACACTTTGTTTTATTTATAACATGATGTTGCTCCTTTTTATTTAGGGAAGAAGCATCAAATTCTGATGAAAGCACGGCTAAATCCAGGTCCTGCATTAGTGGATTATTTCCAGCAGACGAGCAATGCATCAAGCAGCACAGCTACATCCACATCAACAAGCAGCAGTGTAGTGAGAGCCAGTACAGTGGAAGCAGCCAGTGGAGTAGCTTGCAGTGGAGTTGCCCCTCTACCATCCACAGGCTCATCCAAGAACCAGTCAACCAGCCACACCACAGGCACCATTAAATCATTTGTTACCCCTAATCCAACACTTCAAGCTGAAATATGCTGGGCAACAAAAGCTGTAACCAGCCACTATTCCTACCATTCATGTAATGACATGGGGGCCATGTTTCAAAAAAAAAATCCTGACAGTGAGATAGCAAAACAATTTACTTGTGGGGAGAATAAAGTGGCATACCTCACCACATTTGGGATAGCTCCTCATTTCTCTTCCCTGATGAAGGCCAAAGCCAAGAAAGAATCTGGATATGTACTTCTGTTTGATGAAAGTCTAAATCGGGAAATGCCAGCTTGACATGCACATGAGATTCTGGGATGATAATCAAGTAAACTCAAGGTATCTGACATCTTTTTTCATGGGCCATCACACCCCAAAACAAATACATGAGAAGGTTGAGGCAGTGTGTTCGGATATCGGCTTCCAAAACCTGATTCAGCTGTCTATGGATGGCCCAAATGTTAACTGGAAGCTATTCTCCCTGGCCCAGCAAAACATAGAAGAACAAACAGGCAAGACGATGCTAAATGTAGGAAGCTGTGGTTTGCATATACTACACAATTCCTTCAGAGGAGGGTGTGCATCCACAGACTGGGAGCTAGGAAATGCTCTGTCAAGCCTTAAATGGCTATTCAAAGATGTTCCAGCTCGTAGGGAGGACTATACAGCAGTCACTGGTTCCTCGTCCTTCCCTCTTGACTTCTGTAGTCATCGATGGCTGGAAAATGTGGAGGTGGCTGAGCGTGCACTAGAGATTTTGCCTTCTCTGAAAATGTACATTAATGCAGCCAAAACTAAAATGGTAACAGAACCATCTACTAAGTCTTTCAAGACTGCTCAGATGATTGTTCAAGATGACCTCTTCCCAGCAAAGCTCAACTTCTTTCTAATGGTGGCTAGGGAAATAACACCATTTTTGAAGTTATACCAGACCGACAAACCCATGCTGCCGTTTATGAGTGTGGATCTCACCAATATGCTGAGGAGTCTAATGGAGAAGTTCATCAAGCCCAGTGTCATGAAGGACGCAACTACCACAGTGAAGCTTCTCCAAGTTGACTATGCTGACCCAGTCAACCACATGGATGTCACCAAACTGAGTGTGGGATTTGTCACAGAGCGAGCTCTGCAGGAGCACATGAAGAAGAACTCAAATGCTGAGAGGCTGAGGCTGGAGTTCAGGCAGAACTGTAAGGTGTTTTTGCTGAAGATGGTCTCCAAGCTTTTTGAAAAGGCTCCACTCAAGTATCCTCTTGTTAGAAGCATCTCTGTCCTGGATCCTAGGGAGCTCATCAAGAGCAAAGAGAGAAGCACCCGGAAACTCACCACTTGTCTGCGGCTCCTTGTTGAAACTGGCCGCATTGAAGAGAAATCATGTGATGAGATTCTGAGGGAGTTTGGTCACTTCTATGACTACAGCTTGATGTCAGTGTCCGATCCCTTTAGGAACTTCAACCCAGAAAGTGGAAGGTTGGATGAATTCTATCATGAATGTTTATCCAACAAAGCAGAGTGGTGCCATCTATGGGGAGTAATAAAACTCCTCCTGATCCTTTCACACGGTCAAGCCACTGTCGAGAGAGGGTTTTCGGTCAACAAAGAAGTGATGGTGGAGAACCTCAAAGACTATTCATTGATTGCCCAGCGGGTTATTCATGACCATGTGCAGAGTGTTGGAGGGCTGCTCAACATAGCCTACACAAAGGAGCTACTCCTCTCTGCAGCTGCTGCCAGGCAGAAGTATCACATGTATCTTGATGACCAAAAACGTCTAAAGCAAGATAAGCAGAAGGCACAGAAGAGGAAAGGACTAATGGAGGAGATAACCGAGATAAAGGCCAAAAAAAAGAGAATGGAGGAGGATATAAGGGTCCTCCTGAAGTCTGCTGATGCCAATGCAGAAAAAGCTGAGTCTATAGGGAAATTGAGCTTCATCTCAAAGTCCAATGGCCTTCGAAGAGCTGCAAAAGAAAAAGAAATAAGTCTAGAGACTGTGGAGAAACAGCTAACCGACAAACTCAAGGAACTGAAGGACACTCCCTAATAGGCCCTGCCCTATTTGGCCTAACTAGGCCAATTATATTTTTTACACTATTTTGTGTTCGATGCAGTGTTTTTCTCAAGGAGATGTTTTTCTTTTGCACAATACAAAGTGTTTGATTTTGTATACATTTAAGGCTCAAGGAGCTGATTGACTGCCTACCTCAAAGACTTCTTCTTTTGCACATTTTGAGTAAATATTTAATTTACCACAGCCTGTTTGCACTATTTTGTGTTGTTCGATG
Organism: Notolepis coatsorum; assembly: GCF_963971535.1. Lineage (NCBI taxonomy): Eukaryota > Metazoa > Chordata > Actinopteri > Aulopiformes > Paralepididae > Notolepis > Notolepis coatsorum. The sequence goes on along the minus strand of NC_140165.1, from coordinate 5,012,349 downwards.
CAGTTTTTTCTCAAGGAGATATGTTTTGCTTTTAAAGTAAAAGTGTTTGATTTTGTATACATTTTGTATAGTACATTACATACATACAGCTCAAGGAGCTGATTGACTGCCTACCTCAAAGTCTGTTCTCTTATTTAGCAAATGTTCATTAAATATTTGATTGAAATTGAAGTTTTATCTGGTGATTATTTGAGTGATTGTTTACCTATAGGAATGAACTAACTACCTTAACATTATTATCCATGTAATTTACTGTAAAGTTTACGTTAGCTGTTAGATTGCATATTCCATAAATTAACATGCTAAAATTGGCCTGGCTCGTCACGTTTGATTGATTGATTGAAAACTTTATTAACAGATTGCAGAATGGGTACAATACAGTACGGCTCAATACACACAAATGTTAAGGGGATGCAGACCAGAGCAATACTTTCGTCTTGTTTACATCAGGGTCCCCCATTTTCAATTCATCATGACATTTATGACATACACGACATACAGATATACAGTACGTTACTGCATAACACATCGGCTCAGCCAGGTTATATATGATGCCAAGTCTACATAATTTTGGTTGTTTATAACTTTATAGCACAATAACATCTGATTTAATGTGATGGAAGAAGTGAAATAATCATTGAGTAAATAATAAATTTACCACAGCCGCATAAGATGCTGGAAAATCTTGAAAATGCACCTTGAAAATGCTTGAAAAGTGCTTGCATTTTGCCTTGGAAAAGGTGTACAAACCCTGAATAATAAAGTACCCTCCTCTCGTTGGGCTTGCGGCTCTGCAGATATACCCTACTCCTCTATCGAGGTTCCAAGCGACCCTATTGGGTACCAGAAAAGTCACGTGAAACATTGCAGACCACTGATTGGTCAGAAGAGAGACGCGTGTGTGTTGGAGCGGCCTGCAGTTTTTTACGTCCTGAATGTCAGCCATTGATCAGAGCTCATCACAATACGGCTAATAACGTTAGCTTTAGCTCCCCGCCGGAGTGGACTACCATCGCTCCTCAGGAGTACTAAACGAGACATAATGATTTTACTGTCTGCAACGAATGTTATAATAAAAGCCCTTCGTTCTATACACTTGTCTGATTGAAAACTTTATTAACAGACCGCAGAATGGGACAACTCGGCACGCTCTGAGCAAAGAAAGGAACTGAGATATGAATTGAGTATTGCTTGCTATGGTCCGGTAAATACGCTGATGTTATTGAACGTATAACTATATAATGTTAATGCCACAAAACGAATGCCTTTATTATAAAGTAGTAACTTTATAGTAATAATAATAAGAAAGGGTTGGGGGGGTAACCACCCCTGCCCGCAACACCGAGTGAACGGCGCACGACCAGAGGGGAAACTTCGAATCCGTGTTTCACTTTCAATAACTAATGCGTGCTTGCCGAATCCCAAACAATATTCATGCTGCAAAGTCATCCTCTAAAGATAGACATTTAGACTAGAGGCAGGTTATATGCTATAAAGAGTAGACTACTACAAAAAAAAATGCATTCAAACTTTAATTTTTTATTTTTTGTGTGCGTGCGGTAATAACCGCGGCGGTAGGAAATATTTTGCAAATTTGTGCGTAAGGAAAACATCAATACCGCGGCAGCTCTACCTGCATCTATTTGATATCAGTATCAAAATAATTTCCAAATTAACCGTCAAGTCAAGTACATTTTATTTATATAGCACATTTCCAGGCAGTGGAAGCTGGCACCAAAGTGCTTCACAGGCAGGTTGATAAAAACAAAATAATGTGATGCAAGATATAAGATTAAAAACATAGTAAAGCAATGAAAGTAATAAAAACAGGTAGGGCACAGTAAAACAAAGAGGATAGAAGGGCCAGGGGTCTAGTAGTGATTAAGTGGGGGGGAAGGCCAAGGAGAACAGGTAGGTTTTTAAAAGTGATTTAAAAGCCTGCACGGTCTGGGCGGTCCGTACGCTGAGGGGGAGGCTGTTCCACAATCTAGGGGCTGCAGTGGAGAAAGCTCTGTCTCCCCTAGTCTTGAGCCTAGTTCTAGGCACCACCAATAGCAGCTGGTCAGCTGATCTGAGGGATCGGTGGGGGGTGTGGCGGTGCAAGAGCTCAGACATAGGTAGGAGCCGTGCCATTTAGTGATTTAAAAACATTTAGGGATAATTTAAAATTGATCCTAAAGCGAACAGGCAGCCAGTGGAGCGAGGCCAAAACTGGGCTGATGTGTTCATGTTTTTTTGTTTTGGTGAGGAGGCGCGTGGCTGCGTTCTGCACCAGTTGTAGGCGGCGAAGCAGGGATTTGTCGATGCCCGTGTAAAGGGCATTGCAGTAGTCGAGGCGAGTGGTGACAAAGGCATGTATCACTGTCTCTAGGTTACTTTGGGAGAGGTATGCCTTTGTCTTCGCCAGGAGTCTAAGGTGGTAAAAACAGTGTTTGACTACGGCGCTGACCTGTTTGTCAAATTTAAAATTGCTGTCGAAGATGACCCTGAGGTTCCTGACAGAGGTGGAGAGGTTTGGACCCTGGGGACCAAGTGCGTCAATGAGGGGGGCCGGGGGGGCACTATTAAAAACAATGACCTCAGTTTTCCCTTCGTTTAATGTCAGGGAGTTTTCAGACATCCAGCACTTGATTTCTGCCAGGCAGTCAAGTAGTGGTTTTATTGTTTTCCCTTGGGTGGGTTTTAAGGGGAGGTAGACCTGCACGTCATCGGCGAAGCAATGGAATGGAATGAGATGTTATGTTTTGCCAAGATCTGGCCTAGGGGGAGTATATATAGGAGGAAGAGAGTGGGACCCAATATCGACCGTTATGAATATCTGGTTGATTTCAAATAAGTGGTTAGCTGGCAAACCAGTTATCTGTCCACACACACCGCCCACCCCCCTTATTACAATCCAAACAAAGAGTATACTTTTCAATACATTGGTTGAGCATTGGTTGAGCATAAGTGAATATGTTATGAACAAATTAAAAGTTTGAACTAGTTAACGATTGTCTTCCAGGGATGAATTGATACGGGTATCGGGATTGGGGGGGATTTCCCAATGCTAAAATCTGACACCAAGAGAGCATGTGATTTGATTAAACTCCAAGCAGCATAATACCCTGTTTGGCCCATCTTGTACCCTAGCATGTGGGGAAACTTGGCATGGCCAAACACTTGTCTGACTTGTGAGTTAAAGGGATAGTTTGGATTTTTGGACTCTTAGGTGGTATGAAATACTTGCTAGTAGTATAGTTGATGCGATGCCATTAGCTTAACTCGCAGAGTACCGTGGTCTGAGTTCTGGCCTGGTTCTGAGTGAACCGGGAAGCTTCAGACAGGCAGCAAATGAGGTCATGAGACAAAAAAGTGTTATTCCACCACACAATAACCTGCAGGCAAAAGTTGTAATCATCCACAGCAGAAAACATTTCCTATGCTTCAGAGTGAAATGATGTGTTGGAACTAGTCTCAGTGTGAGATAGTCACTAAATGCTTCAGAGTGACATGATGTGTTGGAACTAGTATCAGTGTGACGTAGTCACTAAGGGGCCTTTCTCACTCACCAATCGGGGTCGAATCAGCGCTCCCGGAGACGGGGGGGGGAGTGTTCTCACTCAGACGGACACACGCCTTTTGGGATCGAAGCGGCGCTGATTCGTACTACCCCCCGCTGAACCTGGGACGCTTGAAATAGGTGGTCTCGGGTGCGGGCGGCGTGACGCACACAACGTCGTTACTGTAATGCTTTTCATGCTTGCTTGAATTTTGGGCAGATAAAACCACACAGCAACAACTGGACAATACCCACAAAAACGATATTTATGGTAAATTTGCGAGTTCAGACCTCAACCAAGAACAAGCATGTGGAGCCTCACAGCTCAGTGGATGAAAACATGAAACCACGTTACACAAAGCACTTCCCTGGCTCGCATTAGGCCTGGCAATTTTGTTTGCCATTGCTATGTCTATACATTGGTTTCTTGTTCCAATGCATTTATTTCTATTAGACCAGTGGTGCCCAACCAGTCGGCCGTGGTCGACCAGTAGATCAATGACATGTAATATAATTGTCACGAGTGATGGGATGTTAGCTGCTGAACAGGCTAAGCTAACTAGCGTTAGCCGTTAGCGTTAGCCATTGCTGTCTACTAAACTTTCCACCACCATGTTAATACTCTTCTTCCTGTTTACATTTTCGAGCGTGACATCATCGCCTACGGCAAGCTACACGCTCAAAACGCAAACCGTAAACAGAACCCGGAGCGAACCAAGACTGCAGTGTGTACACAAACTAGAGGGGGGGGGGAGTTCGCACTCTGACCCGGAATGAGGACGGTACGGACCGGAACGGACAGAATGAGTGAGTGAGAAAGGCCCCTAAATGCTGGGTCTTGAAGCATAGAAAATGAGGCACACAGTTTTCTGCTGTGGGTGATTAAAACTTCTGCCAGGTCAGAACTCCGACCACGAGACTCGGTGTGTAAACTGAGGGCACTGCATCAACTATACTACTATAGTATTTCATACCACTTGATGTCCAAAACTCGGAACTATCCGTTAAGGTGACATTCTCATCATCAAGTACCAGTGACGAGACATGTCTAACATATAAAAAAAAAAAACTCAGCCAAACCTGTCAATCTACAATTACTCTGGGGAGAGTGAACGTTGTACTTTGCAAGACTCTTATTGTTACTGTTTTTTATCTGGTATTTTTAGGCCACAGCCCCACTGATATCCAGTACAGTGGAGGAGATGACGTCTTGCAGTCACCTCTCTCTGTTGGGACTAAAGGAACTATCTGTCTACTTGGTGGACTGCATTAAAACACCAGGACTTAAAGGAACTGTGAATGAAGGAGGAGGTAAGGCTCTAATTCTCAACACAAGATCACAAGAGCGCCCTAGCCAAGACAGGCAACAGCACAATTAACAGGGTTGCAGATATTTCATTTCAACCTTTATTTAAAAATCTTAAGCTTCTGAAGTTTCCCTCATTTACAGAAACGACGATTGTACAAATGTAAACGGTACATAATAAAAGCAATATTCACAGAAAATGAAACCCAAAAGAGTAATAATAATATAAAAAAAAAAATCTAAAATAATACAAAAATCTAAATAAATAAATACCAGTGTTTTTTGCGCCTTTCTGCAAGAGAAGGCCAACCCACCCTATCATACAGGACACAATGGTGAGTATCATATCTGTCACCATTAATAAACCTAAGCTGAGTGATATGCAGAATCCAGAGGTTTAAGAGCTGATGCCGCAGCATGCCTATAAATTACATCACCATATTCAGTTCTGTTATTTTTTGTTTTGGGTTTTGGACACAACAATGGTCATTCTATAAATCGCCAAAGTTTTACCAGCTGCTATTGCAGCATTGTCCGAAAAGGGATGGGGAGAAGCACTAGGCTTGTCAGGCCCTACCCCTGAAGACTTGCGTTTATTTTATTTTTTAAACATTTACATACATAGTACATACATAGTACTTACATATAGTACACATTACAGTACACATTACATGTACATTACATACAAAATACATTGTATTGTCATACATGTATTTTTTTTATTAATTAAATTCAATTAAAGCTCTTCTTCCCTTCTGTACGGAAATAGATTTTTTTAGTCTAGATTTGAATTGATTTATGTTTTCACAATATTTTTGTTCATCCTCTAGCCCAGGGGTGGCCAACCAGTCAGAGACTAAGAGCCACAAAAAAATGACTGTGGTACCACAAAGAGCCACACCATATACCAGCGTTTCTCAACCTTTTTTTTCAGTCACGGCACCCTTCATGTGTTTATAGGTCTCACCCTCTGGCCTCTGAAGTTGCTAATGTCTTTTTTATTTTTGGCCTCACAGGGTTAAAAGTACCCTGTGAGACCCACGGTTGCAAAATTACAAAATCACTTTTAGCCATTTAAAAAAATAATGTTTATTTAAAAAATGTTAAAGGGGAACTATTTTACTATTTCTTTCACTATTTGGGCACTTTTACACAATTCCTGTGAGTCTATGGAACACCTAGGTTTTTTTTTTTTTAAATGCATTGTTTTGTATTTCTAATCAAGTACTAAAAACCGCATTTTTCTACCTCAAACCGTTTTGAGGCTGGGCTCCAACCACTGTGTGGCCTGGTGCCAACTGCCACATCAACTGCCACATTATTATGCAGCTGAGAAATCTCTGACATCACAGATATGCACATTTTCAGATGACTCAGTTCAGTGAGGGTGAATATTGTGAGAGGAGAATTGGAAGAATTCGCCAATATGAGAATTAGAGACATATATCCTATTAATATAAGTCCACATAGCTAAGAAACAATGGTAAACACTGAAAAAAGCCATTTATAAGATAGTTCCCCTTTAAGCACATGTATAGTCAATTGGTCCTGTTGTTCAGCCTCACAATGCTATTTGATAGTAAATGTGTTTATATGTCCCACCCTCTGGCCTCTGAAGTTGCTAATTTCTTTTTAATTTGGGCCTCACAGGGTTAACCTCTAAAGCCCGAGATATACAGTAAAAGTGTATATTTTCAGCATTATGTTTGTTTACCAATTATTTTAACTGTTATTAGTGAAATATAAGATTATAGAAATCTCAGGGCATTGAGTCGGAAACCGGCGCATATTGACAGGAGGAAGTGGCACAGCCAAAAGTGAGTGTAGTCTTTTGAAGGAAGAGACTCAGGGCTTTCAAATTTCGAAAAACTACCCTACCCAGCCCCTGTCAATCATCTGACTTCTGGATTTACTTTTTAATTTCTCTTATTTTTTGGGATTATCTCCCACAAACCTGAACGTTATTGCCATAAAACAGAACGCAGTTAGTTTCTCTACCTTTCTGTGAACGTCTTGCAAAAAACGGTGTTGCAATATGATGAAGAATGGTGGAGAAATTTACATTATAAAAAAGATGGCAGAATTCAGTACTGTATCTACAAAACCTTCTGTTTAATCATCTTCCCTTTATTCATTTGCTTAGATTTTTCAGGTCTGGTCAATTTTAGCATGGTGTTATTTACAGTCAAAGATATATATTTTTTTTAAATAGAATTGATATTCTCCTTTGGTTCATTACAATTTACTCAAGCCTAGTAACAGACACACTATTTCTGACACTGATCCATATATGTCCCTAGATTCAGATACCAAGAACATGCAAATGGACCATTTAAAAAAAAAATTGTAAATGTTTATTCTACGTCCTTATGGAATGAGTGACATAAAAAAAAAAAGTAAAAAAAATTAAAAAAATTAAAAAAAAATTAAAAAAAATCTTTTTTTTTTATTTTTTTTTTATTTTTTTTTGTGGATGGAAGAGCCGCACATTGACGGGCAAAGAGCCGCATGCGGCTCGCGAGCCGCGGGTTGGCCACCCCTGCTCTAGCCCATATTCTCAAAATGATAGAACAACAATTCTTTTTCTACTAATTAGAGGAAAATTTGATCCGTTTCTGTACAGGAAACCAATTTTCTGTCGCAGTTTAGAGGCAAGATTATCCACATGGAACTTAAATGTAAATTTGCGGTCGAGCCACAGGCCAAGATATTTATACTCAGTGACTCTCTATACAAGAGCCACTCACAGTAGATACCTGCACATTATCAAAGTCAATATTTCTGGCTCTTGAAAACAACATAAATATTGTGTTACTAGCATTAACTCATTGGACGCCAGAGGTCGCTGTGGGCGTATGGCCATTGTGTGCCAGCGCTTTGTTCAATGGGGATAAATGCCGGTGTTTGCAGTGCTAAAACTATATTAAATATTATAGCTATGGATCTAATAACATAGTTGATTGTCAGTGAGTTTCTTCCGGTCAACATGCAAAAAACAGATAATTTTTTCATCCATACATTTCCGTTTTATACCGTGGTGAATATGAGTATAGTTTTAGAGTGATTCTGTGTAATCCCGGGAAACGACGCCAAACAACGTTTTACTGCATTTCATTATAAATTGTGTCTGAAATCAATGCTAGATTATCGGTATTATGTTTCATCATGCATGCAAGAAAGGGTGGGGGGGGAGGTCGTTTTTCTATGCTTTGATTGCCACCAACGGGACACGGCCCACACACACACCGCAGACACATGCTCCGATCGCGGGGAAAAATTTATTGGATCAACGCAAGATTGATAACATATAGTCCTTACCTTGTCTATGATGTACTGCAAAAAGAATAATCCAATTATCTGATCGCCATTCCAAATACTGATCGCGATGGTGTGTCCAACTTAATCCAGCATTGAACATGAACGGGGGGGGCGGGGACCCTCGTCGATGCCATCCCTATAAGCGCAATATTTCTGGCTCTTGAAAACAACATAAATATTGTGTTACTAGCATTAAGAAATAATTCAAGATTAACAAGGGCCTCCTGAAGAGCATCAAAAGAAAGCTGCAATTTCTCAATGGCCAACTGAACAGAATCAGCAATACAGTACACAATTGTATCATCAGAATACAAATGGAAATTACATCCGTACAAAGAAGAAACAATATGATTGATTTAGATCGTAAAAAGGACGGTACCCAAAACGGAACCTTGCGGCATACCTTTAATAGTTATGGACAGAAATTCAGATTTGGCTTGACCCAACTTCACACACTGACGCCGCCCTAGAAGATAGATAATCCCAAAACCAGACACAGGCATTACCATCCAAGCCAATGGTAGATTTTAGAAGCAGGTAGTGATTAACTGTATCAAAGGCTTTTGACAAATCTACAAAGAGGGCAGCACAGTGTTTCTTCTTATCTAATGCTGAGATAATATAATTTGTAACCAGAGGGATGCCTGATGTAGTACTGTGTTTGACTCTAAAACCAGATATAAAAACATACAACAACAATTAACAATAAAATAAAGAACAAACTACAGAATAAAAAAATATTCATCACAAGTCATCCAATCCAACTTTATTTATAAAGTGCTTTAACAGTGCTTAAAGTGCTGTACAGAGGGAACATATTAAAAAACTATAAGCAGCACTAAAAATAGATAAAAAAAAACAAGAGTACCAACAAAAAAAATATCGACATCTGGGTTCATACAGGGGCAATATAAATCAGTCAAAACATCTGCAGCCAGATGTCCCTGCCTCAAAGTCATTAAGAATAACTTTAAATGCATCCAATGAGACCACCTACCAAAGATTCTGATAATTTTGCAACTGTTTCCAAGTAGAGGGAGCAACATACTTAAACCCCCCTTTTCCCAATTCAGTACAGGCTTTAGGGACAGATGGTAGGAATAAGTCCTGGGAGTAAACACAATAACGTCCCATACATTTCTAAAGAATGTAGATCCATAGGTATGATGGGAGCAAACCAAGAATAGCCTTATAAATAAAAATATGCCTATTTTAACAACACATCACGCATATCGCTCCGGCGTCCAAAGTGTTAAAGTAGAAAAATAATACAGTGAATTTCCTGTGAGAATAAAAATGTTTACAGTGTAGGCTGATGAATGAACAATAATCCACTTGATAAAGTAAAATTGGATGCAAACGAATAACCACGGCTTGGGTCGAGTGAAAACAGACGACTGACGAGCTTAAAAAGTAAATAAAGACGCAAGGTACAACTGAAGACTAAATATTGGGTCCTCCTCTACTAGTCAATGAAAGCAGGTGGATTTTATTCAACAAAAACACGATGCAGGTGCAGATACCGCTTTGCGTTTGCTTAACACTTTCCGTGCCAGCAGTGCTGTGCCTAGGAACCCTGTTGCGTGCCAACGGTCTATTCAATGACAGAACGCTCACATTTGTGAACGCATAAACTATATCTTAAATTATGGCTGTGTCTAATATGACCGTCGCTTATCACTGACTTGTTTGCAGTCAACATTGTCGAAACTGATTGTTTTTTAATCTGTTCATTTCCGTTTTATACCATTTTGAAAAACGGTCGTTTTTTTTAAGTTTCAGAAAAAAATAAAGATTCTGTGATAATCGCCCTTTACTGGAATACACTGGAATACACAAAACATGTTGTCATTTTTCGGCCTATTTATGAATCGTTTTCAAATAAACGCTAAATTATCGATAGTATATGTGTACTTATGCACGCTATAGAAGCGGGCTGAAAAATCGATTCTCTTATTTCCTGATCACACATACATACACACATATGGGACACGTTGATATATCTGTGAAAATAGCTCTGATTATCCCAAGACTGGTAAAATAGATTCCTTACCTCAGATCAGATGTTCTCCATAAACATTATTCCAATTCCTGATCGCCATTCCAAATATCGATCACGTTTATTGATCCAACGCTGGGTACTGGAAACACTTATTCTCTGCTGTTCTGATGGTGGGCAATGACTGGGATCGGCTCGGATTACATGCCTGACAAGTACAATGTGGATTCCGGAAAAAAAAATTCCCATGCGTTTCCATCAATCCAATCCAATGCGGTGCAATACCATCCGGAGAGACGATAGGGGGCGGTATTTTCCCAATGGAGCTCAGAGAGAGTTCCAGTGGTAACGTGAGGCTAGATTGATGAAATATGAATGGAAATCGCTAATAAAAAATAAAATAAATGATTAAACAGCGCTATTTCTCGTCGTTGGCACTCAACGGTTGGCTTGAACTAACAAGAATTCTTGTTGTTGGCACTCAAAGTGTTAAAGTCGGGACATTTGCACAAGGTGTGCTTGATTTCTATCACAGGCCAGTTGAATTGCTCCTGGGTGGGGCAGCGGGCCGGATGAAAATGCCAGGCGGGCCGGCATAAGGATACTAGTAAAACATTTTAAAATATTAAATGGCATATAGAATCAATTGTTGTTTTTCTGGTAAATTAATAGTTTAGATGAATCGATAACAAAATAATGGTTAGTTGCAGCCCTAGTGTTGGTGCCATGTACAGGAGTTCAGTCGTAGGCGAAGAGGTATTCAGTTCATTGTTCTGGGTCTGTAGTAAGAAACATGAGCATCACGTTCTGTTCAACGTTGCTTCCAAATAAAAAGAGAAAATGCCTTTAATTTGTATTTAGTTTAAACTCTGGATTATTCAAAAGTAGTCATGGATTATGTGGTTATTTTGTAGACAAATGTTTCATCCAATTTACAGAACATAATTAATATCATGATATATATTGTTACAGATATATGAAAATTCCCATAGTGTGATGTAATATTTTATCCATAAGGTGACAGTCCTGGACTAAATTAAACTGACCTTAACCATAGCCATGATAACTAGGGATGCACGATATTGATTTTTTAACACCGATACCGATAACTTTATGCTCCTCAAGCCGATAACCGATAACGATAACCGATATTTATTGTATTAAAAAAAAAATGTGTTTTTTTTATCAATTTTTTTTTATTTTTTTTCCAACATGAAACAAAACATATCACAATATAATAATACATAAAAAGACTTCCCAGGACAATAACCTAACACCAACTTAAATGTATATTCCTGTAGTTTTGACCTAACCAGACAACAGAAACAAAAGCCAAGACAACAGTTTTGACTGATAAAGTGACCATATTTATTTTTCCAAATGAAAATTCACAACCCGTCAACAACTTATAATACATCCAACCTAAGACGCTCGAAGCTTTTTTTTCTTCTTTTTTCAAAGCTGTCCGCCTTGAAAGAAAGGCTTTGAGTGGACACATAGCCTAGCAGGTCGCTGCGATGGTCGCTGCGATGGTGTTAGAAGCCTACAACGACGGCGCGAGCACGCTTGTACCTATTGACGAGTCGTTTGCTAAATTAAAGAAGTTTGACAGAAATTACCCAAGGGCTCAAGCCGCTAGCTTTTAAGCAGTCCTTGGTGGTGCAAATTAACCTGGCTACTACGGAGCAATAAGTGACTGCGTATTCAACCAAGGGTTGCATCACAGCCATGAAAGGGGCTAGCTTTGCTTAGCTCCCTGCGTCATCGCAGGCTTTTAAGTTAACACAATAACACACCATCGCAGCGGTGGTGATGCCGCAGGTGACCTGCTAGGTTGGATGTATCACAAGCCGCTGCACTTTTCCCTCCTCGTGGAACTTCTGCATTGCATTTATTACAAATAGCAAGCAAACTTTTCCCCTCTGAAACAATCCCCACTAGCGTCGCCATCTTTGTTGACATCCGCGCTGCTTTCAAGAAACGTACGTGGCTACGTCACAGCCAAGAGAGGGAGCGCTGGATTTGTGTAAAACGCCCTGTTCCTAAACCACACGCTATCAGTCGTACCACAGTACTGGCAAAACGGGAGGAGCCGACAGTCAAAACAAACGCACTTCATCCAAATTCACCCACACCGCATTTTTTTTACCAAAAAATATATTATATTATCGGAGCTATTAATAACGTTATCGGGTTTATCGGGATGACGTCATAATTGCTGATATCGGCCCGATAATTATCGTGCATCCCTAATGATAACCACTCCTGCTCCAGAAACGGTTGACTAACTGGTGCTTGAAACAAAGTGGTTTAAGTCTATAACTGTAGATGACTCTGGACTACACTGTTCTTAAACTATAAAACCAAGATACAATTAATTAGTTACACAGCAAATGATTGCGTTATGAAAATGAACAAAAAAATTATTTAAAAAAAAATGCACTCATTCCATAAGAACGTAGAATAAACATTTACAGACTTTCTTTTTTTCAATGGTCCATTTGCATGTTCTTGGTATCTGATTCTAGGGACATCTATGGATCTCAGGGAATGTATTCCCAGTGTCAGAAATACTGTGTCTTGTTACTAGGCTTGAGTAAATTGTAATGAACCAAATGAGAATATCAATTAATTTTTTTTTAATATAACTGAATAACACCATGCTCAAATTTAATTACAAATCCTGTAATTAATTAGATACATTTTTTTAATCGCCTGACAGCACTAATACCATTTATAAACCTCTTCCATAGAAACTAAAGCTGAATATAATAACCAATTATCTTTCTCTCCTTCCTCTGACACTCTTCTCCATCACTATCTCCATCCAGATAGGTGTCCTGTCAGGCCTGGGAAGAAACCAAGAGGCTTGGATGGAAGAAAAGGTCTCTGCTGTGACCAGTGTGGAAAAAGCTTAAGTTCAAAGAGGAATCTGAAATTACACCAGAGAATGCACACAGGAGAGAAGCCCTACTCCTGTGACCAGTGTGGAAAGAGCTTTTCTCAGCAACCGAGTCTGAAAAAACACCAGAGAATGCACACAGGAGAGAAGCCCTACTCCTGTGACCAGTGTGGAAAGGGCTTTACTCTGCAACATCATCTGAAATCACACCAGATAATTCACACAGGAGAGAAGCCCTACTCCTGTGACCAGTGTGGACAGGGCTTTTCTCAGCAATCGAGTCTGAAAGCACACCAGAGAATTCACACAGGAGAGAAGCCCTACTCCTGTGGCCAGTGTGGGAAGAGCTTTAGTCATCTGATTAATCTGCAAACACACCAGAGAATTCACACAGGAGAGAAGCCCTACTCCTGTGGCCAGTGTGGGAAGAGCTTTAGTCGGCTAGATCATTCGCAAACACACCAGAGAATTCACACAGGAGAGAAGCCCTACTCTTGTGGCCAGTGTGGAAAGAGCTTTAGTCATCTGAATGGACTGCAATCACACCAGAGAATTCACACAGGAGAGAAGCCCTACTCTTGTGGCCAGTGTGGAGAGAGCTTTAGGCATCTGATTAGTCTGCAAAGACACCAGAGAATTCACACAGGAGAGACGCCCTACTCCTACTCCTGTGACAAGTGTGGACAGGGCTTTACTCAGCAACATAGTCTGAAAAGACACCAGAGAATTCACACAGGAGAGAAGCCCTACTCTTGTGGCCAGTGTGGGAAGAGCTTTAGTCAACCGGCTGATCTGAAAAGGCACGAGAGAATTCACACAGGAGAGAAGCCTTACTCCTGTGATCAGTGTGGGAAGAGCTGTAGTCAACCGGCTGATCTGAAAAGGCACAAGAGAATTCACACAGGAGAGAAGCCCTACTCCTGTGACTAGTGTGGGAAGAGCTGTAGTCATCTGAGTAATCTGCAAACACCAGAGAATTCACACAGGATGGAAGCCTCCTTCTGTGACCAGTGTGGGAAGAACTTTACGACAAGTACACATCTTCTGATTCATCAGCAAATCCATACAGCAGAGAAGCCACATCATTGTGGTCTGTGTGAGAAGAGATTCAGTCAATTAGAATATTCGAGAAAACATGCGAAAATCCACTTGGGAGAAAAGATTCAGTGAAATGTCAAAACATTCTTAGAGTAGAGAAACCTGCTGTAGCCAGTATTGGAAGAGTTCCACTCATAAAATTATATCTATAAAGATGATCTCTTTATAGATCTGTCAAAAGAGTTTGATAAAAGTGCTTCACGGCAGTAAAAATAGATATAAAATGAGCATAACATAGACGCAAAGCAATGCAGAGAATATGAAGGGTAAAAGCAATGCAGGTAATAACAATATAACTCAATAGTCTTCCCCATTAGATGGTTATGAAACACTTTGAAGTTACTTCATCTGTCCGTTTTGATTGATTATCCTGTCATTAATTTAGTTCCATTGTATATCACCCTGTTTGTTTGTTTTTGCATTTCTTGTATTTAGTTAATCCTGTTCTACAGTCATCCGCAGTATTTAGTTAATCCTGTTCTACAGTCATCCGCAGTATTTTGTTAATCCTGTTCTACAGTCATCCATAGTATTTAGTTAATCCTGTTCTACAGTCATCCATAGTATTTAGTTAATCCTGTTCTACACTAAGCACAACCACCAAAAGCACGTGTTGTGTACACGCACGCACACAGTATCACTATGATCGTTCGAACTCTCCGGTTCATTCAAGCCCCGCGCAGCGCGCCTCTCTCCACAACGTCTCCAGAACCCGTGCAGCGCGCCTCTCTCCACACTGTCTCCAGAACCAGACCACCGCCACCGGATCCTCCAGAGAGACTGGACTCTGGGACTGTCAAAGGTCACAGACAGCGTGACCAAAGAATGATGACCTCTCGGACACCTGAGGAAACATGCTCCTTCTCCCCCCTGCTAGATTCTGGTCGGGGTACCAGAATACTAGACGACCAAGCGACGCGCAAAGACGGAGAGGGTCCCACCACCATGTGAAGCCCTACTCCAGAAACCCTGAAAATTAAACATATATCTGTTTAAATCAGTGTATTAGATTAGCTTGTTAAAAGAATGAGTATGCCTCTGATTTAAGCGCCGAGCTGAAAGTCAGTGATTATGAAGAGTGTCTTTTTTTTTTAAATATATTTCTCCTCCCTACTTGTGTAAACCTGTATACTATAACTGTAACCTGTATAACTATACTATATCTTATATACACTAAAACATGGATAGAAAAAACCTTTTGATAATGCAGGGAGCTGTTGGAATGTGTAATTTTCAGCGAGTGTTCACTCCCTCTGCATATGACCCTGAACGTCTGGGAGAAGAAGGGAACCACTCCTGGTTAACCCTTTCCTATCACACTGCCGAGGGAGAAGCCTTTATACATTTTAACTACATATGTGATGTATAAACATATGAACCAATGATTAAGTATGTGTACTATATTGTCACATGTATATATATATATATCTTTCTGTAAAACTCAGACTAAGTGCAAAATGCACACTTATGACAGTGATGTATGTACTAGGGGTTTTTCCACAGCATAATTAATCTGTTACTTTCCTAGTTACAGTAACGACTGGATGAGGGAGTGGTTCTTTTTTACAGATTGTGTGCCGTTTGGTTGATAATGACCTCAATGTTTTCAAAACCAATAAGTACGAAGTTTTTGCTATGATGCAGAACTAGGGGTAGGCATGTAATTCCGGACATGCACGCTGATTGGTATTGTACTATGACAAACGGGGTGTGTAATGTTATGACGAGATCAGTATTATAAAACACCCTGCAAAGTGAAAAGAGGGAACTCTTCTTTTTTGCTGGTGGCCTTTTTGCTTTAGAGATCCTATGACTATATAATAATTGTGCATTCTTTTGTAACTTCTCTTTATAATTAAAACTTAATTTTTAAACTGGACCATCTCTTCTCGTTATTCTTCCTAATACTGGTAAGCCACAAGCGAATATTCTTTTAGCTACAAACCTGGTTGAGCGTTGTATTGGAACCATGGTTTTGGCCGTTTTGGAAGATACTTCTCCCTCTGATGGTATCTTGTCACTTTTTTAGCTCCTCAGATAGTATTTTGTCACTTTCTAAATGTTAGATTTACAAAACTGCACTTGACTTTTCAGCTCATCTTACGAGGAGAATAATATATAGTATTATTGTCATTCGGGGAGACACATGACATAGAAATACTTCATTCATTATGTATATATCTTAGGTATACTATGTAAAAATGTCCATGTTTGCTCTAAAGTAGAAGCAAAGAGGACAAACATTTGTAATTGATCTAACTCGGAGCTAAGGTTTTTTTTCCTGACATCAGCTATTTGATTAATGGTAACACTATTTGTACACTCCCAAGTGACTATAGATTTACTAGGAAATGATTATCACTATATGCTTGCTAAATAAAATAAAAACTCTGCAACTCTCATCAAGTTTAGCGACCTTGACACGGGGGGACAGAGAAAGCATCAGAGTCTCTATATCCGACAGGCCTATCAGATTTATGGGGATCTGAGAGTCTCGGCCTGCAGGACGCTGCAGGGCCGGACGATCAAATCACTGGTTTATGGGTCTGTCAAACTGATTGGAGATTCTGGGGCTTACATCAGGGACCAAACCCGGATCCGAGGAAACACCAACCTCTACACCCGGAGAAAGACATGCATGAGGATAAATACAAACACGAATATATAAGTTTTCCTTCGTGTTTCTTGTGTGGTTTTGTGTTTTCTGGACTGACTGAACTCACACACGTCACTAACCGCTTGCTTAGCAATGTTTGTTTACTTTTCTTTTGGCAAGTAGCAACAGAAGAAATGAGGCGAGCCACACGTTGTCATTGTGCTTGTTCTATATTACCTATACCTATATTCATCTCCTGATGAATTTAAAACGGGGGACCCTGATGTAAACAAGACTAAAGTCTTTCTCTGGTCTGCATCCCCTTAACAATTGTGTGTATTGAGCTGTACTGTATTGTACCCATTCTGCAATCTGTTAATAAAGTTTTCAATCAAACCTCTGTGGTCTTTGTTTTCTTGTGGTTTCGAGATGTCTACTAGCTGGTATTAACTCATACCATGTGCTGGGGGTAGTAGGCAAGGGTTCGTTTGGCAGAGTGTATAAAAGAAAAAAGTTTAGCGGCCAGGTAAGTAACGTGAGTAACCCAAAACAATCAAATAAAAAAAAATACTTCTCCACGGTGTAAGAAAGTTAAATCAATATTTGTGAAAATGAACTACTCTCTCCCACAAAGCCAGATACCAGATCAGTTGTGATGTTGTCTGGAGTTGATCCATGATATGAATGATTTAGATACATTTAAATTGTAGATTGTAGTGACTGTACATAATTCACACGGAACTCGTTGGGAATAGTAGTTCCCCCCGGACGGTTTATAGGGTGGCACTTCCTGCCACCGGCATTCTTTCTTACTGTCGACACGACTACGTCGACTTGTTGTTACGCTGATGAATAATAAAGGAATTAGGTTTAACTTCGAGACACCGCCTCCGACTCCTTTCTCTCAGCGCTACACTGGTGACCCCGACATTAGTCTCGAAGAAGTTTCCGAGACGGAGAATACGACAAACATGGCAAACAACGGTGTTTTTCTCAGACTGCCTGAGTTTTGGGAGCAGTCGGCAGCTGCTTGGTTCGCCCAGACGGAGGCGCAGTTCGCCCTACGGGGGATCGTGGATGACGATGCAAAATACTTCCACGTCGTCTCGAGTCTGAACAGCACTACGGCGGCGAGGACGGTAGGCTTCATTACCGCTCCACCGGCCCAGGATAAATATGAGGCGTTTAAGACGCACCTACTCAGGATTTTTGAGTTGTCACAGTCTGAGCGTGCCCGACGCTTGCTGGATATACGAGGCTTGGGGGACAGCAAGCCGTCGGAGCATATGGAGATGATGCTGAACCTACTGGGCGCCGAACAGCTGAACTTTTTATTTAAAGAGCTGTTCCTCAGACACATGCCGCCACGGGTACAGACGGCACTGGCCAATCCAAACATTGTGGATCCCCGTGCTCTGGCAGAAGAGGCGGACCGGTTCTACCTGGCCACACAGCACTTAGCCCCAGAGGTGCTAGCCCCGACACGGGCGCACATGCCCAGAGGGGGAGGGGCGAGGATTGGAGAGAGGCGCCGCGGCCGACGGCAATAATGACACAGGCCTGTGTTATTTCCATGCACGCTTCGGCGCGAAAGCAACAAAGTGCCGCCCGCCTTGTACTTTTGTCAGTGCGGGAAACGCCAACACCTGCGCCCAGTAGCGGCCGTGAGCGCAGGTACGTCGAACAGGCTACTCTTCATTAAGGACACACTCTCCGGTCGAAAATTCCTCTGCGACACCGGAGCACAGAGGAGCGTCCTACCGGCGACGGTGGAGGACACCGCCGGCGGGGAGGGGGGTCCGCGACTGACGACCGCCAACGGTAACCCGATCCGCACCTACGGCACGAGGACCGTGGAGTTGTGTTTCGGGGGACAGCAGTTCACGTGGGAGTTTGTCACGGCCGACGTCTCGTTCCCACTACTCGGGGCGGATTTCCTCTGTGCACATGGGCTCCTCGTGGACGTGAGGCGCGGCCGCCTGGTGGACGCCCAGACATATGCTTCCTTGACATGTGTGCGCGATGAAGTGGTATACAGCGGGCTGGCCAGCTCGCTCGCAGAAGGTGACGTGTACCAACGCCTACTGCGGGAGTTCCCCGGCTTGACACAGCCCACGTTCTCGGCCGCGACCACCAAACACGGGGTCGAGCATCACATCGAGACTCAAGGAGCTCACGTGTACGCTAAGGCCCGCCGGCTCAACCCTGACAGACTAGCAGTCGCTAGGTCAGAGTTCGCCAACATGGAGAAGTTGGGGATTATCCGACGCTCGGGCAGCCCCTGGGCCTCGCCGCTGCACATCGTGCCCAAAGCGGACGGGGGATGGAGACCGTGCGGGGACTACAGACGCCTCAACGATGCTACCACGCCAGACCGCTACCCGGTCCCCCACATCCAGGACTTCTCAGGGCACCTGGCGGGTAAGCTGTTCTTTTCGAAAGTAGACCTGGTACGCGGTTACCACCAAGTGCCGGTACACCCCTTGGATGTCCCGAAGACGGCGGTGGTAACACCCTTCGGTCTGTTCGAGTTCCTACGGATGCCGTTCGGACTTAAGAACGCGGCACAGTCTTTCCAGAGGCTAATGGACTCGACGCTCAGAGACATGCCGTTTATTTTTGTCTACCTGGACGACATCCTCGTTGCCAGCTCCTCGCCCGAAGAGCACCTGGCGCACCTCCGATGCCTCTTTACGAGGCTGGGCCAACACGGCCTAATCATCAACCCGGCTAAGTGCCAGTTCGGGTTGACCTCCATACAGTTCCTCGGACACCTCATCGACGAAAGTGGAAGCCGTTTCCGCTTTCCCACGACCCCCGACGGCCCAAGCACTCAGAGAATTTCTCGGGATGGTGACGTTTTATCACCGGTTCATCCCCCGGGCGGCCCACACCATGCGGCCGCTTTACGAGGCTCTGAAGGACAAGTCCCCCAGCCAGCCTGTCGACTGGACGGCCGAGAGGACGACAGCCTTCGCGGCCACCAAGACGGCCCGGGCGGATGCAGCCATGTTGGCTCACCCTTCGCCGGGGGCCCCGGTCGCCATTACCACCGACGCGTCGGACTACGCGGTGGGCGCGGTGCATGAACAATACGTTGACGGCGCCTGGCAACCGCTGGCGTTTTTCAGCCGTTAGCTGACCCCCAAGGAGCGCAAGTACAGCACATTTGGCAGAGAGCTCCTAGGCCTCTGGTTGGCGGTGCGCCATTTTCGTTTCATGCTGGAGGGCCGGGAGTTTACGGCCTTCGTCGACCACAAACCACTCACGTTCTCCATGTCCAAGGTGGCTGAACCGTGGTCCGCGCGACAACAGCGCCAACTCTCGTATATTTCTGAGTACACGACAGACATACGGCATATCGCCGGGAAAGCCAACGTGGTCGCAGACTGCCTATCCAGAGTCGTCATCGGAGCTGTGCAACTGGACCTCGACTACGTCGCCATGGGCTCGGAACAGGCCTCCGACCACGACGTCCAGGCCCTCAGGACAGCGGATACCAGTCTGCGCCTCAGAGACGTCGCGATTGGCGGCTCGGGCGCGTCCCTGCTCTGTGACCTCTCCACCGGGCAACCCCGGCCGCTGGTCCCTATAGGCTGGCGCAGGCGGGCTTTCGAGGCTGTGCACGACCTGTCTCACCCCGGTAGGAAGCCTTCGAGCAGGTTGGTGTCACAGAAATTTGTGTGCCGAGGGCTCAAGAAAGACGTGATGGCCTGGGTCGACGCGTGTGTGTCCTGCCAACGGGCTAAAGTGCACCGGCATACCAAGGCCCCGCTGGTGACATTCGTAGTTCCCGAGAGGAGATTCGACCACGTCAATGTTGACCTTGTGGGCCCGCTTCCTTCCTCTCACGGGTTTACCTACCTGTTCACTATGGTGGACAGGACCACCCGATGGCCGGAGGCCGTTCCCCTCGCCTCGACATCTTCTTCCGACGTGGCCTGCGCCTTTATCAGCACGTGGGTCGCACGTTTCGGTACCCCGTCCGACCTCTCCTCCGACCGGGGCTCGCAGTTCACCTCGGAGCTCTGGAACGCGGTCGCCAGCGGCCTGGGGGTTAAGCTGCATCGTCCACCCGCAGGCCAATGGGCGGACAGCAACTGGGTGGATAAGCTGCCGTGGGTCATGCTCGGACTTAGGAGCGCCCCCAAGGAAGACCTGCAGTCCTCGTCCTCGGAACTGTTATACGGCCAGACATTGCACGTCCCGGGGGATTTCATTCCGGACGCGACAACCCCTTGGTCCGCGGCCAGCCAGCGTTCCGCCCTGCGGGAAGCGGCTCAGGCCTTCGCCCCGATTCCCACGTCGCAGCATGGTACCCCCGTTTCCCGGGTGCCGCGCAGCCTGCACACGGCAGAGTACGTTTTTGTGCGCCACGACGCGCACCGTGGGCCCCTACACCCCCCTTACGATGGCCCGTTTAGGGTCCTGCGACACGGTAATAAGGACCTCATGGTCGACATGGGCGGTAGGACGGAGACCGTGTCAATAGACAGGATCAAGCCCGCTCACGTAGACGTTTCCCAACCTTTGGAGTTGGCCCTTCCCCCCCGCAGGGGTCGTCCGCCGTTGCCCCGGGTGCCACCGCCCACAGAGCCACCGGCAGCCTCACCGATGACAGTGCCCCCGGGTGTCGGAGAGGGTACGGGCGCTTGCGACGCTTTCCCCTCTCCGCCCCCGGTTTTCCGCGCTCGCCGAGGCCGTTTCGTGCCCTTGGGTGTCGTGGACGGCGCGGGCACTTACGCCGCTCCGCCCTCCCCGCCCCCGGCTTTCCGCACACGCAGAGGCCGGGCAATTGTTCCCCCACGCCGGGGGGATTTTGACTATGGGTGAATTCTGGGGGGGCTTGTGTAGTGACTGTACATAATTCACACGGAACCCGTTGGGAATAGTAGTTCCCCCCGGACGGTTTATAGGGTGGCACTTCCTGCCACCGGCATTCTTTCTTACTGTCGACACGACTACGTCGACTTGTTGTTACGCTGATGAATAATAAAGGAATTAGGTTTAACTTCGAGACACCGCCTCCGACTCCTTTCTCTCAGCGCTACAAGATACTATATCTGTACATATCCCTTTACTACCATAGTGTCTTTATACCTGTATGACTGTACATATTAATATTACAACTATGTACATAGTTACATCTGATTAGCACTATTACTCAGTAGTACTCATGTATATATTTTATACCCAGTTTAATCACCTGTACATTGTATATTACTATTGCACTTTACTGTTACATTTGCACTCTGGTTGGATGCCAAACCTCTTTTCGTTGTACTGTATAATGACACAACATTTTAATCTAATCTAATGTAATCCATCCGCTCTGACAAGGTGGTGGCCCTGAAGGTCATTCCGAAGGTGGGCCGCTCTGAGAAGGAGCTCGAGAGTCTGAAGAGGGACATCGACATCATGAGGGGACTTCAACATCCACACATCGTCCAGATGTTCCACAGCTTTGAGACGGACAGGGAGGTATGTTAATGACAGAGCCACAGTATCATCACGTGAATGTTTCTTAATTAGGATGATTTTGTTTGTTTTTCTTTTCTATGTTCATAGACTATTCTATGTTTAACTAAATTATTGAGGTTTTAACAAAAATTCAAAACAGTAAATTTGTATCCCTTTTTTATTGCAGATTCTTTACAATACTGCTCCAAGTTTGTGTTGTGCATTCATTGACAATATATTTATTTGATTAATAAAAGAAAAAGATGATGATGGTATTATTGTTTTGGTACCTTTGTGAGAATCCATACTGCTGGAACTTAACTTAAAGCAACGTGCCAACATTATGGGAAATGCGCTCACCGTCTTCTCCAGAGTCAGACAAGAAGATAGATACCAATTCCCTCTCTGTGCGTTCAGTAGAAAGCGATCTGTCTGCAAGCTAGCCTAGCTTAGCACAAATGAATGGAAGTGGATATGAAGTGGCTAGCCTATAGGCGTAGGCCAAAAACACCTCTCCCGGAGTTTTAAGCCAGGCTAGCTGATCCGTATCCGCTTCCATTAATTTGTGCTAAGCTAGGCTAGCTTGCAGCCGGATAGCCTTCTACTGAACGCACAGAGAGGAAATTGGTATCCACTTGTCTGAAGAAGACAGTATAAGCACATTTCCCATAATCTTGGCGTGTTCCTTTGGAATATGATGGCCTATATCTCCCAGCCATATTTACGATTATCTGTTTAGGCAATAATACATGAGAGAGAATGCTATACTGTGAGACTGACGCTGCTGTGATGTGGTCACAGGCACGTGGCTGAAAGCAGCGACCTCTGGGTCAGCACAGCTGCGCTAAAGTCACCAGTTTTGTTGATGACAAACCCCTGTTCGTGCTGTTTTGCTGATGTAGGATGGAAGTGTAGCAGTCAACACAAGGCGCTGCTAGGTTACAAGTGAATCATCAGGAGACTTTGGCACTCATCGGAATGTCGCTCATCCAATCACAATGCAAGATCCGAACTAACTGTAGTCAAGGAAACTATAAAAGAAGGAAGGGTCATGCGGCTGGGTGGCGTAGCGGAGATTGCGCTTGTCACCAATGCAAGAGACTCCGGTATCGAATCCCAGTCTCAGCATTGCCTTCGGCTTGGGCCGGCCGTCGTACTGGCTCATTTGGCAGAGTCAGTGGGTGGAAGTCGATGGGTGGGGATTGGACGTTGTGGACAGCGACCCCTACAGGTCGGTTGGGAGACGCCTGCACAGCAGAGACAGGAAGTGGCGAGGGTAGTGTGAGCCTCCCATGCGTTACACCTCGCCAATGAGAGTCCGCACTGGCAGGCGAAAATATGTGACAGGCTGCCTCCTCGTGTCACACCCACTACCTCTGTGTGTTTGGGCTGATAATACCGTGATATTAATGCTACGTTTGTTGCCACCAGGTTGTGGTTGTTACCGAATATGTGGAGGGAGATTTGTTCCAGATTCTTGAGGATGATGGAAATTTACCAGAAAACCAGGTAATTCTTTTTAAATATTTAAATATTTTAAATTAAATGTTGTGGTCCCATGTATAACTCAATAGGTAGAGCAAGCTTAAAAGTGCTCTAAGTGGTATTTATTTGTTAAAATAAGTGGTCTACATGTTAAAAGAATAGCTCTACATTCCAACAGCCATCACTGATATAAAAGACAGTAGAAGAAAAATATTATGTAAAAATATCTAGGGTTCTGATTGGATGAAGTGGGAACGGGATACCAGGAAGTAAAATGTCTGTTTACTGCAGAGCGGAGGGACTCATGTTACTGACCACCAGACACTCTATATCACTGATGGCTGTCAGAATGTAGAGCTATTTAACACTTATTTTAACAAAAACATACCGTACTTACAGCACCTTTAACACTACCAAGGCTAGGAGGTTTGATTCCCGTTAGGGCGACACATACTCTAACATATCTTGGATAAAACCGTCTGGCCAAATGACATATGTCATATTCAATGCTCACAATAAGCCAGAAGTTGTGTATATTGTCTAATCCTTTTTTTTCTGTGTCCTCCTCGGAGGTGTGTGAGATCGCCTGCCAGCTGGTCACTGCGCTGTACTATTTACACTCCCACCGCAGCCTCCACCGCGACATGAAACCCCACAACCTCCTGCTGGGGAAGGGCGGGGTGGTCAAGTTGTGTGATTTCGGGTAAGCAAATTAAATTGTCTTAACCCTTGTACGCTGCTTATTTATTTATCTTATTTTGGTGTTAACAAAAACTCTGGGTCCGGATGGACCCGGTGTGTAACTCAGTACCAACCACCCCAAAAAATAAGGATTATTATCCAGTTTTGTTTTGTACTTCATTACTAACTTATTAGCTCATCATAACCAGTACCCATTGCAGTAGTATTTGGTAACCATAGATCTACATATGTCTGTTACCTTGGGTTAAGGAATTCAGTAACTAATCAAAATCATGTGTTCTAGTCTTATAGAAACAGTCAAAGTGGTTAATAGGTTGGCAATCGAATATAGTTTAAACCTGATTAAACTAGAGTGATTTAGCTCAGAGATTGTGTGTGCTTGCAGAGACTTTGGCTCACAGCAGGAGGTAGATTTGCATACAACTGTTGGCAACAAGAAGACAATAGGTCAAGAGTCGCATATAGGTGGTATCTGTTGAACGGGTCCTGTGGTACGACATGTGGGGACAGCTGGTTACTAAGGGCCTTTTCTCACTCACCCTATTCGTTTCTATTTCGTTCCGTTCTGCCCGTTCCGAGATCTGATGCGAACTCCCCCCCCCCCCCTCTCCCCCCTCTAGTTTGTGTACACACTTCAGTCTGGGTGCGCTCTGGGTTTTGTTTACGGTTTGCGTTTTGAGCTTGTAAGCTTGCCGTAGTCGATGATGTCACGCTCGAAATGTAAACGCAGGAAGTGTTAACACGAAGACTGGAGAATGGATGTTGATATAAAGAAACAAATAACTAATAAATATGAAGTTATATTTGAACCTCTGTTGTCAAGCCTTGTCAATATAACCCACCCCCCTTTTCTCACGAATGGAACTCTGTTGTAGAGTCCGCTTTTGATCGTTTTGCAGGGTTAACAATAACGCTAAGCTAACGGCTACCGCTAGTTAGCTTTATAACCTTTTACTAGTAACATTGCTCGCATCGATTATATTGAATGTCATTGATCTACTGGTCGACCGAAAATGTAAACGGGAATGTCTTAACACGACTGCGGACTCTGGATGTTGATATAAAATGAACAAATTGCCAATAAATATGAAGTTATATTTGAACCTCTGTTGTCAAGCCTTGTCAATATAACCCACCCCATTTTATCACGAATGGATGGTGTTGTAGAGTCCGCTTTTGAGCGTTTTGAGCGATCTACTGGTCGACCACGGCCGACTGGTTGGGCACCACTGGTCTAATAGAAATAAATGCATTCGAACAAGAAAGTATAGTATACAGCAATGGCTAACGGCTAACGCTAGTTAACTAGCCTGTTCAGAAGCTAACATTATCCCATCGCTTGTGGCAATTATATTGCATGTCATTGATCTACTGGTTGACCACGGCCGACTGGTTGGGCACCACTGGTCTAATAGAAATAAATGCATTCGAACAATGTATAGACATAGCAATGGCAAACAAAATGTATGACGTTATGTCAGCACCAGGCGCCACGCCCGTGAAAAGGTACAAGCTCGCAAAGCCACACCCCCCGTTCTCCCGGGGCCGAACCCGAGACCACCTCTGCCAGCTGATCCCGTTCAGCGGGGGGTGAAACGAATCAGCGCCGTTTCGCACCCCAAAAGGGGTGAGTGAGAACACTCCCCCCCGTGCTCCGGGACGGTGATTCGATACAAAAGGCTGAGTGTGAAAGCCCCCTAAGAGGAACTAGACACAGGAGTGCAACATAATCTGTTTATACAGGATGTGGGGGAAGCAGCTTGGAATGTGAAGAGACAACAGGTTTCCTTACACAGAGATTGTTAACACAAGTACACTTTCAAATGTCTGTTTCTATACTTAGATTCGTTTAATATGAACTACAAATGGTCCTGTTATATTGTGGTAATAATCTTGAGTCTAATGATATGAAATATGCAATGTTTATGAATAAGAATCACAGAGTTTGAAATTAAGCCACTACCTTGGAAAATACTAAAAGTGCTGAATAATAACTGTATAAAATAGATATTGATTTAAGTTAAAAGAATATGATTAGGAAACTATAGAAGTGGGCTTAATGATAAAACTACTGTGATTCTCATTTAGCATCAAGAGAAACTATTCAAAAATGATATCTCTGTGTTTATGAAATCAATCTCAATTTGAATATATATATCTTGGGTATAATAGCTGGTGGGCCCCAGGGGACGGCCCCTCTTTTTCAAATACTCTGTGAAGGCTCGCGATTGGCTGGAAATCCTATGCGTGAGGTCACTTGGTGACGTCACGCCCAGGGTTTCTGGCTCAGGGATAAAATGGGGTGCTGTGACTGTAAGGACAGACTGAAAACGGAACAACACAGGACGACACCCACCTTTTCACACAGAGGACGGCGCGAGCAGAGGAGAACAGAGGAGAACAAGCTTTTGGAACGAGAACAGAATCCTCTTTGTTATCAACAGAGAACAAAGACAACTCAACAATTACCATTCTATAATCTGATTTCTTAGTCTAATATTGAGGACGAGCGGCATAGTGCTTCGGTACCGGCAATATTATAGCGTTCTTTATTTTAATTGAACCAGAACCATTGTAATTACACTTTTAACTTTGAATTAAACAGATGCTGTTACAACCTCTCCTTCATTTCTCCTGCTTAGCTGCCGTCGAACAAGACCAGTTGGTCTTTTGAAAGTACAAGGGTTTTTAGGAGACACAATTCACAACGCAGAGTAGGATCAAGCTGGTTCTGATCCATCAGAACAGAACATAGTAGAGACCTTTGTGACTTCACCATATCAACATTATTTTATATGGCCCCAAGACACAATATACATGTTTTTTCAATCGAAAATAGGATTATATTCACTCATGCTGTTCCCCATATTGAAGGAAATGGGTAAATATGTATGCAATCTGACTATAACAGGCTAATATATGAAGACACTTTATTGAGTAAACTGCTTTGTGGTTTTTAGAACTGTATTATGGAAATAAATCAAGGAACAAAACAACTCCACCTTCCTATCACTCTCTTCCTTCTCTCCCTCTCCACCTCCCTATCACACTCTTCCTTCTCTCCCTCTCCACCTCCCTATCACTCTCTTCCTCCTCTCCCTCTCCACCTCCCTATCGCTCTTCCCCCTCTCCCTCTCCACCTCCCTATCACTCTCTTCATCCTCTCCCTCTCCACCTCCCTATCTCTCTTCTTCCTATCCACCTCCCTATCACTCTCTTCATCCTCTCCCTCTCCACCTCCCTATCACTCTCTTCCTCCTCTCCCTCTCCACCTCCCTATCACTCTTCCTCCTCTCCACCTCCCTATCACACTGTTCCTCCTCTCCACCTCCCTATCACACTGTTCCTCCTCTCCACCTCCCTATCACACTCTTCCTCTCCTTCTCCACCTCCCTATCGCTCTCTTCCTCCTCTCCCTCTATCACTCTGTTCCTCCTCTCCCTCTCCACCTCCCTATCACTCTTCCTCTCCTTCTCCACCTCCTTATCGCTCTCTTCC
The DNA here is from genome assembly GCF_963971535.1 of Notolepis coatsorum. NCBI lineage: Eukaryota > Metazoa > Chordata > Actinopteri > Aulopiformes > Paralepididae > Notolepis > Notolepis coatsorum. The sequence continues at coordinate 4,984,444 of NC_140165.1, read as the reverse complement.
TCCTCTCCCTCTATCACTCTGTTCCTCCTCTCAGAGTTAACCCTTTGTCCTGTGGCAGTGAAAGGGTTAACCTTTTGTAGTGTGATAGTGAAAGGGTTAACACTTTGTCCTGTGGCAGTGAAAGGGTTAACCTTTTGTAGTGTTGTAGTGAAAGGGTTAACACTTTGTCCTGTGGCAGTGAAAGGGTTAACATTCTGTAGTGTGGTACTGGAAGGGTTAACCTTTTGTAGTGTGGTAGTGAAAGGGTTTATACTCTGTCCACAGGACAGAAGGTCAACCCTTTCACTGCCACAGGACAAAGTGTAAATCCTTTTGGCGGAGGCAACCATGCATCGGGAGCAATTAGGGGTTAAGTGTCTCGCTCAAGGACACTTCGACACGCTGCCGGGAGGAGCGGGAATCGAACCTGGATTACCAGACGACTGCTCTACCTCCCGAGCCACTGTCGCCCCACAAAAAACGTTTACATGTAAATTAGGGGTGCGAATTATCACCAGAGGCCTCACGATATGATATTAACACGATACTTAAGGAAAACTCCAACATTTTGGGAAATTAGCTTATTTAACATCTTCCCTGGAGTTAGACAAGAAGATACATACCTTTTTTGTCTCTGTGCATGCATTAGGCTTAGGGAACAGTCGCTCCGTTAGCGTAGCTTAGCTTCATCACTGGAAGTGGGGCAGAGTTAGAGCCTGACGTTCCCTACAGTGCCCTACAGTCACGAAATACACTCAAAATACAACTCCAAAACGTTCCTGTAAACATGTTGTGACCTGTGTATTTATCACGTGGAGAAATAAAAAATAATTGAATTCGACAATTACGTTTTCTAAGCAAATATACTCTGAACAATTGTTTGCCTAACCACTCCTCTCTGGGCGCAGTCAGTGATTTCAACGTGAAGCCGTGTTTGTTGACATTCTCATTCATTCAAAGGATCCGAACCGATTGAAGTTTATGGATACCATGACTTAAAATCCTCTTACCTTGACGATTAAAAGCCTCCCCAATTTAGAAAACAGTATTCCAATGACTGGTCTTGATATCCTGCACGCTAACGGAGCTAACCAGCAACCAAACACTCAAGCAAATATAATGACTTCCTTTCTGGGGGGTTTCAAAATAAAAGAGCGACGTCTATAGCAGCGGAATACGTTTATTTTGTACATTATCTAACGTTAACACGAACCTAAACTAACTTTAGGTTAGTTGTAACGTTAGTTTAGGTTCCCTAAGCCTAATGCATGCACAGAGACAAAAAAAGGTATGTATCTTCTTCTAACTCCAGGGAAGATGTTAAATAAGCTAATTTCCCAAAATGTTGGAGTTTTCCTTTAAGTCACGATACGATAGTATTGCGATTCAAAATATATTGCGATATGCTGAGTATTGCCATATTAATATTGCGATATATTGCAATTTATTTCCTTTTTTCAACTGCAAAAAGCCTCAGGGCAGCCCTGGCTGCAATTGTAGCTTACCACCACCGGTATGACTGTGTATGAACGAATAATGGACTCTGTGAAGCGCTCTGGGTGTCATGAAGAGCGCTATATAAATCCAAGCCATTATTATTATTAACATGTTTTATCTAATAAAATTAAGTTTTCAGTCTGTTCATCTCACTTCAATCATTTTTATTGCAGCAAATGGGATTTTCTTAAGCAGACAGATGTCAATGTGTTGCATGTACCTGACAAACTGAACTGTTTGTATTACAGTCATATTCCAACTTAACTGAATGCACACGTGTGGGTGTGTATGTGTGTGTGTGCATGGACTACTGTACTATTACAGGTATTGAAATGAACAATGCAACTTCCTTATACAAAAAAAATAAAAAATATCGCGATACTATACTGTATCGATATTCACCACTAATGTAAATATACCCCCCTCTCCCATTCAGGTTAGCCCGAGCGATGAGCGCGTCCACCCTGGTGCTGACGTCCATCAAGGGGACCCCGCTGTACATGTCCCCGGAGCTGGTGGAGGAGAATGGGAAGATATTACCTACCTGGGTTCCATCCTAGAGGCAAATCTTTCATGTGACAAAATGGCATCCAATGTAATAAAAAAAGTCAACCAACAAACTCGATTCTTGTACCAGATCTCCTCACTGGTAAACAAGAATACCCTGAAGACTCTGGCAGGAGCACTCATTCAAGGGTACTACGACTATGCTTGCACCTCATGGTACCAAAGCACCTCAAAGGCGCTAAAAACAAAATTACAAACATCTCAAAACAAACTGGTCAGGCTACTGCTTGACCTTACTCCTAGAACCCACCTCACCCCTGCCCACTTTGACAACCTAGGATGGCTTAGAGTAGACGACAGAGTACAGCAACTTGCAATGGGCCTGGTCTACAAGATACACTACACGACCAAGGTACCCATGTACATGTCAAAATACTTCCCAAAGGTCAGTGAATATCACGATCACAACACCAGAGGGAGCTCCACAAATCATGTTAAACCCAGATTTGGCTCAAACAAGGGACTAAACACGTTTCGCAATTATGCCACATCAATGTGGAACGCCCTACCCAAAGCTGTAAAGGAATGTGAATCACTACCCACTTTCAAAAACACTCTCAAAAAACACCTACGGGAGACTGCAATTCGAAACTGGCCCCTGTAAATGTCCTAACACAACCCCCTCCAATGTACAGTAAATTACCAAGTATGGTCTTGTCAATATTCCAATGTACAGTTTTGTTTGTATAGTTGTACAGTGTCCCCCACCCACCCCTCCTACCAACCCCCCCCCCCCCCCCCCCCACACCTCCAATGTACAGTCCCCCCCCCCAATCCAATGTACAGTTTTTACGCCAAATGTATATACTTTTTTTTTCTGGACTCTATTTGTATCACAAACAGTACTGTATTTGCAAATCTGGTATGTCATAAATGTATAGATGTAGCAGTACTGTCTATCTGTATGTCATGTATGTCATATATGTTACGATGAATTGAAAATGGGGGACCCTGATGTAAACAAGACGAAAGTCTTTCTCTGGTCTGCATCCCCTTAACAATTGTATGTATTGAGCTGTACTGTACTGTACCCATTCTGCAATCTGTTAATAAAGTTTTCAATCAATCAATCAATCAATCAATCAATCAAAGCCCTATAACCACACGGCCGACCTCTGGTCGCTGGGCTGCACTCTCTACGAGCTCCACACGGGGGTGCCGTCGTTCTACACCAACTCCATCTTCCACCTGGCGCAGCTCATGGGGTGGCAGGAGCAGAACATGCACGGTGAGGGGCCGTGGTGTATATATTATATCAGTGGCGGCTCCTGAATTATTCTCCAGAGGGGGCGCTAGGGGGCGCTATACCAAACATGTACCACGCATTGGCCAAATAAAGTACAGTCTAATTCACAACTTGAAACACAATATATAAATAGAAACGTTAGAAACAAACTCGCTCCGTCTCCAAACACGCATAGGCAGAGAGAGAGAGAGAGAGAGAGGAGAGAGAGAGACCACGGCGGGTGCAGCGAGAGAGACCATGGCGGGTGTAGCGAGAGAGAGAGAGAGAGAGAGAGAGAGACCACGGCGGGTGCAGCGAGAGAGAGAGAGAGACCACGGCGGGTGCAGCGAGAGAGAGAGAGAGAGAGACCACGGCGGGTGCAGCAAGAGAGAGAGAGAGAGAGAGACCACGGTGGGTGCAGCGAGAGAGAGAGAGAGCGTTAGTTAAGCATTAGCTGAGTGGCTAACAGCAGCTAAAGTTAGCTGAGTTGGCTAAGAGAGAGAGAGAGAATTAACTCACTTTGTTTAATTGAAACGTGGTCCAGCCGGAGGGCTTAATAAAGTGTATGTCCACTGACTGTCCCCCAGACTGTTGTCGATGTATATCCATTCCACTCACTGCCCACTGTCCAGACTCCAGACTGAATCACAAGTTCACAACACACAGCCTCGAACATGTTGCAAACTGTGGCTAAGGAAAAAACTGGCATCGCCGCGTCGGCCAATCAGAGAGCGTCTCCGCGAAATGCGGCTATGGAAATTCTAGACGGAAATTCTAAACGCTTCCCTAGACCGCTTCAAATTGCGCCCGGCTTCCATCATAAACATCATATTTCAACGCACAACTCGTTACGCACTGATTGGCTGCGACGGATACAGCGATGAAACAGTGACGCGCACTCAGAGCGCTATTGCGTCTAGCCCGAGAGAAATACGGCAGGAGAAATGCGGCTAAAGTAATGGAACGTTCTTTATCAGACAGAATCGTCACTTCCTGTTCAGGAAAACGATTATTAATATTTTATATTTTAACGTTATATTGTGCATTGGAAACACAAACATACTTAAAATGAGTAAATATTATTAATTTTAAATATGTTTATTTTATTTTTAGGGGTCTAAAATAAAAATAAAACATTTTCTTCTTCTCCTGCTCTCTTTACCAGGGGGGGCGGCGCCCTAGCGCCCCCCAGTGGCGGCGGCCACTGTATTATATATGTATATATATATATAATGTATGTATATGTGACCGAGCCCAGCAGTTCATGGCACAAGTCTCCCTCTGTAATTCTTTAGTTTTTTGTGTCATACAAAATATTTGAAGATATGCTTATTTGAATCTAGTTAAACCTCAAGTCGCAGAGCAGAGAAAAACAGAGAAAATGCAGCTCCTGATTTGGATGCATTTTTAACACCTTGGCAGTCAGGTACTAGGTGTCACAAACTGCCTTTTTTAAACTAAGGTGTTTTACTATTTAGAGATACTATAACTGTTAGCTGTTACAGGAACTATGTTTTTAAACATTCAAACTGTAATAATTATGGTAAAAAATAGGGATGTCCGATATTATCGGCCTACCGATATTATCGGCCGATATCGGCATTAAAATTGGCTTAACAGGTTAAGGGGATGCAGACCAGAGAAAGACTTTCGTCTTGTTTACATCAGGGTCCCCCATTTTCAATTCATCATAACATATATGACATACATGACATACAGATAGACAGTACTGCTACATCTATACATTTATGACATACCAGATTTACAAATACAGTAGTGTGTGATACAAAAAGAGTAAAAAGAATAAAATAAAAAGAGAGAGTATATACATTTGACGAAGAAACTGTACATTGGAGGAGGTGGGGTGGGGGGGGGGACTGTACATTGGAGGTTGTTGGGTGGGTGGGGTGGCGGGGGATGGGTAGGCGGGGTGGGGGGTAACTGTACTCTGGTTTTCATAGCGGTCAGTATTTCAGAGTGCATCCATGGTTCTGCACGATTTTTAACCTTGGTGGTTCTTAGGGGGGGCCATGTTGTTAAGTATTGTTGTGAATTTATCACATGATCACTTAGATAGGCTCTTTAACTTGTAACCGAGTCTGTCAACAAACACTGTATTGGGAATGTGGTCAACAAGCACAACTAACTAACCAAACTATTAGGATATTTCAACTTTAGTCTTTCGGAAGGCAGTTATACTCAGTTATACATTTTTATTCATTAGGCCTAATTAATTGCCTAATACATTGGTCTTTGGTCAGCTTTTTCTCAATTTCAATATAATTTAAATGTTCTTATCTTATTGTTTAACTGAATGTGATCATAGTTGATGTTCATATCTTAGTTCAGATCAGGGGTGTGTCCAAACCAAAATTATGGCCCACACATGAAACTTGCACTTGATTGTATTGTACTTCTTAGTTTTAACACCGGGTGGAGCTCCCGTCTTCAACAAGGCAGCTTCTCCATAGAACAAAATGAATCAAAGAAATAAAAGAGGAAATTGGTATCTATGTTCTTGACTGACAATGGATAAGACGGTAAGCTGATTTCCAATAATCTTGGTGTGTTCTTTTTGTGTTGATTGATTGATTGAAAACTTTATTAAAACAGTGTTCTTAGTAGTCGATGTTACCGTAAAACAGTGTTTCTAGCGGTCGATTTCACTTAAAAATATTGTTCTTAGTTGATTTCACCTTAAAACTCTGTTCTTGGGGCGCCCGAGTGGTGCAACGCAGCTGTCCCGGGTTTGACTCCCGGACCCGGCGACATTTGCCGAACGTCTCTCCCCATCTCTCCTCCCATACTTCCTATCTGAAACTGTCCAATAAAGCAATAAAAATGGCTAAAAACTGTGTTCTTAGCAGATGATTTCACCTTAAAACTGTGTTCTTAGCAGTCGATTTCACCTTAAAACAGTTGTCTTGGAAAATATTATCATGTCTATAGATCTGTGTTAAATACACAGTAAATTGCGCAGAGTAAATTTTACACAAACTGAGTACATTTTACTCAAACTGAGTACATTTTGAGTAAAATTTACTCTGCGAAATGTACATATTCTCTGTACAACTTTGACTAGTTAACAATAGGTCAACTAGTATAACAGCTCAAGACACTAGGGGGCGACAGTCTGACAGTGTTTCTTAAAACAACAGCCAAAAGGGCCAGAAGATACGAGACGTCCAAGGTTCTTTTCGACTCTAGTTCTTGTGTGACTGTGAGACATAACAAAGCCCAAGACCCACCTTTTGTTTTCATCTTCTCACTAGGGCATTTTTAGTTTCTTGTCAGATCTGTTATTAATTTGTCATCTTTTGACATCATGTCAACTTTGTACTTATGTCTGACCAAAGCTCTTGGTCACTTTCTGGTCAGACGCTTGTGTGTCTCTGATGATAAACGGATCATATTCTTTCTATGGCCATGGAAACAGATAAATAAACTATGTTATTTTTTTTTTTTTATACAAATTGACTTGATTCTGAATTTCTACAGCTTCACTGTTTGGCTGATTTAAAAATTCCACAACACAGTGTTCTTAGCAGATTATTTCACCTTAAAACAGTGTTCTTAGCAGATTATTTCACCTTAAAACAGTGTTCTTAGCAGTCGATTTCACCTTAAAACAGTGTTCTTAGCAGTCGATTTCACCTTAAAACAGTGTTCTTAGCAGTCGATTTGACCTTAAAACAGTGTTCTTAGCAGTCGATTTCACCTTAAAACAGTGTTCTTAGCAGTCGATTTCACCTTAAAACAGTGTTCTTAGAAGTCGATTTCACCTTAAAAGTGTTCTTGTTCTTAGCAGAAATATTTTTTCTGGGTTTTATTCAGCCTTAAAACGTTTTAAAACAAGTGGAACATGTCAGCCAGTCATGTTGTGATAATATATATAAATATACGTACATACATATATATGATCATATTTTTTATCATAGTCATAACTCTGAAGTCAAACTACAGTTAAAGGGGAACTCCACACAAATCAATAATTAGAATACGTTATTTCCATGGCATAGGTTCGAACGTTCAATCAATATTGGTGAACATGAGTTCCTCTTTCTCAGAGCCAGAAACCAGAGAATCAATACTCAAACTTGTGATGTCATCAGGTATAAAGTCTGGAGCTGCTCCATACATAGACAATGAATGAGAGACTGATTTTGTGTTCTCGGTTCTGAAGCAGAACATGTACCATCATATACTCAGAACATTCTCCTGGGTGTCTCTCAGTGTCATCTATAACATCATATACTCAGAACATTCTCCTGGGTGTCTCTCAGTGTCATCTATACCATCATATACTCAGAACATTCTCCTGGGTGTCTCTCAGTGTCATCTATACCATCATATACTCAGAACATTCTCCTGGGTGTCTCTCAGTGTCATCTATAACATCATATACTCAGAACATTCTCCTGGGTGTCTCTCAGTGTCATCTATACCATCATATACTCAGAACATTCTCATGGGTGTCTCTCAGTGTCATCTATACCATCATATACTCAGAACATTCTCCTGGGTGTCTCTCAGTGTCATCTATACCATCATATACTCAGAACATTCTCCTGGGTGTCTCTCAGTGTCATCTATAACATCATATACTCAGAACATTCTCCTGGGTGTCTCTCAGTGTCATCTATACCATCATATACTCAGAACATTCTCATGGGTGTCTCTCAGTGTCATCTATACCATCATATACTCAGAACATTCTCCTGGGTGTCTCTCAGTGTCATCTATACCATCATATACTCAGAACATTCTCCTGGGTGTCTCTCAGTGTCATCTATAACATCATATACTCAGAACATTCTCCTGGGTGTCTCTCAGTGTCATCTATACAGTACCATCATATACTCAGAATCACTTTATTCAAATTGAGGATTTAGTTTGAGGATTTATTCTTTTTATTTCATTTTATGATTACTCGGTGGCAGTAACCTTCTGTAGTGTGGCAGTGAAAGGGTTAAAAGCCAACAGGTTGACCTTCCTCAGTCCCACTGTCTTCCTTCCAATTGGTCCATTTAGTTTGATTGACATGAGCACATGACCGGCACCTGTATCGTTCCAGCTGCAGACTAGATGCATGTCATCCACCCCCAAGGCATTCTGGGAGGTTGAACAGATAAGACATTCTGGGAGGTTGAACAGATAAGACATTCTGGGAGGTTGAACAAATAAGACATTCTGTGAACAGAGAGTTATAATGTAATTATTTTCTGAGACCCAACTTTAGGTCCCAAAGCCAATAGGTGCTCAAGTTATGTTAGCCAATAGGATCTGTAGTTCTATTAACCAATAGGATCTGTAGTTATGTTAACCAGTAGGATGTGCCAGACTGTGGTTGTACTAGGCAGCTCCTAGGTGTCAACAGTGTCAGACTGTGGTTGTACTGGGCAGCTCCTAGTGGTCAACAGTGTCAGACTGTGGTTGTACTGGGCAGCTCCTAGTGGTCAACAGTGTCAGACCGTGGTTGTACTGGGCAGCTCCTAGTGGTCAACAGTGTTGAACTGTGGTTGTACTGGGCAGCTCCTAGTGGTCAACAGTGTCAGACTGTGGTTGTACTGGGCAGCTCCTAGTGGTCAACAGAGTCAGACTGTGGTTGTACTGGGCAGCTCCTAGTGGTCAACAGTGTCTGGCTGTGGTTGTACTGGGCAGCTCCTAGTGGTCAACAGTGTCAGACTGTGGTTGTACTGGGCAGCTCCTAGTGGTCAACAGTGTTGGTCTGTGGTTGTACTGGGCAGCTCCTAGTGGTCAACAGTGTTGGTCTGTGGTTGTACTGGGCAGCTCCTAGTGATCAACAGTGTCAGACTGTGGTTGTACTGGGCAGCTCCTAGTGGTCAACAGTGTCAGACTGTGGTTGTACTGGGCAGCTCCTAGTGGTCAACAGGGTCAGACTGTGGTTGTACTGGGCAGCTCCTAGTGGTCAACAGTGTCAAACTGTGGTTGTACTGGGCAGCTCCTAGTGGTCAACAGTGTTGGTCTGTGGTTGTACTGGGAAGCTCCTAGTGGTCAACAGTGTCAGACTGTGGTTGTACTGGGCAGCTCCTAGTGGTCAACAGTGTCAGACTGTGGTTGTACTGGGCAGCTCCTAGTGGTCAACAGTGTCAGACTGTGGTTGTACTGGGCAGCTCCTAGTGGTCAACAGTGTTGGTCTGTGGTTGTACTGGGAAGCTCCTAGTGGTCAACAGTGTCAGACTGTGGTTGTACTGGGCAGCTCCTAGTGGTCAACAGTGTCAGACTGTGGTTGTACTGGGCAGCTCCTAGTGGTCAACAGTGTTGGTCTGTGGTTGTACTGGGAAGCTCCTAGTGGTCAACAGTGTCAGACTGTGGTTGTACTGGGCAGCTCCTAGTGGTCAACAGTGTCAGCCTGTGGTTGTACTGGGCAGCTCCTAGTGGTCAACAGTGTTGGTCTGTGGTTGTACTAGGCAGCTCCTAGTGGTCAACAGTGTCAGCCTGTGGTTGTACTGGGCAGCTCCTAGTGGTCAACAGTGTTGGTCTGTGGTTGTACTAGGCAGGCTATATGAGTGTAGAGGTTAAAGGTTAAAAGTGGCTGTGCTGCTGGTAGTTATTGTTCTGTGATGTTGAGTAGTAGTTATGATGATGATGATGATGATGATGATGATGATGATGATGGTGGTGGTGGCTCTGCGCTGCTTCACAGGTGAAGAGGAGGGGGGCAGAGGAAGAGGAGGAGGAGGAGGGGGGGTGGGCTGGTGTCGCCATGACGCCCGTCAGACTGCTGTTACGCTGCTGGGCGGAGCTGAACCAGCTGGTGGGAGGAGCTAACTGAGGAGTAGAGGAGAGGAGACTGGGGGAAGGGGAGGCCCATCAATCAATCAATCAATCAATCAATCAATCAATCAATCAATCAGTTAACCTTTAGAAATTGTGCATTTTAAATACAAAGAATGTGATTGAAAGCATTCCAGGAAATATGTGTGTGTGTGTGTGTGTGTGTGTGTGTGTGTGTGTGTGTGTGTGTGTGTGTGTGTGTGTGTGTGTGTGTGTGTGTATATTGTATGTGTGTGTTTGTATTGTATGTATGTGTGTGTGTGTGTGTGTGTGTGTGTGTGTGTGTGTGTGTGTGTTGTGTGTTTGTATTGTATGTATTGTGTGTATACCTGTTCCTCTCTCTGGGGTTAATACTGTGTGATAAGTCATTGTGTGTACTGTATTGTGTGTATTGTGTGTATTGTATTGTGTGTATTGTGTGTACTGTATTGTGTGTACTGTATTGTGTGTATTGTGTGTATTGTATTGTGTGTATTGTGTGTACTGTATTGTGTGTATTGTGTGTACTGTATTGTGTGTACTGTATTGTGTGTACTGTATTGTGTACTGTATTGTGTACTGTATTGTGTGTATTGTATTGTGTGTATTGTGTGTACTGTATTGTGTGTACTGTATTGTGTGTATTGTGTGTATTGTATTGTGTGTATTGTGTGTACTGTATTGTGTGTATTGTGTGTACTGTATTGTGTGTATTGTGTGTACTGTATTGTGTGTATTGTGTGTACTGTATTGTGTGTATTGTGTGTACTGTATTGTGTGTACTGTATTGTGTGTACTGTGTGTATTGTGTGTACTGTATTGTGTGTATTGTGTGTACTGTATTGTGTGTATTGTGTGTACTGTATTGTGTGTACTGTATTGTGTGTATTGTGTGTACTGTGTGTACTGTATTGCGTGTACTGTATTGTGTGTACTGTATTGTGTGTACTGTATTGTGTGTATTGTGTGTACTGTATTGTGTGTACTGTATTGTGTGTATTGTGTGTACTGTATTGTGTGTATTGTGTGTACTGTATTGTGTGTACTGTATTGTGTGTATTGTGTGTACTGTGTGTACTGTATTGTGTGTACTGTGTGTACTGTATTGTGTGTATTGTGTGTACTGTATTGTGTGTACTGTATTGTGTGTATTGTGTGTACTGTATTGTGTGTACTGTATTGTGTGTATTGTGTGTACTGCATTGTGTGTACTGTATTGTGTGCATTGTGTGTACTGCATTGTGTGTACTGTATTGTGTGTATTGTGTGTACTGTATTGTGTGTACTGTATTGTGTGTATTGTGTGTACTGTATTGTGTGTACTGTATTGTGGGGCGGCGTGGCTCAGGGGTAGAGCGGGTCATCCAATGATCGAATGGTTGGTGGTTCGAATCCCGCTCAAGCCCATGTCCATCCCACTGCCGTTGTGTCCTTGGGCAAGACACTTAACCCACATTGTCTCGTATGAATGTGTATGCATGTGAATGAATGTTGGTGGTGGTCGGAGGGGCCGTAGGCGATGATTATTCGCCACGCTTCCGTGAGTCTGCCTCAGGGCAGCTCTGGCTGCAATTGTAGCTTACCACCACCGGGATGACTGTGTATGAACGAATAATGGACTCTGTAAGCGCTCTGGGGTCACTGGGGTGTCATGAAGAGCGCTATATAAATCCAATCTATTATTATTATTATTATTATTATTATTGTGTGTATTGTGTGTACTGTATTGTGTGTATTGTGTGTACTGTATTGTGTGTACTGTATTGTGTGTACTGTATTGTGTGTACTGTGTGTACTGTATTGTGTGTATTGTGTGTACTGTATTGTGTGTATTGTGTGTACTGTATTGTGTGTACTGTATTGTGTGTATTGTGTGTACTGTATTGTGTGTACTGTATTGTGTGTATTGTGTGTACTGTATTGTGTGTACTGTGTGTACTGTATTGTGTGTATTGTGTGTACTGTATTGTGTGTACTGTGTGTACTGTATTGTGTGTACTGTGTGTACTGTATTGTGTGTACTGTATTGTGTGTACTGTATTGTGTGTATTGTGTGTACTGTATTGTGTGTACTGTATTGTGTGTACTGTATTGTGTGTACTGTATTGTGTGTACTGTGTGTACTGTATTGTGTGTATTGTGTGTACTGTATTGTGTGTACTGTGTGTACTGTATTGTGTGTATTGTGTGTACTGTATTGTGTGTATTGTGTGTACTGTATTGTGTGTACTGTATTGTGTGTATTGTGTGTACTGTATTGTGTGTACTGTATTGTGTGTATTGTGTGTACTGTATTGTGTGTACTGTGTGTACTGTATTGTGTGTACTGTATTGTGTGTACTGTATTGTGTGTACTGTGTGTACTGTATTGTGTGTATTGTGTGTACTGTATTGTGTGTACTGTATTGTGTGTATTGTGTGTACTGTATTGTGTGTACTGTATTGTGTGTATTGTGTGTACTGTATTGTGTGTACTGTATTGTGTGTACTGTGTGTACTGTATTGTGTGTACTGTGTGTACTGTATTGTGTGTACTGTATTGTGTGTACTGTATTGTGTGTATTGTGTGTACTGTATTGTGTGTATTGTGTGTACTGTATTGTGTGTACTGTATTGTGTGTACTGTATTGTGTGTATTGTGTGTACTGTATTGTGTGTACTGTATTGTGGGGCGGCGTGGCTCAGGGGTAGAGCAGGTCATCCAATGATCGAATGGTTGGTGGTTCGAATCCCGCTCAAGCCCATGTCCATCCCACTGCCGTTGTGTCCTTGGGCAAGACACTTAACCCACATTGTCTCGTATGAATGTGTATGCATGTGAATGAATGTTGGTGGTGGTCGGAGGGGCCGCAGGCGATGATTATTCGCCACGCTTCCGTGAGTCTGCCTCAGGGCAGCTCTGGCTGCAATTGTAGCTTACCACCACCGGGATGACTGTGTATGAACGAATAATGGACTCTGTAAGCGCTCTGGGGTCACTGGGGTGTCATGAAGAGCGCTATATAAATCCAATCTATTATTATTATTATTATTATTATTGTGTGTATTGTGTGTACTGTATTGTGTGTATTGTGTGTACTGTATTGTGTGTACTGTATTGTGTGTATTGTGTGTACTGTATTGTGTGTACTGTGTGTACTGTATTGTGTGTATTGTGTGTACTGTATTGTGTGTATTGTGTGTACTGTATTGTGTGTACTGTATTGTGTGTATTGTGTGTACTGTATTGTGTGTACTGTATTGTGTGTATTGTGTGTACTGTATTGTGTGTACTGTGTGTACTGTATTGTGTGTATTGTGTGTACTGTATTGTGTGTACTGTGTGTACTGTATTGTGTGTACTGTGTGTACTGTATTGTGTGTACTGTATTGTGTGTACTGTATTGTGTGTATTGTGTGTACTGTATTGTGTGTACTGTATTGTGTGTACTGTATTGTGTGTACTGTATTGTGTGTACTGTGTGTACTGTATTGTGTGTATTGTGTGTACTGTATTGTGTGTACTGTGTGTACTGTATTGTGTGTATTGTGTGTACTGTATTGTGTGTATTGTGTGTACTGTATTGTGTGTACTGTATTGTGTGTATTGTGTGTACTGTATTGTGTGTACTGTATTGTGTGTATTGTGTGTACTGTATTGTGTGTACTGTGTGTACTGTATTGTGTGTACTGTATTGTGTGTACTGTATTGTGTGTACTGTGTGTACTGTATTGTGTGTATTGTGTGTACTGTATTGTGTGTACTGTATTGTGTGTATTGTGTGTACTGTATTGTGTGTACTGTATTGTGTGTATTGTGTGTACTGTATTGTGTGTACTGTGTGTACTGTATTGTGTGTATTGTGTGTACTGTATTGTGTGTACTGTGTGTACTGTATTGTGTGTATTGTGTGTACTGTATTGTGTGTACTGTGTGTACTGTATTGTGTGTACTGTATTGTGTGTATTGTGTGTACTGTATTGTGTGTACTGTATTGTGTGTACTGTATTGTGTGTATTGTGTGTACTGTATTGTGTGTACTGTATTGTGTGTACTGTATTGTGTGTACTGTATTGTGTGTATTGTGTGTACTGTATTGTGTGTACTGTGTGTACTGTATTGTGTGTATTGTGTGTACTGTATTGTGTACTGTATTGTGTACTGTATTGTGTGTACTGTATTGTGTGTATTGTGTGTACTGTATTGTGTGTATTGTGTGTACTGTATTGTGTACTGTATTGTGTGTACTGTATTGTGTGTATTGTGTGTACTGTATTGTGTGTACTGTGTGTACTGTATTGTGTGTATTGTGTGTACTGTATTGTGTGTACTGTGTGTACTGTATTGTGTGTATTGTGTGTACTGTATTGTGTGTACTGTATTGTGTGTACTGTATTGTGTGTATTGTGTGTACTGTATTGTGTGTATTGTGTGTACTGTATTGTGTGTACTGTGTGTACTGTATTGTGTGTACTGTATTGTGTGTATTGTGTGTACTGTATTGTGTGTACTGTGTGTACTGTATTGTGTGTATTGTGTGTACTGTATTGTGTGTACTGTATTGTGTGTATTGTGTGTACTGTATTGTGTGTACTGTATTGTGTGTATTGTGTGTACTGTATTGTGTGTACTGTGTGTACTGTATTGTGTGTATTGTGTGTACTGTATTGTGTGTACTGTGTGTACTGTATTGTGTGTACTGTGTGTACTGTATTGTGTGTACTGTATTGTGTGTACTGTATTGTGTGTATTGTGTGTACTGTATTGTGTGTACTGTATTGTGTGTACTGTATTGTGTGTACTGTGTGTACTGTATTGTGTGTATTGTGTGTACTGTATTGTGTGTACTGTGTGTACTGTATTGTGTGTATTGTGTGTACTGTATTGTGTGTATTGTGTGTACTGTATTGTGTGTACTGTATTGTGTGTATTGTGTGTACTGTATTGTGTGTACTGTATTGTGTGTATTGTGTGTACTGTATTGTGTGTACTGTGTGTACTGTATTGTGTGTACTGTATTGTGTGTACTGTATTGTGTGTACTGTGTGTACTGTATTGTGTGTATTGTGTGTACTGTATTGTGTGTACTGTATTGTGTGTATTGTGTGTACTGTATTGTGTGTACTGTATTGTGTGTACTGTATTGTGTGTACTGTGTGTACTGTATTGTGTGTATTGTGTGTACTGTATTGTGTGTACTGTGTGTACTGTATTGTGTGTATTGTGTGTACTGTATTGTGTGTACTGTGTGTACTGTATTGTGTGTACTGTATTGTGTGTATTGTGTGTACTGTATTGTGTGTACTGTATTGTGTGTACTGTATTGTGTGTACTGTATTGTGTGTATTGTGTGTACTGTATTGTGTGTACTGTATTGTGTGTACTGTATTGTGTGTATTGTGTGTACTGTATTGTGTGTACTGTGTGTACTGTATTGTGTGTATTGTGTGTACTGTATTGTGTACTGTATTGTGTGTACTGTATTGTGTACTGTATTGTGTGTACTGTATTGTGTGTATTGTGTGTACTGTATTGTGTGTATTGTGTGTACTGTATTGTGTGTATTGTGTGTACTGTATTGTGTACTGTATTGTGTGTACTGTATTGTGTGTATTGTGTGTACTGTGTGTACTGTATTGTGTGTATTGTGTGTACTGTATTGTGTGTACTGTGTGTACTGTATTGTGTGTATTGTGTGTACTGTATTGTGTGTACTGTATTGTGTGTACTGTATTGTGTGTATTGTGTGTACTGTATTGTGTGTACTGTGTGTACTGTATTGTGTGTATTGTGTGTACTGTATTGTGTGTACTGTATTGTGTGTATTGTGTGTACTGTATTGTGTGTACTGTATTGTGTGTACTGTATTGTGTGTACTGTGTGTACTGTATTGTGTGTATTGTGTGTACTGTATTGTGTGTACTGTGTGTACTGTATTGTGTGTATTGTGTGTACTGTATTGTGTGTACTGTGTGTACTGTATTGTGTGTACTGTATTGTGTGTACTGTATTGTGTGTACTGTATTGTGTGTACTGTATTGTGTGTATTGTGTGTACTGTATTGTGTACTGTATTGTGTGTACTGTATTGTGTGTACTGTATTGTGTGTATTGTGTGTACTGTATTGTGTGTACCGTGTGTACTGTATTGTGTGTATTGTGTGTACTGTATTGTGTGTACTGTGTGTACTGTATTGTGTGTATTGTGTGTACTGTATTGTGTGTACTGTGTGTACTGTATTGTGTGTACTGTATTGTGTGTATTGTGTGTACTGTATTGTGTGTACTGTATTGTGTGTACTGTATTGTGTGTATTGTGTGTACTGTATTGTGTGTACTGTATTGTGTGTACTGTATTGTGTGTATTGTGTGTACTGTATTGTGTGTACTGTGTGTACTGTATTGTGTGTATTGTGTGTACTGTATTGTGTACTGTATTGTGTGTACTGTATTGTGTACTGTATTGTGTGTACTGTATTGTGTGTATTGTGTGTACTGTATTGTGTGTATTGTGTGTACTGTATTGTGTGTATTGTGTGTACTGTATTGTGTACTGTATTGTGTGTACTGTATTGTGTGTATTGTGTGTACTGTATTGTGTGTACTGTGTGTACTGTATTGTGTGTATTGTGTGTACTGTATTGTGTGTACTGTGTGTACTGTATTGTGTGTATTGTGTGTACTGTATTGTGTGTACTGTATTGTGTGTACTGTATTGTGTGTATTGTGTGTACTGTATTGTGTGTACTGTATTGTGTGTATTGTGTGTACTGTATTGTGTGTACTGTGTGTACTGTATTGTGTGTACTGTATTGTGTGTATTGTGTGTACTGTATTGTGTGTACTGTGTGTACTGTATTGTGTGTATTGTGTGTACTGTATTGTGTGTACTGTATTGTGTGTATTGTGTGTACTGTATTGTGTGTACTGTATTGTGTGTACTGTATTGTGTGTACTGTGTGTACTGTATTGTGTGTATTGTGTGTACTGTATTGTGTGTACTGTGTGTACTGTATTGTGTGTATTGTGTGTACTGTATTGTGTGTACTGTGTGTACTGTATTGTGTGTACTGTATTGTGTGTATTGTGTGTACTGTATTGTGTGTACTGTATTGTGTGTACTGTATTGTGTGTATTGTGTGTACTGTATTGTGTACTGTATTGTGTGTACTGTATTGTGTGTACTGTATTGTGTGTATTGTGTGTACTGTATTGTGTGTACCGTGTGTACTGTATTGTGTGTATTGTGTGTACTGTATTGTGTACTGTATTGTGTGTACTGTATTGTGTACTGTATTGTGTGTACTGTATTCTGTGTATTGTGTGTACTGTATTGTGTGTATTGTGTGTACTGTATTGTGTACTGTATTGTGTGTATTGTGTGTACTGTATTGTGTGTACTGTATTGTGTGTACTGTATTGTGTGTATTGTGTACTGTATTGTGTGTACTGTGTGTACTGTATTGTGTGTATTGTGTGTACTGTATTTTGTGTATTGTGTGTACTGTATTGTGTGTACTGTATTGTGTGTATTGTGTGTACTGTATTGTGTGTACTGCATTGTGTGTATTGTGTGTACTGTATTGTGTGTACTGTGTGTACTGTATTGTGTGTACTGTGTGTATTGTGTGTATTGTGTGTACTGTATTGTGTGTACTGTATTGTGTGTATTGTGTGTACTGTATTGTGTGTACTGTATTGTGTGTATTGTGTGTACTGTATTGTGTGTACTGCATTGTGTGTATTGTGTGTACTGTATTGTGTGTACTGTGTGTACTGTATTGTGTGTACTGTGTGTATTGTGTGTACTGTATTGTGTGTACTGTGTGTATTGTGTGTACTGTGTGTACTGTATTGTGTGTACTGTGTGTATTGTGTGTACTGTATTGTGTGTATTGTGTGTACTGTATTGTGTGTACTGTATTGTGTGTATTGTGTGTACTGTATTGTGTGTACTGTATTGTGTGTACTGTGTGTACTGTATTGTGTGTACTGTATTGTGTGTATTGTGTGTACTGTATTGTGTGTACTGTATTGTGTGTACTGTATTGTGTGTACTGTGTGTACTGTATTGTGTGTACTGTATTGTGTGTACTGTGTGTACTGTATTGTGTGTACTGTGTGTACTGTATTGTGTGTACTGTATTGTGTGTACTGTGTGTACTGTATTGTGTGTACTGTGTGTACTGTATTGTGTGTACTGTATTGTGTGTATTGTGTGTACTGTATTGTGTGTACTGTATTGTGTGTACTGTATTGTGTGTACTGTGTGTACTGTACCGTGTGTACCTGGCCCTCTCTCTGGGGTTACTGATACTGTGTGTATTGTGTGTACTGTATTGTGTGTACTGTATTGTGTGTACTGTATTGTGTGTACTGTGTGTATACTGTACCGTGTGTACCTGGCCCTCTCTCTGGGGTTACTGATGCTGTGTGAATTGTGTGTATTGTGTGTACTGTATTGTGTGTACTGTATTGTGTGTACTGTGTGTACTGTATTGTGTATACTGTACCGTGTGTACCTGGCCCTCTCTCTGGGGTTACTGATACTGTGTGAATTGTGTGTACTGTGTGTACTGTACTGTGTGTACTGTATTGTGTGTACTGTATTGTGTGTACTGTGTGTATACTGTACCGTGTGTACCTGGCCCTCTCTCTGGGGTTACTGATACTGTGTGTATTGTGTGTACTGTGTGTACTGTATTGTGTGTACTGTATTGTGTGTACTGTGTGTATACTGTACCGTGTGTACCTGGCCCTCTCTCTGGGGTTACTGATGCTGTGTGATAAGTCGTCGTCGCTGTCGTAGCGCCGTGGGTTGTCGAAGAAATAAACCCTGGAGCTGAAACTATGACTATTAATCATCCCTCTTGAAACCTGGAACACAATGACATTATGGTGTAAGAAGAACACATGTTCATAGTAGTGTAATAAGTTATAACACATGTTCATAGTAGTGTAATAAGTTATAACACATGTTCATAGTAGTGTAATAAGTTCAGTTCAGTTCAGTTATTTTTTATTTTGGGTTTTGGACACATAACAACGGTCATTCCATAAATCGCCAAAGTTTTACCAGCTGCTATTGCAGCATTGTGCAATTGTCCGAAAAGGGCCCTACCCCTGAAGACTTACGTTTCGTTTTTTTTTTCTTTTTCCGTTTTTTTTTTACATACATAGTACATACATATAGTACACATTACAGTACACACATAGTACACATTACAGTACACATTACAGTATAGTATACCTGAAGTTATAACACATGTTCATAGTAGTGTAATAACACATGTTCATAGTAGTGTAATAACATGTTCATAGTAGTGTAATAACATGTGGTCATAGTTGTGTTATAACACATGTTCATAGTAGTGTAATAACATGTGGTCATAGTAGTGTAATAACACATGTTTATAGTAGTGTTTTCCAAATTTCATAAAAATCCATTCAGAAATGAGTGATTAGGAGAGATTTTGGTAAACTGTGTACAAAAAAAAAAGTTCTGCAGGTTTCAGTTTTCTCATAGACTTCAATGCATTCAGCGTCTTTTTCTCTTCCTGTTTTTGCTAGTGACCTTTCACCTAGATCCCTGATTCGCACATCCCCATGTGGGGTATCATTGGTAAGCCACACTCATTGGCTACAACTACAACCCTGTGCAAAAATCTTCGAGATAGCCAAATGATTGACGGAGCTAGAGCCCCGGGAGTCGGGGGTGGTAATCTGACTCTGCCGTGTACTTTGGCGCTAGGGATGGGTACCTTTCACATTTGAACCGATACGGTACCGGTACCTGTGAATCGATACCGGTACCCAACGGTACCTTTTTTCGGTACTTTAGTCTCAAGAAATTTAATTTACCTACCTCAGGCGTGAAAAAAAATCCAAACTTCAAATAACTAACATTTTGACAGTTTTCGGCTTGTCATTGCTCCGACTGCTTTGTTGTTGAATCAAGTCAAATCCTAGGTAAGCATATATTGTGCGTGTGAACGTTGACATGAAAATATATATATATATTTTTTTCTGTAATTCACTTGAACCGATACTCTGTAGTACCGACGTGTTTCGGTTCGGTACCTCAAAAGTACCGAATTCGGTACCCATCCCTATTTGGCGCACGCCTAACATAACAGCATGTAACTCGAGAACCGCTGAACGGATTTTGTCACCTGAAACGGCAATCGAGTATAATATTTAGTATAATCACCAGGTTCTGGTTGGGTCGTTGGACTCTGAACAGCACCACCACTAGACTCGTAGGCAGGAGCTCCCAGAGGAACAGAATGATGCCAAACAGCACGTAGGTGTCTGCCTGTTATACACACACACACACACACACACACACACACACACACACACACACACACACACACACACACACACACACACACACACACACACACACACACACACACACACACTTTAAATGCTTTATTCAAATCCACCAGTTACATTCTATATATTGAACATCAGTCTTGAAGGGGCAGTTCACCCAAATAGAAAATAAAAAACAGGAGTGCTATCCATTCATCCAGATAGTTTGTGTGATTTGCTGTAGAGATATCTCCTGTAGAGATACTTGCTGTAGAGATATCTGCTGTAGAGATACCTGCTGTAGAGATACCTGCTGTAGAGATACCTGCTGTAGAGATATCTGCTGTAGAAATGTCTGCTGTAGATATACCTGCTGTAGAGATACCTGCTGTAGAGATATCTGCTGTAGAGATACCTGCTATAGAGATACCTGCTGTAGAGATACCTGCTATAGAAATGTCTGCTGTAGATATACCTGCTGTAGAGATATCTGCTGTAGAGATACCTGCTGTAGAGATATCTGCTGTAGAGATATCTGCTGTAGAGATATCTGCTGTAGAGATATCTGCTGTAGAGATATATCTGCTGTAGAGATATCTGCTGTAGAGATACCTGCTGTAGATATATCTGCTGTAGAGATATATTCTGTATAGATACCTGCTGTAGAGATACCTGCTGTAGTAAATATAATTAGACATTATAGATATAGGTGGTCTCTTGTCTTCCTTGTATTATTTTTCATATCCACTAGAGGGACATCGGTAGGATTAAAGCACTGATATTCAGGATCTAGTCATCTTGAAAAAGTCTGGATCTGGATCCGGGTGATCCTATCCTGAATCGCTTTGAAATATCGGGACACAATCTGGCCTTTGAGTTTTCTGATCCCTGATCACAGAAAATGGGATTTCATAAGCTGACCGGATCTGATTGAGATCTTACTGTGTAGGACCCAGGCCTAGAACCGTGCCCTGAGAGAGGGAACTGCGCCCTGAGAAGGAGGTTTGCCCCGAGTGGGAGGTTCGAAGGGTCAACGTGGGTATAACACAGGAGGGAAGACTGTCGAGTTTTAAACTGTGGATACAAAACAGAAGGTAAAGACGACTTTGAACTGTACAGTAACAGTAATCCAGAACTATTTTATTGCACTGTAAAGAAACTGTGATTTGTGTATGTCTGCACTTTATTTGCTCATTTCAACATTCATGTCTTTTATATTCTACTAAAACTGAATCAAACCATAAACAAGGTGGCCTGTTGGGATGTTAGATCCTAATGCTATTATTTTACTTATTTTTACTTTTATCTTTACGCCCCACTATCCGCTGGGTGCATATACTATAACCTTTATCATGTTTTGTAACAGATTACAGAAATTCAAGAAGCCTATTGAAACGTGAAGTTCTGATATGATTTGATTAATATATCTGCATTATTTGATCCCACTTTATGCTTTGCTCTTGCTGCTTGTTTTACACTGATTTGATGTCTTATTTCTTACTGACGTAAATCACTTTGAACTGCAATCCCCTGTATGAAAGGTGCTATACAAATAGAGTTATTATTACTGGGCCCAGGTCATGAAAAATATGTAATTTTTCTTTACTTTGGGTGAACTGCTCCTTTATATAATTATATACTATTCCAGAGGTTCAACATGGTCTTCAGCACACACACACACACACACACACACACACACACACACACACACACACACACACACACACACACACAGGTGTTACCTGATCCGAGAAGCTATAGTTGAATGGGCGGGGCCTGTTGCTAGGCGACACAGCGACCACCGCCAGGTTGTAACAGGCTCTGGACGTATAGAGAAGAATCACCAAGACACCTACTGCTGTGGCCTGGTAGGCAGAGGTACCCTAGAGAGACAAGAGACACAGAGAGACCATACTGCTGTAACCTGATGTCCCCTAGAGAGACAAGAGTCACAGAGAGACCATACTGCTGTAACCTGATGTCCCCTAGAGAGACAAGAGACACAGAGAGACCATACTGCTGTAACCTGATGTCCCCTAGAGAGACAAGAGTCACAGAGAGACCATACTGCTGTAACCTGATGTCCCCTAGAGAGACAAGAGTCACAGAGAGACCATACTGCTGTAACCTGATGTCCCCTAGAGAGACAAGAGACACAGAGAGACCATACTGCTGTAACCTGATGTCCCCTAGAGAGACAAGAGTCACAGAGAGACCATACTGCTGTAACCTGATGTCCCTTAGAGAGACACAGAGAGACCATACTGCTGTAACCTGATGTCCCCTAGAGAGACAAGAGACACAGAGAGACCATACTGCTGTAGCGTGATGTCCCCTAGAGAGACAACAGACACAGAGAGACCATACTGCTGTAGACTGATGTCCCTTAGAGAGACACAGAGAGACCATACTGCTGTAACCTGATGTCCCCTAGAGAGACAAGAGACACAGAGAGACCATACTGCTGTAGCCTGATGTCCCCGAGAGAGACAAGAGACACAGAGAGACCATACTGCTGTAACCTGATGTCCCCTAGAGAGACAAGAGTCACAGAGAGACCACACTGCTGTAACGTGATGTCCCCTAGAGAGACAAGAGACACAGAGAGACCATACTGCTGTAACCTGATGTCCCCGAGAGAGACAAGAGACACAAAGAGACCATACTGCTGTAACCTGATGTCCCCTAGAGAGACAAGTCACAGAGAGACCATACTGCTGTAACCTGATGTCCCCTAGAGAGACACAGAGAGACCATACTGCTGTAACCTGATGTCCCCTAGAGAGACACAGAGAGACATACTGCTGTAGACTAGGGCTGAGCCCAAACGTTCGGACCTTCGTTCGTTAATAATAATAATAACTTTATTTTTAAGTTGGCATTCAAATTCTAAATCAACATTCGAATTTCTTTTTATATATATATATATATATATATATATATATATATATATATATATATATATATATATATATTTTTTTTTTTTTATGTGTCTATTCATTCTGTTTAAACCAATGGGGTTTTTCTTCACAGTTGCAGATAAAGATTAGGCTACACTAATATTATAGTATTAAAACTGATGAGTTATATTCATTAAAGAAAGTTGATTTAATCAAATAAAAAGAGTAATTTAATCAGATTAATAAGTGTATTCAAATTGAGGATTTAGTTTGAGGATATTTATATATATATATATAAAATAAAAATATTTAATATATTTGTTTTTAATATATATTTTTTTATTATTAAAGGGGACATGCATTGGTATTCCTAGCACTATTTGGGCAACTTTACACAATTCCTGTGAGTCTATTGAACACATCTGTAAGCTTTTATTCAAAAGAATTCATTGTTTTATATTTCTAATCAAGTACTCAAAAGTCAAAATTCTCTCTCTCGCTCGTTGTCTGCCTCGCTCTGTTTGAGGAAGTGAAGACTGCTGTCGCTGTCAACCATAGAGTTAGTTATGCAAATCAGTGCTATATTAACGTCAGCAAAACCGTCAAATCAGAACAGCTTAGTTGAGTGAGGGAGGATCTCGTGAACTCGAGACTAGACTGATGAGTCAATATGGTAATTAGAGACACAGACCCATTGATATTAACCCGTATTACTATAAAACCATGCTAAACACAGAAAAAAGCTATTTATAATGCATGCCCCCTTTAAAAACGAAGGTTCAAACGTCCGTTAGAAAAACCCTGATGAAGTTCGAAGCCCAAAAACAGGCTTCGGGGACAGCTCTACTGTAGACTGGTGTCCCCTAGTGAGACAAGAGACACAGAGAGACATACTGCTGTAACCTGGTGTCCCCTAGACAGGGGTGTAAAGTACTTGAGTAATTGTACTTCGTTACAATACTTTTATACCATTTTAATTAGTATATTTGTTTCTCTGGCCGAACTAATGTTAACGTTATTAACACATTGGGTGCCACGTCCCTTCCGGGAAGTGCATAGGCCTTGCTGCCCATTAACCCCATGTAAGCGCTCACCTTGTTTGTAGAGCTAAACCTATATTTAATATTATAGCTATGGATCTAATAACGCCGTCGATTGTCAGTGGGTTTCTTCCGGTCAACGTGCAAAAAACAGATAATTTTTTCACCTATACATTTTTGACGTTTTATACCGTGGTGAATATGAGTATAGTTTGAGTGATTCTGAGTAATCCCAGAAAAAGACGCGAAAACAGCGTTTTTGTGTAATTCAATAAACACGTTGCCATTCCTCGCTTGGATCAACAATCAATCTGAAATCAACGCTAGATTATCGGTATTATCTTTCATCATGCACGCATGAAAGGGGGGTTGGAGCGGGGCGCACCTCCGTGCCGTGATGTGACCAACGCCACACACACACACACACACACACACACACACACACACACACACACACACATACACACACGCACACGCCGCAGCTCGGTAGAGAAAACAAACTACATCGTTTCAAATGGAGTGCAATACCGGCCGCAAGGCATTAGGCGGCGGTATTGACCGTCTGCGATCTCAGACACATTCAATACAGCATGCACAAGGTGCCTCGATGGATTATGAATGGCAATAGCGAATAAAAGGAAAACAGAGACAAAAACGTAGATCTAAGTTTCCGGCACTCAACCGCTGGGCCACAGACACGTAAATCTACATGAACGGCAACCAAAGGGTTAATCCTGCGGCCGCACTTTATTTAAAAACAGCCAATCAAATCCCCATCAATGGAAAATGAACCCGCCCATACCATGCTGATTGGTCCTTGTGCAAGACAGCGGGGATCTTTGATTAAACACCTGCTATCAGAAGATTAGACAGTCAGAAAAAAGGTTTCTACTTTTACTTTTAAAGTACATTTAAAAGTAGAAACTTTTTTACTTTTACTCAAGTTCAGTTCAGTTCAGAGTTTTTATTTGCCACATGGAATAATACAATCATAGTTTCTTCATTAAAAAATCATAAATAGCCATTCCATGGACAAAAGGAGCAGGAAGAAGAATAAATCTTATAATTACCTGCCCCTTATTCCTAAACTAACATGTATTTTCTTAATGGTCGGCGTATAACCTTATTTACACAAATAATCATTTATACCATTATAAAAGAAACACAATCCACAGTTAAACAAGAAAAATTTTAATAATAATAATAATGATAAAGAATAAAAAAGAAAAGAAAGAGAAGAGAAAAAAAAAGAAAAAAGAAAGTGTGTTTTTAAGCCAGATACTCTGACTTCTACTTGAGTACGATGTTGAGACGGTACCCATACTTTCACTTGGGTATAATTTCTGGGTACTTTTTACACCCCTGCCCCTAGAGAGACAAGAGACACAGAGACCTTTATCTTTAAAGGCCATGAACCTTTAATTAGCCTTTACCTTAGACTCGAGGTAGACATTGGCTGAGGACATTTTGGCAATTCTGAAGATGCAGACAGCCAGAGAGATCGCACACACCACAAACAGACCGTCATTTATAAGAACACTGGCCAACACCAGATGTCTGATACCCCCTTCACTGAAGAGAGAGAGAGAGAGACAGAGAGACAGAGAGGCAGTACATTGTGTTGTTATTATTATTGATAGTTATATACAGTATGTCTCACCTGCCCGTCTGACCAGACCTCACCTTTATATGAGAGAGAGAGAGAGAGAGAGAGAGAGAGAGGCAGAGAGAGAGAGGAGAGGCAGAGAGAGAGAGAGAGAGAGGAGAGAGAGAGAGAGAGAGAGAGGAGAGAGAGAGAGAGAGAGAGAGAGAGAGAGAGAGAGAGTGAGGAGAGAGAGGGCAGAGATGAGAGAGAGGAGAGAGAGAGAGATAGAGAGAGACAGAGAGAGGCAGAGAGAGAGAGAGGAGAGAGAGAGAGAGAGATAGAGAGAGACAGAGAGAGGCAGAGAGAGAGAGAGCGAGAGAGAGAGAGAGAGAGAGACCTCACCTTTATATGAGTGAGTGAGTGAGTGAGTGACCTCACCTTTGTATGAGTGAGAGAGTGAGAGTGAGTGAGTGAGTGAGTGAGTGACCTCACCTTTATATGAGTGAAGAGAGTGAGGTGAGTGAGTGAGTGAGTGAGTGAGTGAGTGAGTGAGTGAGTGACCTCACCTTTATATGAGTGAGAGAGTGAGAGTGAGTGAGTGAGTGAGTGAGTGAGTGAGTGAGTGAGTGACCTCACCTTTATATGAGTGAGAGAGTGAGAGTGAGTGAGTGAGTGATGTGAGTGAGTGACCTCACCTTTATATGAGTGAGAGAGTGAGAGTGAGTGAGTGAGTGAGTGAGTGACCTCACCTTTATTATGAGTGAGAGAGTGAGAGTGAGTGAGTGAGTGAGTGAGTGAGTGACCTCACCTTTATATGAGTGAGAGAGTGAGAGTGAGTGAGTGAGTGAGTGAGTGAGTGAGTGAGTGAGTGACCTCACCTTTATATGAGTGAGAGAGTGAGAGTGAGTGAGTGAGTGAGTGAGTGATGTGAGTGAGTGAGTGAGTGACCTCACCTTTATATGAGTGAGAGAGTGAGAGTGAGTGAGTGAGTGAGTGAGTGACCTCACCTTTATATGAGTGAGAGAGTGAGAGTGAGTGAGTGAGTGAGTGAGTGAGTGAGTGAGTGACCTCACCTTTATATGAGTGAGAGAGTGAGAGTGAGTG
Organism: Notolepis coatsorum; assembly: GCF_963971535.1. Lineage (NCBI taxonomy): Eukaryota > Metazoa > Chordata > Actinopteri > Aulopiformes > Paralepididae > Notolepis > Notolepis coatsorum. The sequence goes on along the minus strand of NC_140165.1, from coordinate 4,957,474 downwards.
AGTGAGTGAGTGAGTGAGTGAGTGAGTGAACTCACCTTTATATGAGTGAGAGAGTGAGAGTGGAGTGAGTGAGTGAGTGAGTGAGTGAAGTGACCTCACCTTTATATGAGTGAGAGAGTGAGAGTGAGTGAGTGAGTGAGTGAGTGAAGTGGAGTGAGTGAGTGACCTCACCTTTATATGAGTGAGAGAGTGAGAGTGAGTGAGTGAGTGAGTGAGTGAGTGAGTGAGTGAGTGAGTGAGTGAGTGAGTGAGTGAGTGAGTGAGTGAGTGAGTGAGAGATAGATAGATAGATGGAGAGATATCGACTGTTTTGACTGTAACAGGTCTGGGATCAGCTGGTCGGTCACCTCGGTGGCTCAGATCGATCCAGAGCTTCTTGAACCAACAGAGCGCAGGTCAGATTTACCACGAGGAAGAATATCATGACACCCAGGAACAACAAAGCTCAGAGCAATCCTGAGAGAGAGAGAGACATAGAGGGGGAGAGAGAGGAGAGAGAGAGAGAGAGAGAGAGAGAGAGAGAGAGAGAGAGAGATCAAGATAGAGGGAGAGAGAGACATAGATAGAGAGAGAGACAGATAGATAGAGGGATAATGAGAGAGACAGAGAGAGATCAAGATAGAGGGAGAGAGAGACATAGATAGAGAGAGAGAGAGACATAGAGGGGGAGAGAGAGACAGAGAGATAAGATAGAGGATGAGAGAGACATATAGATAGATAGAGAGAGAGAGACATAGAGGGGGAGAGAGAGACAGAGAGAGATAAAGATAGAGGGGGAGAGAGAGACAGAGAGAGAGAGAGACATAGAGGGGGAGAGAGAGACAGAGAGAGATCAAGATAGAGGGAGAGAGAGACATATAGATAGAGAGAGAGAGACAGATAGATAGAGGGATAATGAGAGAGACATTATTATTATTAGTAGTATTATTATTGTTATTATTATTTGTATTATTATTTACTACAAACAGATAGACAGACAGACAAATGAACAGATAGGTGGATGGATGGATGGATAGATAGATAGATAGATAGAGAGAGAGACGTACTTGTATTTGGTGAGTTCAGGGGAAAACTTTGCTTTAGCCTTGAATATTACCTAGAGAGAGAGAGAGAGAGAGAGAGAGAGAGAGAGAGAGAGAGAGAGAGAAGAGAGAGAGAGAGAGAGAGAGAGAGAGAGAGAGAGAGACCACATGGTTAGCAATGAAATAGAATCTGCTTTCACTGTCAATCAGGAGATGTGGAAACAGAAAGTATTTATTGTGAAAAGTACAAGATAGTCAGATGTCCATCTATCTACTAAATATTATGGTGACGATTCCAATGTTTTAAAGCTTTATTTACAGAAGAGAAAAGCTACATGTTGTATGGGACATAATATAAATACTGAGGAGCTCAGTTTATTACTAAATGTCACAGATGATAAAACAATGTAAATATTCAAAACATAATGATGTTCCCTTCTATCCTGTTTACACACTTTTTACATTATTTACACTATTTACTTTTTACATTATTAATATTACTACTACACTATTTACTTTTTTTATAGTATTAATACTACACCATTTACTTATTATATTATTATTACTACAACACTATTTACTTTTTATATTATTAATATTACTACACTATTTACTTATTATATTATTAATATTACTACTACACTATTTACTTTTTACATTATTAATATTACTTCTACACTAGTTATAAAAAAAAGTTGAAGTCCAAGGCAGCTCTACACATTTTAAAAGGCCTTTATTTAATGGCTCACATTATTTAGATCATTTAAAAGAAACCAACATGTTTCGGCCTATAGGGCCCTTCATCAGGCTATAGGTAACTAAGACCAAACAAAACTCTGACTAATATAGAGAATCCAGAACTCTGGGAGAGTCTAATTACAATGAGAGATAGCTGGTGCTAAACGAATGGAGGCACAGCATATATATAACATACATACAGACATAGTTAGAAGGGGTCAGCAAAGACACAATCACTTAATGGTAGGCTATGTCAAAAAATATATCACTGTGGAAGGATATACAATAATAATCAACATAATAATAATACTAAATATATATAAATATATACACACTCAAAGTATTGAATCAACATAAGAAAATGGGTCAAATCAAAAATAGAATAGAATAGAAAGAAATAATAAAGAAAATATCAAAAATATCAATGTAAGAGCAATGCAAAAAAATACAAAGAATACCTAAGCATTACATCACGCGCAGGAGTGTGTTATGAGATTAGAGCATGCCTAACGACCACCGCTAGGCATGCTCTAATTTCTCATAACACACGACTACAAGTGGTGTAATGTCTTTTATACAATTGGCGAATTCATCCAACCTTATTGCTATACAATAAACACACATTAATTAAAACCATCCGCAGAAAAAGTAGGTTCAAAAAAAAGAAGAGAAGTTGCCTCCCTATACTATTTACTTTTTCTATTATTAATATTACGACTACACTGCAGAAACGAGCTCTAAAAAATAATCAGCTGTGTACATCGAAATCATTCTTCTCAGCCTCTATTTCATAGTTAGGTATCTTCAGTGTTTATCAAGTGAATCATCTTCAAAACTGGTTTATTTGTGCATAGTTCTTTGAATACAGCCCTTCCCCCTTTCTTTCATGACATGTTTGCCTACAATCAAATAAAAAATTACCCCACACGGATCCTGTTTGCTTAGACCACCCCTTCCTGCACTCCCCAATCTCAGTTTTTGTTTACTCTACCGAGGGTCAAAGTTGTGGAACTCTTTGCCTACACATATTTTGGAATTTTCTTTCTGAAGTTCAAAAGAGCACTGAAATCTCACTCCTAGCTCACCAATATTTCCCATATGGGCTCCCTTTACAAACTGTGGTCTGATGGCTTGTTGTATTTTGTTATTGTATTTTCTTCCTGTCATTTGTTTTCTCTATACCCGAAATCGTATTGGCATGGGTGCCTGCTTCGGTGTCTAGACCTGCTTGTGTGTGTTGGTGGTGTGGGGGGGGGGGGGGGGGTTGATCAGTGTTATTTAGTTTCTTGGTGAATGCCACATGCAAGCCCCTAGGGTTTTTTAGGCAATTCTCCTTCACATCCCTTTGTGGATTGTATTGTATTATATGTAATTGGTTTTTATATGTGTAAATAAACGAACAAAACAAACAAACTTTACTTGTTTTTCTCACCTAATATTTATGGCACAGCCTTTCTGTACTATATTACCACATTTGCTTTTGTACTGTAACTGCTTTTGATTAGATTGTTGTTGATGTGTTTTGTTGATATTTTGTAGAATTGCTTAACTCATTCCCCTGCCAACCAACGAGTTTACTTTGTTATTGGGAGCCGACGCTTGAACGCCAACAACGAGTATACGATATTTGTATTCATTATTCATCCAGGGAACTTGGGTGTTACCATAGGGAATGAGTCTGAGATCGCCAAAGTGCAATACCGGCGCATCCAGCTAGACGGTGGTATCGAGCCCCCTTTGAAACCTTGTATCTTGGCCCTGTGTAACGGTCAAATGTCACCCGGGCTCACCTTTTCCTTTGTCGGGGCCAGTCTAGCGGTTCCGTCCCGGTTGCATTGAAGCACATCAAATATCCCCGATCCATATGTTGTGTGTGGTGGGTTATGCCGTGGATCAAATGGACATCAGGATGTACCAGATGGCGATCAAAAACAATTGAATATTATTTATTTTTGGAATACTCCCGATCACGAGGTAAGGACTATCTGATGTCAATTTTTAGCTTGATCGTTGCAATGCTTTTATACCGATCGGGCTGATAAGCGTTTTTAGTGTTCAATACGAATGCTGTTTTACTGCCAATCAAATAATCAGAAACGGGGACCCCCCCCCCCCCCCCCCCCCCTTTCATGCATCATGATGAAACATAATACCCATCATATAGATTTGATTTGGGGAATAATAGCGTATACAGGCAAGAAACTGCAACGTTTAGAGTAGAATTGACGTATAAGGGCTATTACTCAGCC